>NW_012104254.1:7917926-7938713 GCF_000951045.1 Mandrillus leucophaeus
GGGGTTTCACCATGTTGGCCAGGCTGGTCTTGATCTCCTGACCTCAGGTGATCCGCCCATGTCAACCTCCCAAAGTGCTGGGATTACAGGTATGAGCCACTGTGCCCAGCCTTGACGTTAGTTGTTGCTTCAGTTTTATTAATAGAATTCATGTTGCTCTGATGGGGACTGTTCTCAAACTGATGTCTTATCCTTCTTAGTGCCCCAAACTAGATCCTGTTCAGACGTGCTATAACAAATTAGTATGAGTTTATTTTTGTGCACACATTTTGAACTATCTGTGTAGGTTTTTCATAATACACATTTTCCCTGAATTTTTTTGAAGAGCTCCTCATCTATTTGTGTGTTTAACTTCCTTCTATCCTCTCTTTCACATGATTCACTTTTTTTTTTTTTTAATTTATTTAAGCAACACTTACTGAAGGCCAACTCTGGGCCAGACACTGTGCTGAGGTTTGGAGACATGGATGACCAGAACACGGTCACAGTCCTCTAGTTTATGGGCAGATGGAGCCCATAAACTAATGATTACACCAATTAATTGGCTAAGGATTTGAACCAGGATTCTAGTCAGCAGGACCAGAGGAAAGATATTACCCTTTTGGCCTGTTACTGTCTCATTTTGTTTTTTATTATATCTTTCTCCAGCTTTCCTTTTCTCTCAAAGACTTTCTTTTCTGGCTATCTCATATTTCCTTTTTTTCCTACTTTTTAATTATTTATACAGCCAATTCCAGGTGACCTCTTTTGTGAATTTTATACAATTAATGCTTGGTCCCCCAACTGCTGGAATCTGGATTTAATCCTCCACAATCAGCCCCCCACTCCCCAGAATGATGAATGCTCAGGGAACAGGGATTAATTGTAACATTAGCCTAAGGAAAGCTGAACGAGGCAGTCATTAGTTCTTTACCACTGCCTATTTCTCTGCTTTCCACAAAATTTAGGATTTCTTCCCAACCCACATAGAAATGACTTTTAAAAAAAATTTTTCTCAATTCTCTGCTCCATCTCTAGAGGCACAAACATTACAAATAGGTGTCTGTGACTTCTTTCCTGCTGCCCCTGGAATTGTGGAATGTTGTTTTGAAATTCTTCTTTGGATTTTTGTATCCAGAGTTATATCCCCAATTCTTAGCATACTGCCTGACACATAATAGGTTTTTGATAAATATATGTGAAAATAAATGCAAAGTTAAAAGAGAGAAAAATATTAGTACATGATTTTTGCACGAACAGTGTTGCTATGTTTTTATTTAGAAGTTTATGCATCCATTTGACCCCTAAATTATATGGTCCTCAAGAATAAGGGGACTAGTTTTTCTTCTTCTTTGTATTCTCTCCTGCCCTGTGCCTAAAATAATGCCTGGTAGGATACAAAACCATAAGCTATATTTGTTGAATGAAGAATGAGTAAAGACTAGACAGCTGATATCTGTGATTGATGTGGATGAGGATTTATATTACTAATGTTGTCTTAACTATTTTCTGGAACAAAGTGTAAATAACTTGGGTAAATAAACTATAAATGGGATTAGAGGAAGGTCTTGGAGAAGAAACATCATGGGTGGCACTAACGCCGGGGGAGCCCCTGCTTAAGATGGCTGCACCTGCCACTGTTTCACTCCCCTGGAGATAGAACTCTGGAGACAGCTTTGCACGTGGAATGGGGGTACAAGAGTGTGAACATGTGGCTGTGGGATTTTGTTAATGTAGTAATTTCCTTCCAAACACTTGAAAAAGACTTTTCTAATTCTATTCTATTGCTATTGCCTCTGTGCTGTCGCCTCATATCACATTTAAATTCTATGACTTGTCTAGTTAATATGGACATGCATAACAAGTGGGCCCAGATCTTATTCTAAATGGAAGCCAGAGCCAGTGTCCAGACACTAGAAAAGCGTGATTACCCCAAGAGCAGAGTTGTGTTTTCTGAGAGGGCTTTGAGCAGTGTCTATGGAACTCCAGATGTAAATTTCTGCATTAGACAAGTAAAAAGATTTATGAAACACGTTTATCCTCTTTCTTGGAGGAAAAAAAAAACTTCTCTTTTGCGAAAAGACTTAGTGTTTGAGTACTTCTTGACCCTTAAGGGAAAGGAAGAAAATTATATCAGAAATCTATGCATGCTAAAATAATATTCATTCAAAATGAGAAATGATTGATTCTTTCCATATGTTCTTAGACTATTTCAATTTAAGTTAATTTTGCAGGAGTCATTAACCGTCTCCACAAAATTTGTTTGGATTTTCTCCGAATGCTGGCTTTGGCACACCTGCAGCCAGTGCATGTCTTTATGGTTAATCCGTAGGAATCAAAATTAATTTCAGTGAAACAGCTAAATTGTCCTCAAGAGTCCTTACTCATGTGTCTGGTTAGCATTCACCAGAGGCAGTAAACACAGCCTGACAAGGGTGATAGAAATGTTTCAAGGGACCTTTCCAAGTTTTCTTGCTATCTTTTTTCTTTTTAATTTGCAGGTGCAAAAATTCCATTTATAATTCTTTAATTCCAAGGGCAATGGGTATCTTGGGGTCTCAGATTCAGGACAAGTGGCCAGCTGGGATACAATATTCTGCTTGCAAGTCATGGCAGGTGCAGAAGGAGGGCAAGCCATTAAAAGTTTGGCCTGTTCTCCTTTTCTCTCTTTTTGTGCTTCCTTTTCCTCTTCTAGACGGGTGTACAATTACATGAGCTGAATTAGTTATCTCCCAAAGCTGTGCTGTTGTACATCCAGGAAAAGGACTTGATTACTCAACCCATGGTTCCAGGAGCCTTATTTGGGTTCTTTTGTGCAGCAGAAGAAAAAAGTGCTGAGTGCACCCTCTATTTGTTTTGCGATTTGCTTGCTGGGCACATTGTTTGCTATCACTCTGGTTTCAATAGATGTCTTTCCACGGAGGTTTTAGCGTGTCTATATTTAGAAAACAATAAAAGATGTATAAGATGGAAAAATTAGGGGAAAGCAGAAGTGCACTGAGGAGGAGAGAAAAGGGCAAGAGACAATCATGGATCCTTCTCATGACAGGAGCTGTCCCTAGCATCCAGGCTTGATTTCTTTCTTGCCTTGCCAAGTGTTCCACTGTGCAATGTGGAGTTATTAAGTGTGGAGATGAGGGGAGGAGCAAGAGACAAGGAAAACATAGCTCCAATACTCTGTGGTGTCTTTGGAGTGAGTTTTGCCAAGGCGTGTACCAGACACAGTGTGAGAATCCAGGAAGGGAGAGACATGTCAGCTGTGAGAGGCATATCCATGCAGTTATGACGGCCACATGTGGTCTCCTTTGTTGGGCTTTGTCAGCATATGAGCTGCTGATGAGGATGACTTCTTTCCCAACCAGGAATGGTTTGTATGGCTTTTCTGCAAGCTATTGTTGGGAGCTTAGGTTTGGGGATTCCTGAGGTGGGTGTAACTAGAGCGGGCTCTGGTTTATCTTCACTCAGACTTTGATGCTTTGAAAAGATTAACAGGCAAAATACTCAGAGATTAAAAACAAACAAACAGATGTAAAAAGAAAGGAAGGATGGAGAAGTTGAAAGCAAGGAAGAAATGACTTTGAGATGGTCTAGTCTCTTGACCTGTGTAGCTATAATGACTTCATTGCACATGATCTCAGAAAGTAGGTTTATTTGATTGTGGGCCTGGTATATGTTTGTTCAGTTTTACATGATCTCCTTAATGCTGTGTGGAATATTGTGAACTTGTAGTTATTTATGTATGTATGTATATATCTACTTACTTATTTAACTGTACACCTAGCATGGAGACACAGCTAGTTGGGTACTTAACAAATAGATATATGAGTTGCCATAGCTACAAACTACCACTAACAGTAAGATGTTCATAGCCATTTTCTTTTTTTTGAGATGGAGTTTTGCTCTTGTTGCCCAGGCTGGAGTGCAATGGCGCGATCTCGGCTCACTGCAACCTCCGCCTCCTAGGCGATTTTCCTGCCTCAGCCTCCTGAAGAGTTGAGAATACAGGTGCCCACCACCAAGTCCAGCTAATTTTTGTATTTTTAGTAGAGATGGGTTTTCGCCATGTTGGCCAGGCTGGTCTTGAACTCCCGACCTCAGGTGATCCACCCGCCTCAGCCTCCGAAAGTGTTGGGATTATAGGCATGAGCCACCACGCCCAGCTCCCATTTTTTTGATGTTAAAAATGCAATGAAAAAAGAGAAGAGAAGGTTTATTTGGCCAAAAAAATCATAATGACTTTAAGATGTATAATTTAACACCAATTTCTTCCTTAAAAAGTTAAAGGCCCATGACCATTTTAAGTGATATGATTAGGAAAAATACAATTGTGTGATGAAGTACCACTATCAGGTTTCAGCTGCCTGGTTAGACTTCACCACAGGACTAGCCTTGTCTCAAAACATCAGATTCCAGTGTTGTGAACAAGAAAGTAGCCCCTAATAGTCCATCCTTCTATGGGGGGACGTAACTTTCCTCCAGCGTTGAATCGCTTTTCTAGGTGGAAAGTTTTGGATATAACTCCTTCTGACCTGTTCCTCTCCAGGCCAGACCCCTGAACTTCCCTGAGAAAAGGAAGCAGCCCACAACCTATCTCTGCCTCATGGTCTCCATGCAGACTGGAAAAAAGAAAATAATACTGCCAGAAAACTTGAGTTCCGCTTCTGGCCCAGTCACTCGTGTGCAATGTAGAAAAATTAACTTCATTTCCCTGGACCTCAGGTCCTCATGGATGTAAAGAAGTGTGCTACTTGCTCTGATACTTCAAAAGACAGTTTATGGAGTAGCAAATGATGTCATGAAAAGAATGAAGGCTTTGGAGTCAGCCAGATCTGGTTCATTATTCAACAAATCTTTATTTAGCATCTACTATATGGCAGGCGCTATTCTTGGTGCCAGATGCTGCCTATGTGAAGCTCACATTTTAATGTGTGGACCAATACTAGTTAGTCTGTGGCCTTGGGCAAATCATTTAGCCCCTCTAAGCTTGTTTTTTCCACCTATAAAATGGACATTATAATAACATTTCTAGATGCGTTGTCAGGATTAGATACAATGATATTCAAAGCACCTATTATACAGTAGAGGCTCAATGAATGGTATGTAAATAATACTATACAATATATGAGAAAACACTTTTTTCAATTGTACAATTCTATTCAGATATGCAAATTATTATTTTTTTATCTCTGTACTGTGTGACTCTAAAGCCATAGACAATCACAAAATTACACTGCAGATTTAATAAATTTCCTTCTCTTTACTGCCTTAAAAGCAACTTCATTTATCAAAGAAATATTTTTTGAGTCTCTACTATGCATTAAATACCAGGCTAGCACTAGGGATATGGAAATAAATGAGACTTCCCTGCCCTTACTTAGGATCATAACAGTAAATGTTTGGATTTCACCAGGGTCCTCACTTTTGGAGAGCTTATTCTTCCAGAGTTTATATTAGTTATTGACTGCTTAGAAAGAAATCAAGAAAGGAAAACAACTCTCTACTTGGCAAGTGGGTTAAGCTAAGGTGTTATTAGAGAGACCTAAAGCTCTGTATGTAAGACCCCTGGCAATCTCACTCTACTCAAAATGAAACAGGAGAACACATCTTCCTATAGCTGCCTTAGAGGTAAAATTTCAATCTACCAACATCTTTTGCAACAGAAGAAAATCAATTAAGTTATTTACTATACCCCGCCACGTGACCAATGTTGTTACACATGTTTCAGAAATGTAAATGAAAATAAGGAGATATTCCTAGAGATCAGCAGGAGACATGACACCTGCCCTTGAGGTAGGAGGTAGAATGTGTTCATTTATTTACTCATTTATTTAGACATGAACAATCTGTTTAGTAGCCATGGCGTTTGAGGAATCACACTGAGTGCTGGGAACACTAAGTGGGAGAACCAATAAAGTGGAAGAACAGTTATTGAGCACCTATTGTGCACCAGGCACTGCCCATCATTTCACTTTCATCATCTCAATGCATTTCCATCAATCCTAAAATAATTTTTTTTTAAAAAAAAGGTTGTATGCTTCAACCTAAAGGCGTTCATTGGGGTGTGACAGGACAGAAAGCATCAATCCACAGCAAGAAGGAATGCCATGGAGGAAAAGGTCCCGAGCCAGTGAGCTCAGTAGAGGAGAGAATGGTTCACTGTCCCCAGAGGGTAGAGGCAAGCTTTGCAGAGGTTGTGGCATTCTAGTTTTTAAGCAGGAGCAACACAGGTGAAAGAGATCACTACGAGGTAGGCAGGGATACAGATGACAGAGAGATAGGGATTGACAGCACAGACCATTCGTGCTACAGGAGCTGGCCAAACCCCAAGGCTCTCAGAGCACCAGGTTACCAGTTGTTTCCCAAGCATTCACCCAGAGTAGTTGCTCATCTGAGAAACTCTGTTTCCCTGAAATAATGACACTGGGATTCAGATTTCTAGCCCAATTCATGGTGCACTTGGGGCCTCACTTATAATTCATTCTTGGTTTTATGAAGAAAACAGTTTCCTTCTGCTCTGTGCTCTGTTTTAGAGTCAAGAGCTGATCTTTGCACGGATGCCATGCTAGATCTTTATTTGTTTTGTGCTGATAAGATTTAGGAGTGAGAAGTGGAAAACAAACTGATCCTCTCTATCTCCCACTACTGGGTTTTGATAGATAAAGTGATCCTCTTGAAGTTTTTCTTCTTTCATTTGGAAAGTGTCATAAGATATAGGTTAAGCTGGGTGCGGTGGCTCACACCTGTAATCCCAGCACTTTGGGAGGCTGAGGTGGGCATATCATGAGATCAAGAGATCCAGACCATCCTGGCCAACTTGGTTAAACCCCGTCTCTACTAAAAATACAAAAATTAGCTGGGCGTGATGGTGTGCGCCTGTAATCCCAGCTACTTAGGAGGCTGAGGCGGGAGAATCGCTGGAACCCGGGAGGTGGAGGTTGCAGTCAGTGAGCCGAGATCGCTCCACTGCACTCCAGCCTGGTGACAGTGCAAGACTCCATCTAAAAAACAAACAAACAAACTACATATATATATATGTTAAGCACTAAGGTACGGTGTCAAGCTGGGAATGATGGCTTACGCTTGTAATCCCAGAACTTTGTGAAGCCAAGGGGAGGGTGGATCACCTGAGGTCAGGAGTTTGAAACCATCCTGGCCAACATGGTGAAACCCCATCTCTACTAAAAATACAAAAATTAGCAGGGTGTGGTGTCGTACACCTGTAGTCCCAGCTACCCAGGAGGCTGAGGCAGAAGAATCGCTTAACCATGGGAGGCAGAGGTTGCACTGAGCCAAGATTGTGCCACTGCACTCCACCCTGGGCTACAGAGTGAGACGCCATCTCAAAAAAAAAAAAAAAGTGTGGCACCAGATAGATATAAGTTCAAATCCCAGATCTACTTCTTATTAGTTGGGTGATCTTGAGTATTGACTTTTCACCCAAATTTGGACCCAAATTCTGAGAGGTGAGATACAACTATAAATGTGGAGTGCACCAAGGCAAAATTTAGAGAGCTCTTCTTTACCCCTCTGTTGTTTGAATAAACTGGTATAACTCAGTGATCACGTCTACAGCATCAAGGCCGTAGAGAAAGAAAAAAGCAACCACAGGCTGGCTCTCTAACTGGTTTGCTCTTCACTGCCTAATTCAGCAAGCTAATTTACCGGATCCACAAGGAAATTTTTAAGAGTTTTTTTGCCATAAATATGGTATACAGGCTCCACTTTATCTTGGAGGTCTGTGATTATGTTCAGAAAATAGCTTTTATTGAAAAGCTAAACTTGTGAATAGGTAGGAGGCTAGAACTTTCAACTTACAATAATAATAATAGCAATAATAATAACTTTGGGAGGCATTTACTATATGCCTGGCACGATTTTAAGCACTTTATTATGAATTGATTCATTTAATCTTATAGTCATCCTATGAAATGGGTACTATCATTATCTCTATTTTAAGATCAGGAAATTAGGCCAGGCACGAAGGCTCATGTTTGTAATCCCAACACTTTGGGAAGCCGAAGTGGAAGGATCCCTTGAGACCAGGAGATTGAGACCAGCCTGGGCAAAAAAGTGAGACCCTGTCTCTACAAAAAATTTTAAAAATTAGCCAGGCCTGGTGGCATGTGCCTATAGTCCCAGCTGCTCGGGAGGCTGAGGCAGAAGGATTGCTTGAGCCTGGGAGGTCAAGGCTTACAGTGAGCTATGATAATTCCACTGCACTCTAGCCTAGGCAACAGAGGAAGACTGTCTCAGAAAAAAGAAAAAGAAAATTGAGCCACAGAGAGGGACAGTGGCTTGCTGACTTGTCAGAGCCAGGATTTTTACCTATGCTGTCTGCTTTAGAGCCTGTGTCATGAACCTCTCTCCAGTTCTATAAGCCAACTTCTTTTAAAATAGTTATAATAATAACTTTTTGTGTTCTAATTATAAAACTAAGTCATGGTAGGAATTTTTGAAAATAGAGAAAGGGGTAAAGAAACTGAAATTATTTATATTTTTATTACCCAGGGATAACATTTATTAACATTTGGGTCTATTTCCTTTTGGAAATTAAATTGCATATATAATTTTCTTTTCAAATAGCATAACACCATATATGACTTTTTAAATTTAATGTTACAATTTGAGCATTTTCCCATGTTATTAAATATTTTTCTAAACTGTAGATTTTAATGGCTGCAAATATTCCAATTATCTGGCAGTCCCATAATTTACTTTAAAAATCACATAATATTGGGCCATTCGGTTGTTTCCAGTGTTCTTGAGAAATGTTGGTTGTATTTCTGTGTTGGTTTCCGGAGGATGCCGTAGCCTGGTATTTTCAAGAGCTGCCCGGCTGTTCGAAGAGTGGCTAATTTTCTACTGAAGAGACTGTGCCCGAATCCCTGTCCCCCAAGTAAGAACACCCTAAGCCACTGAAGACAGGTGAGAATTTTGAAAAGTCTCTTGAGTATCAGAATTCTCAGTGAGGGTCCAGAATCTTATTCAATTTTTTAAAAACTCGTATTATTTCCCCCTAGTTTAGTAAGTAAAACGTATCTTCTGTAAAAAAAAAAAAAAAAAAGTAGTACATGAAAATGAACAAACAAGAAAAATAAAATTAATCTAAAATCACACCGCAGCTTGTCAAGTATTTATCTTTGCACACTACACACTATCTTATTACCTGTTGTTTTACTCAGTGACATAATATGCACATTTTCCTATTAATAAATGTAGGTCATCATACCAGATGGTAGCTGATCTCTGCCCAACTGCTCTCCCACCCTCAGGCCTGATCCCTACAGGCAATTGCTTTTCACTGATTTATGTTTGCATGAATATAAAGCGTGGTTCCTCCTTCTCCATTGTGCCACACTTACCAGAGACTAGTTCTTGTACTTTCCGAACTCAAAGCAGCTGCCCTGCCATCAAGGAGTTGGCCTTCTACTGGAGAAGTATATTATTGAAAAAAATAAATAAATAAAATAAATCTGTTGAAAAGTGACCCAAAGTGGTGTTTTTAATAAGGGGGAATAAGGAAATGTGGGAATAAGGAAATATCCAGACCACTTTACAAACCCAAACCCTTTTTCCTATTTATGACACAGCCTATGGTGTTGAGTTTTTCTTGTGTTTCTCTACCTTGAGCTGGTAGAGAAAGGACCTATCGAGTTAGCTATGCCCATTTATGATCCCCCGGTTAAATTTCTGCCTCTGACTTTTAAGGAGACACTTTTACCTCATCTTCTTCCTAATTTTCCCAAAAAGGAGAGTCCTATCCAAGTTGAGTCAGAAGCTAAGTCTAAACTTATTTTAAATGACTGTATTTGAAATTAGTAAAGACAGGACCCTGAGCCCCTCCAGTCTGCCCCGACAGACTTTTTTTGTTTTTGTTTTTGAGATGGAGTCTCACCCTGTTGCCCAGGCTGGAGTGCAGTGGTACCATCACGGCTCACTGCAGCCTTGACCTCCCTGGGCTCAGGTGTCCTTCCACCTCAGCCTCCTGAGTAGCTGGGATTACGGGCGTGTGCCAGCACACCTGGCTTCTTGTTTTGTATTTTTTATAGACAGGGTTTCACCATGTTTCCCAGTCTGGTCTCAAACTCCTGGGCTTAAGCCATCAGCCCGCCTTGGCCTCCCAAAGTGCTAACATTACAGGTGTGAGCCACCACACTCAGCTCAGACAGACTAAAGGGATCTTTATACTATAAAGGGATCTTATACCCGGAGGAACTGTGTGCTTAGATATTACTATACTAAGACCACAAGTGGTAAAAATCAGATAAAGCAGTAGTCATCTTAGTTTGTGATCAAATTAATGCAGAAAAAGTAAAAAATGGTTCGACGTTATAAGCTCTCTGAGGAAATAGGCAGTTTCAGTTAACACTGCTGCGCCAATCCCTATCTCACAGCTTCAGCTTAATCCCATAGCAACACTCAGAACTCATTTATATTATAATTACAGTTGACCCTCAAACAATGCAAGGGTTAGGGGCACTGCCTTCCCCCTTCATCTTGTACAATAGAAAATTCTCCTATAACTTTTGACTTCCCCCAAGCTGAACTAACTTAACTACTAATAGCCTCTATTGACCAGAAGCCTTACTGATAACCTAAACAATTGATTAACACATATTTTATATATGTATTATACACTGTATTTCTACAATACAGTAAGATAAAAGACAATGTTAAGAAAATCATAAAGAAGAGAACATACATTGTCAGTACTGTACTGTATTTATCCATACCAGAAGTTCACACCATCCATTTACAAGATATATCATCTGTCTGAAATGGTGGCAACTGCAGTGTCTGACTGCAAACGGTGGTACATATCAAGCCATTCAACTTTTTCTTTTAATGTCATGACTTTTCTCTTCTTCTTGGGAGCACTTCCAGAATCACTAGTGGCACTTTGTATGGGTCCCATGATGTTATTCAAGGTTTATGGTATTGTACTAAACACGATGAAAAATAGCGAGAACCAGGGGAGATCACTTTTTACTGCAATATGCAATTTACTGAAGAGACAACTGCTCATAAGGAGATTAGGGTCATGTGGTGTTTTAAGCAGATACTCCCAATACTTGAGCTCATAATAGCAACAGAGTAGTACAGTATGTACTGCTGTTAATTTTATGCAGCTATGATTTAATACTGCATTCTTATATTTGCTTACATTTTACTCAACTTCAAATGGTGCCATGTATGGTCTGTGTTTGTGTGCGTAAGTTTTGATAAATTTTAGCTTTTTATAATAGATTTGTGTATCTTTTATGGTAGTAAATGATAAAGGCTTAGTATCTACATATATTTTATGCATTCATGATATGACTTTTTCTTAATTGTTTTAATATTTCTAGATATGCACGCAGTTCATCTGTTTTTTCAAATTGTCTCAAATCTCCAAAAATGTTTTCAATATATTTATTTTTAGAAATCTCTGTATGTGGAGTCACACAGTCTAAACTCATGTGTTTCAGGGGTCAACTGTACTTATTATAGTCCCACAATATCTTATTATTTTTGCTTTAAATGGTCAATTATACTTTAAAGAGGTTTTTCTAAATAACAAAAGAGTTCTTTTATTACTACTCAAATAGGTACCACTTCTGATTCTCTTCTTTCCTTTGTATAAATCTAGATTTCCATCTGATATCATTTTCCTTCTGCCTCAAGGACTTCCTTTAACATTTCTTATAGTACAGATTTGCTGGTGAAAAGCTTTTAGCTTTTATATGTCTGAAGAAGTCTTTATAAGGTTTTCACTGGGTATAAAATTCTACGTTGACAATTTTTTTCTGTCAGTACTTTAAAGATGTTGCTTCACTTTCTTCTGGTTTGCATTGTTTCTGACAAGAAGTCTTTCTACTTTCATTCTTATCTTGTTTATTCCATACATAATAAACCTTTTTTTTTTTTTCCTGACTGCTTTTAAGGTTTTTCTCGTTATCTCTGGCTTTGGACCATTTGTCATGTGCCGTGGTATCGTTTTCTTCTTGTGTCTTGTGCCTGGGTTTGTTGAGCTTCTTGGATCTCTGGGTTTAGAATTTTCATCAAAATTGGACAATTTTCAGACATTATTTCTTCAAAAAACTTTTTGTTCTCGTATTTCTTTCCTGTCTGTTAATGGATTGCATTCATACGTTGAAACTAACCCCTTTCAATCTGCTTTTGAAGATGGGGCCTTTAAAGAGGTAATTAAGGTTAAACAAAGTTCTAAGGGTGGGGCCCTAATCCAGTATGACTGGTGTCCATATAAGAAGAGGAAGAGATAACAGGGAGGCACACATAAAGAAAAGGCCATCAGACGAGACAGCAAGAAGGTGGCTGTCCACTGGCCAAAGAGAGAAGCCTCAGGATAAACAGAACCTGTCAGCACTTTGATCTTAGACTTACAGCCTCCAGGAACGTGAGAAAATACATTTTTATTTAAGCTACCCAGTCTGTGGTATTTTGTTATGGCAGCCCTAGCAAATTAATATACTCTCTCTCAGGACTTCAATTACATATATATTAGGTTACTTGCAGTTATTCCACTGCTTATTGAAACTGGTTTTTTTTTTTAGTCTTTTTTTCTCCCTATGTTTCATTGTGAACTTTTTTTTTAGTTTCCTTCAAGAAAATATTTATTGCACATTATTAGTGATTATGTTTTATAGCAAAATTAAATATATATGCTTTTCACAAACACAAAATGGGAAGCAAGGCATCTATCAAATTTCAATGTTGAACCAAATCCTGGTTTTCAGAATTCAGCCGCCAGTCATGGTTCTGCACCAAGGCCTCCAGTCCATGATTTCCAGTTGTTGAGGATCTTTTCAGTAATTGGAACAAAATCTTCTTTATATGTAACAATTGTTTCCACATAAAACCCTTTTGGGGGTTCAGATAGTTCACTGGGTACTCCACTTGTTGAGCCATCCTTTTGCTGTACTTCAATACCTGATGGCTTTGCCATTTTCCAGCCAAAGCAAAGCACTGAGCCCACCAGAGACCAGGTGCCGATCCCATAGACCACCAACATTCGCCAGTACCAGGCCGTGAACTGGTTTTGATACTTGGGTACGCTGGCGAGGGCCTCGATTCTCGCAGGCCCACTGTGGAGGCGGCTCATTGTGAAATTTCTATTGCTGTGTCTTCAAAATCCATAAGTTTTTCTTCTGCGTGGTTTAATCTGCCATTATTCCCACCCAACGTATTTTCATCTCAGATGTATTTTTATCTCTAAAAGTTTGGTTTGGGTATCTAAATTTTTAAAAAAATTTTTGTGAGTACATAGTAGGTATATATATTTATGGGATATATGAAATATTTTAGTACAGACAGGCAATGCATAATACTCACATCAGGGTAAATGGGGTATTTATGACCTAAAGCACTTATCCTTTGTGTTACAAATAATTCAATTATATTCTTTTAGCTATTTTTAAATGTACAATAAATTATTGTTGACTGTAATCACCCTGTTGTGCTATCAAATACTAGATCTTATTCATTCTAACTATATTTTTGTACCCATTAACCATGCCCACACTCCACCCCGCCCCCAACTACCATTCGCAGCCTCTGTTAACCATCCTTCTACTCTCTATCTCAATGAGTTCAATTGTTTTAATTTTTAGTTTCCACAAATCAGTGAGAATATCTGAAGTTTGTCTTTCTGTGCCTGGATTATTTCACTTAACATAATGATCTCCAGTTCCATCCATGCAAATGACGGGATCTCATTCTCTATTCATGGCTGTATAGTACTTTATTGTGATATGTACCACATTTTCATTGTCCATTTGTCTGTTAATGGACACTTAGGTTGCTTAGGGAATCTAAATATTTTATTAATGCATTTTATATTTTAGAACAGTTCTAGATTTACAAAAAACTGAGAAGAGGCAGGGCACAGTGGCTCAGCCTGTAATCCCAGAACTTTGGGAGGCCGAGGTGGGTGGATCACCTGAGGACGAGAGTTCGAGACCAGCCTGACCAACATGGAGAAAACCTGTCTCTACTAAAAATACAGAATTAGCCAGGTGTGATGGCACATGCCTATAGTCCCAGCTATTCAGGAGGCTAAGGCAGGAGAATCGCTTGAACTCAGGAGGTGGAGATGGCGGTGAGCCGAGATCATGCCATTGCGCACCAGCCTGGGCAACAAGAGTGAAACTCCATCTAAACAAACAAAAACAAACAAAAAAAAACTGAGAAGATAGTTGTTATGAACTGACTCATGTCCTCTCAAAATTTATACGTTGAGGCCCTAGCTTCCAAAGTGACTGTATTTGGAGACAGGGCTTTTAGGGAGGTAATTAAGGTTAAATGAGGTCAGAAGGATGAGGCCCTAATCCAATAAGACTGATGTCCTTATTTTTAAAAAGGGAAAAGACACCCCTCTGTCACTCTCCTTCTCTACAAGTGTAGAGAAGAGGCCATGTGATGACGCAGTGAGAGGTAGCTGCCTACAAGCCAGGAGGAGAGTCCTCAACAGATACCAGCCCTGATAACTCCTTGATCTTGGACTTCTTGCCTCCAGAACTTAAAGAAAATAAATTTTTGTTATTTAAGCCACCCAGACTGTGATGGTTTTTATGGCAGTCTGAGCTGTTTAATACAGAGCACAGGCTGGGCACGGTGGCTCACACCTGTAATCCCAGCACTTTGAGAGGCTGAGGTGGGAGGATCACTTGAGGCCAGGAGTTTGAGACCAGCCTGGGAAACATAGGGAGATCCCATCTCTACAAAAAGTAAAAATAAATGAGCCAGACATGATGGCACATGCCTGTGGTCCCAACTACTCAGGAGGCTGAGGTGGGAGGATTGCTTGAGCTCAGGAGGTCCAGGCTGCCGTGAGCTGTGATCACGCCACTGCACTCTAGCTGGGCAACACCAAGACCCTGTCTCAAAATAAATAAATAAATAAATACAGTGTACAAATATATCTGTTCAAGCCATGCTTTCAATTCTTTGGGGCATATACCAGAAGTAGAATTGCCAGTAGTTCTATATTTAATTTTTGGAATAACTGCCATACTGTTTTACACGTGATTAATTATTAGTAATAATAAAAACAAGGCAACGGTATGTTCTTTAAAAAAATCATAAAACTAGAATTTTAGTCATGCCTTTGCTACCAGCTCACTTCACTATGTGACCCTGACAAAATATTAAATCTCTTGGGGCCTCAGTGTCCTCATCTGGTATAAGAGTTGTGCTGAATGATTTCATGGTCACATCAGTGCCAAAGTTTCTTGGCTCTATGATTCTAGGTGCTAGGATACCTGGTATCCCGAGTTGTGCATACTTGACAATACTACTGCTTTTTAAGTTGCTTGCTATTAAGGGCTGAGACAGGATAAGGTCCCTAGTGGACTGAATTGAGTGTGGTGATCTCCAGAATGGCCAAAGGCAAAAGGCACATCGAAGATTGGGACAATAAGGGTAATGCTAGTCATCAAAACTAAGGGTCAGGAGCAAGAGCTTTGTGTAGGAGCCAGGGACACCAGGAAGAGGTCAGGCTAGAGGTTGCCTAGCTAGACTGCAAAGCTGAGTGGTGACTGGCTTCCTTATGTTGGTCATAGGTGGTGCTGGACCCCAGAGTTCTGTTAGACTTCTCTGTGTCTCAGTCTCCCTTGCTGTAAAACAGTGCTATTAATTGCTGTTTTTCTACCAGTTAGGCTAGAGATAAATGGAAATACAAACTTTGAAAAGAACTAGACCTTAATTTTTTCTCTCAAATAAAAAAACTAAATGTGAAATTTATTTAAGTTGGAGTAAAAATAAAAATTGGTGAATTTGAGTAAGAGTATATGGGAGTTCTTTGCACTATTCTTGCAACTTTTCTGTAAGTTTAAAATTACATAATTGGATTAATGTGGACATAAAGATGGGAACAACAGACACTGGAGACTCCAAAAGGAGGAAGGGAGAGAGGGTGGGCAAGGCTGAAAACCTTCCTGTTGGGGGCTATGTTCACTATCTGGGTAATGGGACCAATAGAAAGAAGCCCAAACCCCAGCCCCATATGACATACGCTTGTAACAAACTTACACATGGGCCCCCTGAATCTAAAATAAAAATGAAAATTTAAAGATAAAATTACATCAAAACTATAAGTTACCAAGGAAAAGAGGAAAACCTTATTTAAGAAGGAGAATGAGGCCAGGTGCAGTGGCTCACACCCTATCATCCCAACATTTTGAGAGGCCTAGGCAGGAGGATCACTTGAGCCCAGGAATTAGAGAGCCTGAGCCCAGGAGTTAGAGACCAGCCTGGGCAACGTAGTGAGACCTTGTCTCTACTAAAAATTAAAAAAAAAAATTAGCTGGGCATGTGCCACACACCTATAGTCCCAGTTACTCAGGAGCTGAGGCAGGAGAATAGCTTGAACCCAGGAGTTCGAAGCTGCAGTGAGCTGTAATTGTGCAACTGCACTCTAGCCTGGGTGACAGAATGAGACCCTGTCTCAAAAAAATAAAAAAGAAGAGAAAAGAAATTTACCCACAGCTTCTTTAGAGTTGATTTTGGCCCAGCATGGTGGTATGTGTCTGTAGTCTCAGCTACTCTGGAGGCTGAGGCAGGAGGATCATTTGAGCCCAGAAGTCTGAGGCTGTAGTGTGTTATGGTCATAACTGTGAATAACCCCACTGCAGGCCAGCCTGGGCAACGTAGGGAGATCCGTCTCTAAAAACAAACAAACAAAAAAGGATTGATTTTGTATGCATAGATTAACTGCTTCCAAGGCAAAACATCCAAATCATCTTATTAAAATGTCTTTCGACATTGACCCTAGAAGTACATCCAAATACCAATGTATTCATATTAACAACTCTAATTTGTCATTAGAAATTCAAGCAGCCACACTTCCAGATTTATCAGCTGATGATAAACCCTTGCATTGTACACTTAAATATTGTGAATTTTATTATGTCAATTATAATCAATAATTTTTTTTAAAAACAAAACTATAAAAATAACTCATTCCTTTTTATTGCCCCAATATGTTTATCCCAGTGGACATCTGGTGTTAGGATCACAGTAACTGCCATTGGTAATAAATAATAAACAGCATCAATTGATAAATGCTGAACATGGGACGCTTAGAATGACCTAAATTCCCACCTTCTCTCTTTTGTCAGTATAAATTAAAAATAAGAGAGAGCAGGTGGTTAACATAATGGAATTTGCTTCACCAGGAGGCTGCTATGGTGAATTATTTGATCTGAAATAAAAAGGTGATAACGATGGGGATCATTTGAGATCAGATGTATCAACTCTCCTTTGTATTCTAGAGCAAATATTAGAGGGTTGAATGATTCTCAAGCTGTAGATATTTCTCAGGTCTATTTTTAAGCTCAAACTGGCTCTTTCCCAGAAAGAAGAGAAACAAAAATCTACTGGCAGTAAAGCCTTTACCTTTTTTCATTGAATTTTCTGAGGGGATTAAAAAAAATCTTCTGAAAATCCAGGACAGATGGAGCATTATGAAGAACACTGCAAAATAGAATACTTTCAGAGAGTACTTAGAAGAAAATAAAATGTTCAAAAAGACCTTGTCTTCAAAAAAAAAAAAAAATCGGTTGACTAAAGACAAAGTATCTGATGTAGTAAGTATTTGCCTTTCTTTGAAGGAACTGGAAACAATAAAACCCAGTCACATTAAATTGTTCTCAAACTCGGTGTATTAGGCACCAGTCCAAAGGATTTCCACCTGAAAAGTTGGTAGAATTCCTTTTAGCAATAAAATAGTTGAATGATTTGGGTAATGTTGGAGAGAATTGATAAAAATGTGCTCATTAACATTCATTCTCTCTTTTTCCTAACTCTGAAACTATTCCTTAGATATCAGAAAAGTTAAATTTAATACAGTGGAAATTCTCCAAGGGGAAAGGAATAGCAGAAAAAATCCAGATGTGGCAGCCCTGTTGTGTGCTCACAGAGGTTGCACAATCTCCACTTGTAGATGGGTGAACAGGTATTAGAATCAGTTACCTGGCTCTTTGTAACACGTACAGAATGTGAGGTGGCCTATGCCAGGTGGAGGGAGAGTGAGAAGGGCTCTGACACTGCTTCCCAGTTCACCATGACTCATTGCTACCAAACCATTGGGAATGAGCCAGTATAAGGGAACATGTTACAGCAGCCAGTGAAATAGACCAAAAAACTGTCAGTCCCAGGAAAGTACTGGAGAGGAGAACTGCAAGTGTGGCAGCGAATCTTTGCCAAACAGATACAGTTGATTTTTTTTTTTTCTTAAAAAGTCACACTTGACAAATCCTTCCGAAGTTTCAAGGGGAAAAGACATAAACTTCCATTTTGCTATCAATAAAGGTAGCAGGATATAACGGGCTTAAATACCATCTTAAGAATAAAACATAGAGGCAACATGGCAAGCTATAGCAAGAAAAGAAAAAAAAAAAAAAACAATGAAGAAAAAGAAGTGCAGTGAAAAACAACAAAAGCAAAATCTTCCTTGAAGGGAAACTGGGAGCATATTTCCTTGGCTGAAGATCCAGTGTGAATAAAAGGGGAAAAAAATAACATCTTGATAAGGCCAAATGAAATGGTAAACCAACCTTTAGTATTAACGAGATTGTCAAGAGATCTTTAGATGGGTGATTTGGAGTGCTGGCATTTTGACACCTGAGGCTGTTTACCAAGCTTAAAGAAATTGGCAAAATCTCAAATTGCTTTCAAAATCACTTCATTGTGATTCTCTTTAGATCAGCAAAAATCAAATAGATGCCTATAGCTCATAGATGAGGGGGTACTAAAAAGCATGAGTGTGGTATTGTAACAAATCCGAAGTGTTTGTAAACCATTGTCTGTGTCTTTGAATGTTTGGAATTGCAGGATGATTGCAGAAAGGATGACCTAAAAATGGATGGTCAGGCCTGGCTGCAAACGGATGTCTGAAAGAAAATGGGGATCCTAGGTAACCCATCACAGCCCTCTATGCGCTTCAGAAACCAGCATGGTTTGATTATGTCATTGCCTCTAAGTGAATGCAGGTGACATTGTTTTGATCATTTGATGAACATGCCTCCTCCAGGGACAGTGTGATCCAAGATGCCAGGTCCATTTCAGGGCCTGAGTCAGATGTCCAGAATCTCAAAAAGACTGGGAATTAGACCTGAGTTCTCAAGGGGGGGGACTTCTTAAGGGAAATTTTTTTTCTTGGCTAAAGAGGCACTCAGGAGGAAATGTCTCTTGCTGCCATTGAATGACTAGATCATCTATCTATCTATCTATCTATCTATCCATCTATCTATCTATCTATCTATTGTTATATTCAAAAAATATTTTCTCAGCATCTACTATGTGCCAGGGATTATGGTAGGTGTTGGGGATAAGATTAGTTAATAAGATCCTCATGGAGTTTACATTCTAATGAGAGTTCCAAATAAACAAGTACACAGATAAATATTATACTTACAGATTCTGAAGAGTTCTGAAGAAGAAAAAAAGGGGTGATGAAGAGTGCATGGAAAGGGGACTAAATTGAATGAAGGTCCCTTTAGTCAGAGTGGTCAAGTCATGGAGAGCCAAGTCTTGAGTGAGAAAAAGCTAGACCTATAGATGGAAAACAGTGACAAGGAAGGAAAGAGTATTTCAGTTAAAGGGAACAGCAAGCACAAAGCCTATGAAGTAGAAAAGAAGAGGCATGCTCTAATGTGGTTGACTCAAGGGAAGAGTGATAGTAGATGAGGTTGCAGGGACAAGAAATTAGGATTTTATTCTGAGTGCACTGGGAAATCATTAGTGGCTTTTAAGCCACAGAATAAGGTTAGACATATTTTATTATTTTTTTGTTTTATTTTTACTTTTTTTTTTTGAGACAGAGTCTCACTCTGTTGCCCAGTATGGAGTGCAGTGGTGCCATCTCGGCTCACTGCAAGCCCCACCTCCCGGGTTCACGCCATTTTGCTGCCTCAGCCTCCCTAGTAGCTGGGACTACAAGCGCCCGCCACCGTGCCCGGCTAATTTTTTGTATTTTTAGTAGAGATGGGGTTTCACCGTATTGGCCAGGATGGTCTTGAACTCCTGACCTCATGATCCGCCCGCCTCAGCCTTCCAAAGTGTTGGGATTACAGGTGTGAGCCTCCGCTCCCGGCTAGACATATTTTAGTAAGATCACTTTGACTGTTACATGAGAAATGTATTGGAGGAGGACAAATATGGAAGCAGTTATACCAATTAGTTGGTACCAGGTGATAGTGACTTGTGCTATTTATCCCACTAACATGGTTTGGATCTGTGTTCCCACCCAAATCTTGTGTTGAATTGTAATCCCCAGGGTTGGAGGTGGGGCCTTGTGGGAGGTGATTGGATCATGGGGGTGGTGCTTCATGAATGGTTTAGCACCATATCCTGGCGCTGCTCTCCTGACAGTGAGTGAGTTCTCGTGAGTTCTACTTGTTTAAAATTGTGTGGCACCTTATCCTCCCCTGCCCCACCCCTGGCACTTCATCCTGCTCTGGCCATGTGAAGCTCTTCACTCGCCTTTTGCCTTCTGCCATGACTGGAAGCTTCCCCAGCCCTCCCCGGAAGCAAATGTTGTCATGCTTCCTGTATAGCCTGTGGAACCATGAGCCAAGTAAACCTATTTTCTTTATAAATTACCCAGTCTCAGGTACAGGTATTTCTTTATAGTAGTGTGAGAACAGAGTAATACACCCACTAAGAAGGAATCTCTACACCTCCTTCTCTTGACTCTGGACGTGCGTGTGGCTGCTTCTACCAATAGAATAGCAGTGGAACCAACCCTGGGATGTCCACATTTAGACCATAAAAGGCCATGTGAAGCCTCTGCCTTGTCTACTAGGACAT
>NW_012104254.1:7938988-7942457 GCF_000951045.1 Mandrillus leucophaeus
CACTCCCAGCCCGAGGTCAGGAGTTCTAGACCAGCCTGGCCAACATGGCAAAACCCTGTCTCAACTACAAACACAAAAATTAGCTGGGCATGGTGGAACGTGCTGGTAATCCCAGCTACTCGGGGGGCTGAGGCAGGAGAATTGCTTGAACCCACAAAGCAGAGGTTGCAGTGAGCTGAGACCTTGCCACTGCACTCAGCCTGAGGCAACAGAGTGAGACGCTGTCTTAAAAAAAAAAAAATACAAGTCCACTTCAGCTGAGGATGGTGGCTCACATCTATAGTCCCGGCTACTAGAAAGTCTGAGGAGAGAGGATCACTTGAGCCCCGGGGTTCAAAGCTGCAGGAGCCATAATCACACCTCTGCATTCCCATTCTAGCCTGGGGAACAGAGACCTCATATAAATAAGAATAAGGAAGCCCACCTATCCTGAGGCTGCCCTGCTATGAAGGAATCCAAGTCACATGAAGTGTAAATGTTCCAGTCAACAGTCCCAGCTTAGGTCCCGGTCAGCAGCCAGCATTGACCACCAGATGTGTGAATGAAGAGGCCTTCAGATGATTCCAGCCCCTATTGTTAAGGCAACCCCAATCCCCGAGTCTTCCCAGCAGAAGATTCAGCTACTATAAAGTCAAGATAAGTCATTCCCACTGTGCTCTCTCTGAGGTCCTGACACAGGAAGGTTGGAAGTGGTTTGTCACATAGCAATAGTAACTGAAACACTGGGAGAGGGACATCTTTAAGAGGAGAAATTAAGTTCCCAATGAGATTTTAAAGATGTACTAATGAAACAAGTAGAGACATCAAGTAGTTAGTTGGACATGTGAGTGTAAGCAGACTTCTTGACTGGAGATATACCAATGGCAAACAGCATATGGATGTCGTTTAATTTCCCAGGCCTGGGTGAGATCACCTACAGCAGGAGGTGGACAGAGAAGAGGAGCTGGTTCAAGACCTCATTCTGAGGAAGCCCAGTATTTAGAGGTAGGGAAGAGAAGGAAGAGCCAGAAAAGGGAATTGAGACAGAGTGCCCAGGGAGGCGAGGAAAAAAAAAAAAAAAAACCCAAGAGAATGGTTTGTCACAAAAGCTGAGAGAGAACATTATTTCCAGAATAAAGACAGCGGTCAACTTTGTGGGAAACTATTGAGAGTCAAAAAAGATAAGAGAAAAATGGTCATTAGATTTGGCAGCAAAGAGATCACTTGGGACCTTGAAAAGAACAATTTCAGTGGGAGTGGATGGGGCAGACACATAATGGGGGTTTTGATCTCTCAGGGAAAGAAGAGCAGTCTATTATTTCAGAAAAAGTTGGATCAGCCATGCCATATGCAGCTAGCTTAAGTGCTACTGAAATGACACAATTTACCTGCTTAGAAGGACAGCATAATGTAGTAAACAGCATAAAGTTTTAGCATCAGACAGAACGGGGTTGAAATTCTACACACAAATTACATAAACTCATTAAGGTTCAGTTTGTTTATCTGTAAACTGCAGAGGAAAAAGCGCTTTTCTTCTATTCTCTTAGGTTCTGCAGTTAGGAACCTAGAAATTGAACTGACAAAAGACAGGTTAACAAGAGAAAAACAGAGTTTATGAATGTGTGCAATGTACATGCATGTGGGATAAACTCAGTGATGAGTAACTTGCAGGAGTAGTTGGAACTTGGGGCTTATGTAGCACCATAACAAAGAATGGTGAATTTGCAGAGATGTGGCAAAATGAAGGAAAAGGGGTTTAAACTTTTGGACTGACAAATTATGGGGAGGTAAATATGTGGAGAGAAACTAATGGAAAATAGGAGTTATTTTATTAGAGTTTACTGTGAGGTACCTTTTGGTGCTATCTCTGGGCTAGAGTTATCCCCTCGTCTCTAGTGATTATAAGTCTAAGAGTTTCCTCTTCCTGGTATGCGACAGAGAGAGAGAGAGAGAGAGACCTTTGCAAATTTTTTTTTTAATTAAAAAAATTGTTAATTGCAGAGATGGGTGTCTTGCTATATTACCCAGACTGGTCTCAAACTCCTGGCCTCAAGTGATCCTTCTGCTTCGGCTTCCCAAAATGCTGGGATTACAGGTGTGAGCCACCAAACCTGGCACAAATGGAAATTTACGTCCTACTTTTAGGCAGGTAGGGAGGAGGGCAGAGATACTTCTTGGCATGTGCTGCTTCTCAACTGTTTTCAGCTCAAAATAATCCTCATGCAAAAGTGCATATTTTGGGGTGGCATATTCTAATCCCCCCCCCCAAATAAGAATAATACTTTTTCATAGGGTTGTTGTAAGCATAACATGAGAGACCATTTTAGCATAGTAGTAAGCATATGTAAGTTGTTTAAGCTCATTCATTTAAAACATACTTATTAAGTGCCTGCTGTGTACCAGGCCCTGTGCTGAGTGCCTGGCATACAAGGATGAAGTCTCAGTTCGTGATCTGCAGAAATTTATCGACTAGTGAGGAGACAGACCTGCAAACAGTTGCATTACGGTAAGATTATTGCTTCAGTGGGATTGTGACAAAGGAGAAGAAAACCTGAATGAGTCTGAGGGGATCAAGAAAGGCTTCACAGAAGAAGCAGTATTTTATCTGCGACTTGAAGATACGGGGTGGGTTTGCCAGGTGGACAAGCTGAGGAGGGTATTCCGAGTAGAGAGAACATTGTATGCAAAGCTTCAGGAATGGAACTGAGCATAGCATGTTCTGGAGCGAGATAGCTGAGTGTTACTGGAGTAAAACTTGTGTGGAACAGGTGGGGGTGTGGTGGTAGGAAAATGGTGGGGGATGAGGCCAGACAGGTACAAAGAGGATGGAGAGTCTCATTTGTCATGAAGAGGAGTTTAGATTTTATCTGAAGGGATCAGGAGCCACTGAAGTACTTGGTAATAAGGAAGTGAAAAAAACATTCTTTTTGTTGTTTTTCAGAAATGAGGTATCAGTCCATCACCCAGGCTGGAGGGCAGTAGTGCGATCACGGCTCAATGCAGCCTCAAACTGCTGGGTTCAAGGGGTCCTCTAGCCTTAGCCTCCCAAGTAGCTGGGATTACAGGCAGGAGCTGTGACCCCGATGACAAAATCATTCTTATGCATAGAAGGTGAACTGAGAGTTTGCTTAGCTTTGTAAAATGCCCTAATCTTTGCTCTTAAAAAATAACATTGGCCTCTGACCAATGCTCAGCAGTATATGTGTTATGATTTGTTTTTCCAAATGTTCCTCTGAACTATTCTCATTCTCTTGTAGGGAGATACTCACAGATCAATTGAACAGAATAGAGAATCCAGAAAGAGACCATCTAGAGGAAAGACGGAATTACCTTGCCATTCTTTCTATAGAGAATGATATCAATGTCATACAAAGTCACATCAGTGATCAAAGAGTACATATCCATCCTGGGCAACATAGTAAGACCCTGTCTCTACAAAAAATAAAAAATTAGCCCAGGAGTGGTGATGTGCACCTGTAGTGCTAACTAC
>NW_012104254.1:7944117-7946921 GCF_000951045.1 Mandrillus leucophaeus
GTAGGGAGGAGGGCAGAGATACTTCTTGGCATGTGCTGCTTCTCAACTGTTTTCAGCTCAAAATAATCCTCATGCAAAAGTGCATATTTTGGGGTGGCATATTCTAATCCCCCCCCCCAAATAAGAATAATACTTTTTCATAGGGTTGTTGTAAGCATAACATGAGAGACCATTTTAGCATAGTAGTAAGCATATGTAAGTTGTTTAAGCTCATTCATTTAAAACATACTTATTAAGTGCCTGCTGTGTACCAGGCCCTGTGCTGAGTGCCTGGCATACAAGGATGAAGTCTCAGTTCGTGATCTGCAGAAATTTATCGACTAGTGAGGAGACAGACCTGCAAACAGTTGCATTACGGTAAGATTATTGCTTCAGTGGGATTGTGACAAAGGAGAAGAAAACCTGAATGAGTCTGAGGGGATCAAGAAAGGCTTCACAGAAGAAGCAGTATTTTATCTGCGACTTGAAGATACGGGGTGGGTTTGCCAGGTGGACAAGCTGAGGAGGGTATTCCGAGTAGAGAGAACATTGTATGCAAAGCTTCAGGAATGGAACTGAGCATAGCATGTTCTGGAGCGAGATAGCTGAGTGTTACTGGAGTAAAACTTGTGTGGAACAGGTGGGGGTGTGGTGGTAGGAAAATGGTGGGGGATGAGGCCAGACAGGTACAAAGAGGATGGAGAGTCTCATTTGTCATGAAGAGGAGTTTAGATTTTATCTGAAGGGATCAGGAGCCACTGAAGTACTTGGTAATAAGGAAGTGAAAAAAACATTCTTTTTGTTGTTTTTCAGAAATGAGGTATCAGTCCATCACCCAGGCTGGAGGGCAGTAGTGCGATCACGGCTCAATGCAGCCTCAAACTGCTGGGTTCAAGGGGTCCTCTAGCCTTAGCCTCCCAAGTAGCTGGGATTACAGGCAGGAGCTGTGACCCCGATGACAAAATCATTCTTATGCATAGAAGGTGAACTGAGAGTTTGCTTAGCTTTGTAAAATGCCCTAATCTTTGCTCTTAAAAAATAACATTGGCCTCTGACCAATGCTCAGCAGTATATGTGCTATGATTTGTTTTTCCAAATGTTCCTCTGAACTATTCTCATTCTCTTGTAGGGAGATACTCACAGATCAATTGAACAGAATAGAGAATCCAGAAAGAGACCATCTAGAGGAAAGACGGAATTACCTTGCCATTCTTTCTATAGAGAATGATATCAATGTCATACAAAGTCACATCAGTGATCAAAGAGTACATATCCATCCTGGGCAACATAGTAAGACCCTGTCTCTACAAAAAATAAAAAATTAGCCCAGGAGTGGTGATGTGCACCTGTAGTGCTAACTACCTGAGAGGCTGAGGTGGAAAGATTGCTTGAGCCCAGGAGATTGAGGCTGCAGTGAGCTATAATCACACTACTACACTCCACTCTGTCTCGAAAAAGAAAAAAAAAAGTACATAGCTAAAAAACAATATACATATATATATATGGAAAAAAGTATTAAAGAGAGGTGATTGTGATATGATGACATTATCTAGATTTTATCATATTTGATACTTTATGATATTTTATGACAATTTTGATATTTATAGTCTTAGAAATTTGGTTTGATGTGCTTTGTCATTCTAAATTCATTCTTTTTTTTTTTTTTTAAAAGGTGGGGTCTTGCTGTGTTGTCCAGGCTGGAAAACAGTGGCTATTCACAAGTGTGATCATAGCACACTACAGCCTCAAACTCCTGGATTCAAGTGATCCTCCTGCCTTAGCCTCCAGAGTAGCTGGGCCTATAGGCATGTGCCACTGCGTCCAGCTATTTAATTTTATTCTTGCACCTACTTTTGTGTCATAATTTTGCATTTTTTTCTTAAAGAAGTATATTCTTTTTCTTAAATAAGGTTCTAAAAACTGAATATTCATTAGGCCTCACAAAATCTAGATAAGTGTCTGAGTACTGCACTGTCCTTTATTGATTTCTCTAAACCTGCCTGCAATTTTGTAAACAGTCATTTTATTAAACTCTCTTCAGTTTCTCAGTTTGCCATGCCCTCTGTTTGTAGGACCATGATATTCAACAATGTTCATGTGAGTCATAATCTTTGTTCATCACTTATACAATAGATTCTCTTGTATGTATAAAGACATTCACAATAATAAAAAGGATATGTGATATATACATATATACACATACCATCTGTGTGTGTGTGTGTATATATATAATGTGTATGCCAGTGCCATGTATAGGTACTTAAGTAATTGTTAACAATACTTCCTGGAGAGAAACAGGGGAATAGGGGACAGAGATTAGATGAGGAATTATTTCGTTGTATTCCTCTTTCTTTTTTTCTTTTTTTTATAATTTTTTATTTTTGTAGAGATGGAGGAGGTCTTGTTACGTTGCCCAGGCCGGTCTCAAACTCCTGGGCTCAAGTGATCCTCCTGCCTCAGCCTCCCAAATTGTTGGGATTACAGACATAAGCCACTGTGCCCGGCCTATATTCCCCTTTCTTGCCTAACCTTTTTCATGTTTATATATTTGTTACTCAATTAAATTAAATTTTGATTTCATTTTTGTTCAAACAAATTCACTAGGTACTTTTTGAGGGGGAGAGGTCAAAACTTAAGAGTTAGGTTCCATTCAAGGTTAATCAATATAGTTTATTTTCATGTTCTCATGACAGTGTTCCCATAGTTGGAGGACTTCTGGAACTGGTGAGCAGCCCCTAAAGAATAGGATAGCCTCATGTTGCCCATCAGGTAATGGGCATAAAAGTAGCACTTTTCACTTTATTCAGATCTTACCTTTGTTTGAA
>NW_012104254.1:7948091-7953344 GCF_000951045.1 Mandrillus leucophaeus
ACTGCACTCCAGCCTGGGCAACAACTGCACTCCAGCCTGGGCAACAAGAGTGAAACTCCATCTCAAAAAAACAAAAACAAAAACAAAACAAAGTTGAATTCCTGGCGTGGTGAAACCCCATCTCTACTAAAATACAAAATTTAGCTGGGTATGGTGGCGGGTGCCTATAATCCCAGCTACTCAGGAGGCTGAGACACGAGAATCACTTGAACCCGAGAGGTGGAGGTTGTAGTGAGCTGAGATCACACCACTGCACTCCAGCCTGAGGGACAGAGAGAGACTCTGACTAAAAAAAAAAAAAGTTGAATCCCTTGTTTCTTATAGTCATGTGCCTGCAGTGTATCTGCTTCAGTCACCCAATGCCTCAGGAAAGCAAATGATTTCTGGAATATGGTAGCTGACGATATTTGATGATATTCAGTTTCTTCACTACACAAATGATTCCATCGTAGCCAGGGAAGTATGCAACCTTGTGACTTCCCTCCCCATAACCAAAATATTTCCCCTTCTCCCTGTGCCTCAAATTCTTTCAACAAGACAAAGCCTTTTATTCCACAATTAGGAACAAGGAGCCCAACTCTAAGAGCTGGAACATATTGGCTTAAATACACAGGAAGGTTGTTATGGGCTTCCCTTGGGAAAATCCCCCTTATGGGGCCTGAAGACCCTCTGACACTTCATTGTAAAAATTCTTTCTTCTTTTGGGAAGCAGATGGAGTTAACAGGCTGTAACATTTCTCTATTGTTCTTAAGCAAGGCACATACTAATCTCTTTGTCCTCTCTCAGAAGATAGGCTTTATATCTGCGTCAAGAGACAAGACCATCTACAAATACATTAATTTGTTTAGAATTTATGCTCACTCTTTGTTTCTATGAAATAAAACAAAGGATCCTGCCCCATAGTGACTCAAGTAGGTCAAGAGAATTGTGATTGAAAAACCCCAAGGGTCTTTAATTTCTTCCTGGAACAAAGAAAAAAGCTCAACACTGTGGCCCGCATCCCCTTTCCATCACCTTTGATGGCTTGCAAAGAACTTGTCTGTAGAAGAACAGGCTTTTATCAGCTCCCTAACTCCACAAAAGAACTACTAGTTCCTAGGCCTGAACCATGTTGATGACTAAAAGAATCTCAGCTTCAAAGAGTCAAAAGGCCAGAGCGTAGTAAAGTCTAACATTGATTGATTGATTGACTGATTGATTGATTTTTTGAGATGGAGTTTCGCTCTTGTTGCCCAGGCTGGAGTGTAGTGGCACAGTCTCAGCTCACTGCAACCTCTGCCTCCTGGGTTCAAGCGATTCTCCTGCCTCAGACTCCCGAGTAGCTGGGATTACAGGCACACGCCACCATGCCCGGCTAATTTTTGTATTTTTAGTAGAGAGGGGGTTTTACCATGTTGCCCAGGCTGGTCTCAAACTCCTGACCTCAGGTGATCCGCCTGCCGTGGACTCCCAAAGTGCTGGGATTACAGGCGTGAGCCACCATGCCTGGCCCCTAACACTGATTTTCAAAAATAACTAATATTTATGTTTCTACAGCTTTATTGGGGTATAACTGACTTACAATAAATAACTTATAGTTGAAATGTACAATTCGACAGGTTTTGACATATGTATATGTAAACCAAAAAGTATCTGAGACAGGTCTCAATCAATTTAGATGTTTATTTTGCCGAGGTTGAATAGACACCCAGGAGAAAGAGACACAAGCCGCAGTAGGATCTGTAACCCTTATTTTTTCTGCAGAGAATTTTGGGGGCTTCAATATTAAAGAGGAAAAGTGGGCAGAAGGGGAAAGAAAAAAAAAAGAGGAAGGGTATGGTCACATTCTTGTGAAGTCACATGTTGTACATGAAAAGGAAGGGGTAGGGGAAAAATCAATGATGTATTTGACTCAGTAAATCTGCACTTTTACATAAGATAAAGTAAACATAGAGTGGAGAAGCAGTCAAACATGCATTCAGCTCAGGATGGGAGGGGATTTCGAATCTCCTCTTTCGCCTCACCCGCTCCCGCCCCCGAGTCCATGAAGATAAGCTGTTCATTTACATTGTCAAGGTAAGGGAGGTCCCCTGTGGCCTTCTCTCTGTAGCTAGCAGTTTAGGAACAAAAATAAAGGCAGTTTTTGGGTTTTTTTCATGACTCAGCTTCCAAGCTTAACTTTTCCCTTTTGTCTTCATGAATTTGGGGTTCCAAGATTTTATCTTCCTTTCATGTATGCAACTATGAAACCATTGCCACAATTAATGTACTGAAAATACCTCTAAAAGTCTTTTTGCTTTTGTAACACTTTCTTCCTATTTTTCCACATCTCCTCATCCACCAGGAAACCACTGATCTGCTTTCTGTCACTATACATTAGTTTGCGTTTCCTAGAATGTTGTATAAATGAACTCATACAGTGCATACTCTTTTTCTGGTCTGGCTTCTTTTGCTCAGCATTAATTATTTGGGGATTCATCCATGTTGTTGAATGTATCAGTAGTTCATTCCTTTGTATGGCTGGGTAGTATCCCACTGGGTGGATATACCAGTTTGTTTCACCTGTACATGGACATTTGGGTTGTTTCCAGTTTGGGGCTGTTACCAATGAAGATTCTATGAACATTTATGCATAATTCTGTATAGATGCATGTTTTCTTTTCTCTTATACCTAAGAGTGAATGGCTGGATAAAATGGTAGGTTTATGTTTAACTTTCTAAGAAACTGACAGACTTTTCCAGAGTGGTTGTACTATTTATACTTTGCCCAGCAAGGTATAAGAGTTCAAGTTCCTCTGCCTCCTCACCAACACCTGGTATGGTCAGTCTTTAATTTTAGCCATTCAGTAGTTATGGTTTTAATTTGCATTTTCCTAATGACTAATGATGCTGAGCATCTTTTTACATGCTTCATATGCTTATTTGTCACCCGTTCATTTGACTCTTTTGCTTATTTTTAATTGTATTGTTTTCTTATTATGGAGCCTTTTTTTCTTTTTCTTTTTTCTTTTTTGAGAATCTTGCACTGTTGCCCAGGCTGGAATGCAGTGGCACAATCTCCACTCACTGCAACCTCCGCCTCCCAGGTTCAAGCGATTTTCCTGCCTCAGTCTCCAAAGTAGCTGGGATTACAGGCGCCCGCTACCACACCCAGCTGATTTTTTGTATTTTTAGTAGAGATGGGGTTTCACTATGTTGGCCAGGCTGGTCTTGAACTTCTGACCTCGGCCTCGCAAAGTGCTAGGATTACAGGTGTGAGCCACCATACCAGGCCTTTTTTTCTTTTTCTTTTTGAGATGGAGTCTCACTCTATTGCCCAGGCTGGAGTACAGTGGCACCATCTCAGCTGACTGCAACCTCTACGTCCTGGGTTCAAGCGATTCTCATGCCTCAGCCTCCCAAGTAGCTGAGATTTCAGATGCATGCCATCATGCCGGGCTAATTTTTGTATTTTTAGTAGAGATGATTCTTCTGCCCCAGCCTCCCAAGTAACTGAGACTACAGGCACCCACCAGCACACCCAGCTCATTTTTGTATTTTTAGTAGAGACGGGTTTTCACCATGTTGGCCAGGCTGGTCTTGAACTCCTGACCTCAAGTGATCTGCCTGCCTCAGCCTCCCAAAGTGTTGGATTACAGGCGTGAGTCATGGTGCCCGGCCACAGAATTTTATAATTATATACCTCCATTTTTCCCTCCCAGCACTTAGGCTACTGTTTTCTTCATGCATATGTTGTAATCCCCACAACACGTTGTTATTATTTTTGTTTAAACAATTAATTATGTTTTAGAGATATTCAGATTATAAGAGAAAAAGTCTTACATACTTGCCCATGTAGTTGTCATTTTTGTTGCTGTGAATTTTCTGTATAATCATATTTCCATCAGGTGTTATTTTCCTTCTGCCTGAAAGATTTTCTTTAACACTTCTTATATTGCAGATCTGTTAGTGATACATTATTCCAGCTTTGGTATATCTGAAAAAGTATTTATTCCACCTTTATCTTTGAAAAATATTTTTGCTGGGTATAAATTTCTAGGTAACAGTTTATTTTTCTTTTGGGAGCTTAAAGATGTTGCTCCACTGCCTTATTGCTTATATCGTTGTTTCCTATGAGGAGTCTTCTGTCATCCTTATCCTTGGTCTTCTGTACATAATGTGTCTTTTCTTCTCTGGCTGCTTTTAGTATTATCTCTTCATCACTAATTTTGAGCAGTTTGATTCTGATGTGCCTTAGTGTACTCGTTTTCTTCATATTTTTGTGCTCAGGATTTATTGACTTTCCTGGACGTGTAAATTTTTAGTTTTCATCAAAATTAGAAAATTTTCAGCTACTATTCATTTGAATAGCTTTTCTGTCCCTCCCCCTACTTTAGGGACAACAATTACGTATAAATCAAACTGCTTAAAGTTTTCCCACAGCTCACTGATGCTCTTTTCGTTCTTGTTTTTAATTCTCTTTTCTCTTTGTGTTTTACTTTTGGATCAGTTCTATTGCTATGTCTTCAGATTCACTAATCTTTTCTTTTGCCATTAATTTCATCAGTGTAATTTTAATCTCAGATATTATAGTTTTTATCTATAGAAATCTGATTTATGTTTTTAAAATAGTTCATGTCTGTCCTTAACTTTTCAAATATCTGGAATTTAATAATAACTACTATTTCAATATCCTTGTTACTAATTCCTATATCCTATATATAACTGATATTCCTTTATCAGTTTCAACTAATTTATTTTCCTCCTCCTTATTGGTTATGTTTTCCTGCTTCTTTGCATGCCTAGTAAGGTTTGTTAATGCATAATATTGTGAATTTTAATCTATTGGGTGCAGGATATTTTTGTAATCTTATAAATGCTCCTGATCTTTGTTCTGGGATGCAATTAAATTATTTGGAAACATTGAACATTTTGCATCATGCTTTTAAGATTTATGAAGTGGTTGTTTTCGGAGCTAAAAATTGAAACAATTGAACTCATGGAAATAGGGAATAGAATGATGGTTCCCAGAGGCTGCGAAGGGTAGATGGGAGGAGTAGGGGCAAGTGGGGATGATTAGTGTGTATTAAAAATTGAACAAATGAATAAGATCTAGTATTTGACAGCAAATAGGATGACTTTGGGAGGCTGAGGCAGGCAGATCACTTGAGCTCAGGAGTTCGAGACCAGCCTGGGCAACATGATGAGACCCTGTCTCTACAAAAAATACAAAAATTAGCAGGGCATTGGCCAGGTGCAGTGGCTCACCCCTCTAATCCCAGCACTTTGGGAGG
>NW_012104254.1:7953684-7955052 GCF_000951045.1 Mandrillus leucophaeus
GCATGTTGGTTCACACCTATAGTCCCAGCTATTCAGGAGGCTTAGGTAGGAGGATCACTTGAGCCTGGAGGCAGAGGTTGCAGTGAGCCAAGATCACACTACTGCACTCCAGCCTGGGCGACAAAGTGAGACGAGATCTTGTCTCACACACACACACACACACACACACACACACACACACAGAATTTTTTTCTTTTTTTTCTTTTTTTGAGACAGAGTCTTGCTCTGTCGCCCCAGGCTGGAATGCAGTGGAGTGATCTCGGCTCACTGTGACTTCTGCCTCCCCAGTTCGAGCAATTCTCTTGCCTCAGCCTGTTAGCCAGGATGGTCTCGATCTCTTGACCTTGTGATCTGCCTGCCTCAGACTCCCAAAGTGCTGGGATTACAGGCGTGAGCCACCGTGCCCGGCCAAGGTAGTATTTAAAAAAAAGGAAAGTGTGTTCAATTCCAGAGAAAGGAGGTAAATTCAAAATTCAAAGTGGGAAAGACTGATAACAGCTCATCTCTGGAGAAGAGAATTTAGTAAGAGAAAGAGGGAGACACAACAAGCATATTGTAGGAAAATTTAAACTTTCCCTCTGAAGATTCAATAATTGAATCATCCTGCAAAATAAACAGACAATAGACAGATTGACAGGAGAAAAAGCATGCAAGTTCATTAATATGCACGTGGACATGGGAGTCCCACAAATATGAGACTCAAAAGGCCAGGTAGCTGAAGCTTAGGTAGCACCAATTTCATAGGGAAGAGAGAAATGGAAAATGTAGGCAATTATGAAGGACAGAAATTATTTTCAAGGGAAATGAATGAGTCCAAAAAACAGACAATGGCTTGGGACAAAGTTCCTCTGAGCTCTAGGGGAGGTGGCAGGAAGATGAGGGGTGGAACTTTACTGTGAACAAAGGTTGTCTTATTACGTAAAGTCTCCCGGGTATTCTCTCAGAGCGCCCTCAGAAGAATAGATGAAGAGTCTGTGTGGGCATGATGACTTTTAGTCTTTTCTCTTTTCTAGTGGTTCATCTTTTCTGGTCTTAAGACAATTGCATTTCTTTTCTTTTTTTTCTTTTTTATTTTTTTTCTTTTTTGAGACAGAGTCTCACTCTGTCACCTAGGCTGGAGTGCAGTTGCACAATCTTGGCTCACTGCAACCTCCACCTCCTGGGTTCAAGTGATTCTCCTGTCTCGGCCTCCTGAGTAGCTAGGATTACAGGTGCGCAGCGCCATGCCCGGCTAATTTTTGTATTTTTAGTAGGGATGGAGTTTCACCAGCCAGGCTGGTCTTGAACTCCTGACCTCGTGATCTGGCCACCTCAGCCTCCCAAATTGCTGGGATTACAGGCCTGAGCCACCATACCAGGCCCGACAAT
>NW_012104254.1:7955102-7968395 GCF_000951045.1 Mandrillus leucophaeus
TTTCTTTTTTTTCTTTTTTATTTTTTTTCTTTTTTGAGACAGAGTCTCACTCTGTCACCTAGGCTGGAGTGCAGTTGCACAATCTTGGCTCACTGCAACCTCCACCTCCTAGGTTCAAGTGATTCTCCTGTCTCGGCCTCCTGAGTAGCTAGGATTACAGGTGCGCAGCGCCATGCCCGGCTAATTTTTGTATTTTTAGTAGGGATGGAGTTTCACCAGCCAGGCTGGTCTTGAACTCCTGACCTCGTGATCTGGCCACCTCAGCCTCCCAAATTGCTGGGATTACAGGCCTGAGCCACCATACCAGGCCCGACAATTACATTTCTTTTGGAAGAATTTTTCCTCAGATAAGGGAATGTCCAGAGAGAGCCTCTCCCTGCACTTGAGGGGAGGAGACAAGAGAAGGTTAGAAAGTCCTTGGTTCTGAGGCAGCTTCTAAGGCTTTCCAATTTCTTTTAACTCAAAAGTGCTCAGCAAGCTGAAGCTTTATACTTTGGGGCATCATTCTCCGTGACCCAACCATGTCATGCCACTGCAGAGACGTTCCTAATCATTAAGTCCGGCTTTTGCCCGTTTTATCAAGAACAGTCTCTTGACCCAGGAAGGCTTTGTTCAATATTGGGATGCTACATGGCTATACTTCCCAAAGAGAGCAGGTATTCATTCAAGGCAGTTCTGATAACAATTCTCAGGGAAAATAGTGGAAGGGAAACAATGTAGGAACAAGTTATTTTAACACTGTGACTTGCTATTAGAGAGTATCTCTACATATTTAGGGAATTCCCCACAATATGGGTTCCCACCCCATCACTGCAAAAGCCAGACACTCATTGTTCCAGCCTCCTTTGTAGCTGTAACACAGACATGTGATCTGGGATTCATCTATCAGATCCACCAGTACCAGAATCCAAAGCTTGTATACAAGTAGCAGGTGCTGGCTGAATCCATTCTGGTGAGGTGGAAAAGTGACATCCAGTTTACGGAGGCGGCATTGCCAAGGTTCCTACAGTCCTGTCCAGTGTTGGGAGTATTAGCAGGACCTTGGGTGGTGTAAGTGAAATCTCCCTGAATCAGCAGTGTGAAGTGTAATTTTATGAATTTCCTGGCTCTGTTTCCTGAGACTAGTTTTCTGGTCCCCTTGGAGAGTCTGCATGTGTCCTAATATTCTTTAATACAAGAATTGACAAACGTTTTCTATAAAGGGTTAGCTAGTTGCTACGAACTGAGCTGTGTCCGCCCAAAATTCATATGTCGACACTCTAACTCTAATGTGATGGTATTTGAGGATGGGGCCTTTGGTAGATGAGGTTATGAGGTGGGGCCCTTATGATGAAATTAGAAGAAATAACAGAGTTTGCTATCTCTCTCTGTCTTTGCTGTGCAGGGCACAGCAGAAAGGTAATCATCTGCAACCCAGGGAGAGAGCCCTCACTAGAAACCAACCATGCTGACATCTTGATCTTATATTTCCAGTCTCCAGAACTGTGAAAAAAATATATTTCTGTTGTTTAAGCCACCTAGTCTATGTCATTTTAGTATAGCAGCCTTAGCCAACTAAGACATTAATAAATATTTTAGGCTTTGTAGGCCATATATGAGAATCTTTATTGCAATTACTCAATCCTGCCACTATAGCATGAAAGCAACAAGAGACAGTACTTAAGCAAGTGAGTGTGACTGTGCTCCAATAACATTTTATTTATGGATACTGAAATGTGAATTTCATATACTTTTCATGGGTCATGAATATCCATCTTTTAAAATGTTCTTGTCCAACTAATTTTTACATATATTTTAAATGTGTAAAAATTATTGTTAGCTTGTGGGCCATATGAAAATAAGTGCCAGGTCACATTTGCTGACTTCTGCAAAAACATGCCTTTTCTGCTTAAATGACCTAATGTTGGTTTCTGATTTGCAACTAAGAACCCTGACTAATACATTTAGTCTATGCCTGTTTTGGGAGAAGGTTATTCTTAAGCCACTGAAAAAGACAAACACTCATTCTGTTTTTCTTCAACTGCCAGAGAAGAATTTTTTACATAAACCTCTATGGGTCACCTGCTACAATTTTTAGCAACTCATAGGCTCCTCGAACTGTCTGATATAATCCCAGAGTCTCCTCACAAGGAAAGATTTGAAATATATAGTTTTTGTTCCTCTCCTATAGATTACCTTGCTCTGGAGAGCCTATGCTCATCTGAGTGAGCTATTGGTTTCGTTGTCACTTGAACCACATGACTGTGGATAGACACAGCTCAGTGGCCATAGCTATAGCTCAGCCTTTCTGTAACTAACAGGAAAGATATGTGAAATAAGACACACAGACATGGCAATAAAATAAAGTAGGATGCAAGATGAAAGCAGGTCATTCCCTGGACTTCTTTGTAAGGTGGATTTAGGAAACTGTACCACAGCATTCTGGAAGTTCACACTGACCAAAATCATTAACATTTAGACTCTCCCTTTTTACCCAGGCACTTCACTACAAGACCCAGGCTCTGTTTGCATTTTCAAATAGAGTACCTTGGCTAATAAAAATATGGTGCTTAGCAACAGAAATGCATTGCAACTATATTTAGCCAAACCAAAGCTGTCTAGAAATGTACTGGACAATATGATTGACACAACTGGCAATTCCTCTTGTCCTTTACTGACAGTATCACCTGCTTTATATTCTGATGTGAGAAGAATCTCGTCAGTCTGAGATGATTTGATTTTTCAGGGCAGCAAAGAAAAGGTAGAGGCTGAGGTAGACAAAGAGTCATCTCCTTGGTTATGTTTATAATTTGTAGAATTCTCTCCACCTTTGAATATTTGATCCCCAATTTCACTTTCGAAATTACAATAATTAATCAAAAGAGAAAGCAAAGGCTGGGCATGATGGTTCATGCCTATAATCCCAACTCTTTGGGAGGCCAAGGTATGTGGATTGCTTGAGCCCAGGAGTTCAAGACCAGCCTGAGCAACCTGGCAAAACTCCATCTCTACAAAAAATACAAAAATTAGTCAAGTGGCTGGGCATGGTGGCTCACACCTATAATCCCAGCACTTTGGGAGGCCGAAGTGGGCAGATCACCTGAGGTCAGGAGTTTGAGACCAGCCTGGCCAACATGGTGAAACACTGTCTCTCCTAAAAATACAAAAAAATTAGCTGGGCATAGTGGTGCACACCTGTAGTCTCAGCTACCTGGGAGGCAGAGGCAGGAGAATTACTTGAACCCAGGAGGCGGAGGTTGCAGTGAGCTGAGATGGTGCCATTGCACTCCAGCCTCCACAACAAGAGCAAGACTCCGTCTCAAAAAAAAAAAAAATTAGTCAAGTGTGGTGGCACACTCACCCGTAGTCCCAGCTACTCAAGAGCCTGAGGTAGGTGGATCGCTTAAGCCCGGGAGGTGGAGGTTGCAGTGAGTTGTGATCGCGCCACTGCACTCCAGCCTGGGTGACAAAGCGAGACTCTGCCCTCAAAAAAAAAAAAAAAAAAAAAAATTACGTACACACAAAGAGAGAGAAGTCAGTGTTACCTGGGGACCTGGAATAAGGTCCCTGAGATTGAGAGGAAGAAAGGGGCTCCCAAACATAAACAGTAGTAAGTCATGTTAACAGTATGTACCATTGGTATGATATGAAGAAAGGGGCATTTTGCCTCTGTGGTCCTCCTCCCCAAAACCCATAACCTTATACTAATTATGAGAAAAACCACACACATCTCAGTTGAAGAACATCCCACAAAATGCCTGACCAGTACTCCTCAAATGGTCCTCACAAACAAGGAAAGACTGAGGAACTGTCACAGCCAAGGAGACGTGACAGCTAGACGTAATGTGCTGTCCTGGATGGGATTCTGGAATAGAAAAAGGACATTAGGAAAAAAACTGAGGAAATCTGAATGAACTTTGGACTTCTGTTGATAATAGCACCAATATTGGTTCATTAATTGTAGCAAATGTACTATTCTAATGTAAGATGTTAGCAACTGGGGCATATGAGAACTCTCTGTACTATCTTTACAAAAATTCTGTCAATCAGAAACTGATTTAAAATAATAAGCTTATTAGAAAGAAAAAAAGTGGACCTTTCCTTTGGTAGACTTACTCCCCAGCCTTCCACAAACAACCAGAGATTCACTCTGCACTGAGCTCAATCTGTGTTCCATTGTCGGCGTCTGGGTAATAAAGGACGTAAATGATCAACTAAACATTTTTTTAACCAAATTTAAACAAAGATTGGAATTAAAATAGTGTACACAAAAGAATAACTTTCCAAAGAATTTTGTTATTTGTCGATGCGAATAGAACATAATCTGAGAAACTCCCAAGATTGAATTCGACCTTTTATTTTTAACACAACAGCTGAACTCTCAGTGGTTGCCTGCAACAACTACCATCATTGCCTATAGACAGCACCTCTTTCAAATTAAGGAACATTCCTTGAAGTTCTCATTAAATGTACATTAGTGTTTGGGGTTTGATATCCTGGGAGTGATGATGGTTCAAGTTACTCTGTACAGAGTTGAATTCTTATATGAAGCAGAAGTATTATGAGGAATCTGAAATGGATTCTGCAGAACAGGTTTGTTTTAAGTGTGCTATTCGGTACAAATACCTCCTTTGGGAATTTTATGAGAGAAAGTAAAATTATGACTGATTACGACTCTGTGGCTATGATTTTAGCAGTCATTTCTCCTCTTAATATAACCTCACAGAGGTCATTCTTAAACAGAGAAAAATTGGTGAGTGATTATCTTGTCACTGCCCCTCACAATTGGTCACAATCTAAGCTGGCCGATAGAGGAAGGAGGAATCTCTTGGTTTGTCTCTTTAGCAGTAAAAAAGCAGGGGACTCAAAAGCCTTCTTCTGCTGCTTCCAGGTCCTGTATTTGAGATTTGGAAGCTGTATCAGGTCATTTTGATGACCTTTCTGATCTTTATTTGAATTGAGTTCTGATCATGTGCCTTTCTCTCTGCTTTTCTTTTGTCTGCATGATAAAGATTTACAAAGGAGGCTGGGCGTGATGGCTTACATCTGTAATCCCAGCACTTTGGGAGGCCAAGGCAGGTAGATCACCTAAGGTCAAGAGTTTGAGACCAGCCTGGCCAACATGGTGAAACTCCATCTGTACTAAATATACAAAAATTAGCTAGGTGTGGTGGCGGGCACCTGTAATCCCAGTTACTCAGGAGGCTGAGCCAGGAGAATCTGTTGAACCTGGGAGGCAGAGGTTGCAGTCATCCAGGATCACGCCACTGCACTCCAGCCTGGGTGACAAGAGTGAGACTCCATCTCCAAAAAAAAAAAAAAAAAAGATTTATGAGGGCAAGAAGAGAAAGATCACAGGACTGGATATCAACATCCCCAGCTTTGCCATTAAATGAGTTTTGTCACCTGGACAGGGCACTTTGGCTCTCTGTGCCTCATTTTCCTAAGCTATAAAATTGGATTCCTAATACTTGCTCCAATTTCACTGTTACTATGAAGATCAATGATCCTAACAGATGTCAACAAGATCTTGCTGTATCACTCAGACTGGAGTGTGGTGGTGCAGTCATAGCTCACTGTAGCCTCCAACTCCTAGGCTCAATCTATCCTTCTGCTTCAGCCTCCTGAGTAGCTGGGACCACAGGCACACACCAACACCTATGGCTTTTTTTTTTTTTTCTTTTTTTAAGTTGAGACAGAGTTTGTTATGTTGCCCAGGCTGGTCTTGAACTTCTGGGCTCAACTATCCTCCCACCTCATTCCCAAAGTGCTAGAATTATAGGCATGAGGTACCACACCCAGCCTAAAATTTAAAATGCAGCCCAAAGTCATATTTGAATACTTAAAGGGAGCTACTCAGGATTTCAAAGTGCCCTTCAAGCCCCTTAAAATGGCATTTTACTAGTGACCAAGGTGTCAGAAGCTATAATTTGGTCACAAGTTTCACATGACAGAAACGAGTTCTGGCTGATTTAAGAAGGAAACAAAAAAAAGGATTCTCTGCAGTATCTATGTCCTGTGTCACTGATTCAAAGTCGAAGGCAGATATTTCTAATTGGCTTTGCTCACATTGTGTAACACCATCTTCCAGTATGGGAGCTGGGAAATGAAGATCTGGCATTTTCTGCTTCTGAAGCGGGAAGTAGGCACTTTTTCCTATTAAGACTCATAAAGTAGGATTCCCCAAACATAGGAAGAAGTTTCAGATGCTGAGTAGTACCCCAAGAATAATAAATATCTCTTATGTGGGATTTTTAGTTGGGTGAGGGACTGCCTACTATTGGAGAAACTGCAAATATACATCCAACACAATTGGCCTCTACCCTGGGTGTATTTCTGGCACTCCTATCTGTGACCCCTTATCCATTCTATAGCCTATTTCCATGAACTTAGTTTTCTCAAACTTTGCGAAATTTGCTTCTGCTAGCCAACTCTGAGGCTCACTTCTGACTCCCAGCTAAGTCACAACCCTTTTCCCATAAATCCCAACTCGGGGCACAACTCAGAATTGAAGCTATAAGAGAAAAATAAGCCACACAGCAATGTTGACCTCTACCATACTTGGTGAAATTAGCAAATAGCTTGTTTTTTAGGTAGGACATCAGTAGCCCAAATTATTAGAATGGAATGTATTTTTATATGTACTCTTAAAGTTAGTTATTCTTTCAGATTTTGGAAATGTTGGTTCTTCTTCTTATCAGAAGTGTTCCCTAAACAGTTTGTGCAGGCATTCTCCTGATGGTGCCTGTGAGTGCCAATGACATTTTTAAAAGCTTCTTTTCACTTTTTAATTTGATGAATGTAGAACTTAAGCCCTGATCTGAAGATGAGAAAGGCCTTTTCAAATCAAAGTTTCTAAAGAATGCCCCCAAATGATCAAGATGCTCGTCAGGGTATTGAGGCAAAGTGACTTGCGGGGTGATGGAGTTGGGGGGGCGGATATTCAAAATGAAGGCGGCAGGGAGGTTGGAGGCCTCCTTATTACCCAGTGGATTTGCCAGCCCTCTCTGCTTTTAGGCAGCAAGGAGAGACTATGAGGTATGTGCTGCAAAAGTTATTTTCAGAGCTGTAAAGATTTAATCATTTCACTGTTTTTAACCAGAGGAACCTTTTATTTCTTCTACTACATTGGAACAAATTTTAAAAGGAAAGCACACAGTCCCTGACTTACAGTAATGGACTCAAAGCACTTACTCACTCCTTCCCTGCGCATGCTGTCATTATTGCTCTTCGACAGGCTGCACACAGATGAACTCTCATTCGTGCACTCTACAAACACTTGTAAAGTACCTGTTTTGTGACTACTACCGTGTGAGGCAGGCAGGAATCTGACATGAAGCCAGTAAATCTCTAGCTTCAAAGACCCTCAGTGTCATGTGCCTCTTCCAGGAGGGCACCTAGCAATATATTTATGTGGTCATATGTTTTTGCAAAATTTGCAGAGGTAAGATACTCTAACCACAATTGATTAAGATTATTATCTCTTTCCACTTTGACATCCCCTTTACTGCAGTTCTCCCTTGTGTCTAGTGGCATTGGAGATTCACAGTCATTTTGAGATTCCTCTAAGGTAATTTGGACTAGGAATACATTTAGTTCAGCTTTAGTGGGATACATTTATGTGTTTGGCAGCCATTTCTGTAAATAGTTAAGCTATGCTGGCCATCCCAGCTTAGGAATGGCTGGTAGGAATACTTCTACTCTTCAACATGACAAGTCATCTGATGTTGTGACCTGATGGTGCAAGGCATTGATGATACACTGGTTAATAGGAGTATAGTCAATACAAAGAACAGTTAAGTTTAGTCACTGTGTATCATAATTTGAAATGCTCTGAAATATTACAACCCATATATGTAAGACACTTGGTAGAGGCTTCCAAAATTTGATAGCATTGTGAAAATTTACATGACTTAGCAGTAATGAATTGGGGAACTGAAATAAGCTTTTCTAGGAAATATTAGAAAACATGTTGATCAACCATGCTAGAGAAAAGCATGAACGACCTTTCTAATCAGTACAGGAAATGATCTTATTATTGTCATATAAAAGAGGAAATCGAAGGCTGGAGCCAGTGGCTCATGCCTGTAATCCCAGGACTTTGGGAGGCTGAGACAGGTGGATCACCTGAGGTCAGGAGTTTGAGACCAGCATGACCAACATGGTGAAACCCCATCTGTATTTAAAATACAAAATTAGCCAGGTGTGGTGGTGCACGCCTGTAATCCCAGCTACTTGGGAGGCTGAGGCAGGAGAATCACTTGAACTCAGGAAGCGGAGATTGCAGTGAGCTGAGACCAAGCCATTGCACTCCAGCCTGGGCAACAAGAGTGAAACTCTGTCTCAAAAAAAAAAAAAAAAAAGAAGAAGAAAAGAAAAAGAAAGATGTAACCGAAGAGTACAAGTCGAAAAAGTAGGAAAAAAAGATAGAGATGTGTCAGGCAGTTAATAAAGAAAAATATTTCATTTTCAGAGATGTCATAGTGTTTATTAGCTTTTTATACTTATAATTTGTGATTTCTTCATACTTAATTTTGTATTCTTTTGAAAAATCCTTCCTTCCCCAAACTATGTAAGCTTCAGGCCCACAGACCTGGATTTCCCCCTGGTAAGTGAATGAAGATGCATTAAGGCCCATCTTAGTCTTGCAAGTGCTCACAGTCTAATAGAACAGACAGACAAGGAAACAAGCAGTTCCACATAGTGTGAGAAGTGCTACAATATGACATCATCTAACCAACTGGGGGAAAATTGATCCTAACCTTGCATATATCCATGTGTGAGTTTTTTCTGACACCAAATGTGTGGTGTTGAAACCGCCTTTGCAAAATTATGACTGAGATAGCGGAAGAGATCTAACTTAATTGACTCCATTTTCCTTCTAACCTCTGAGCAGTCCTTGTTCATTCCTGGACGTGGACTGACCTAACTTTGGGAGGAACTTAATTTATAGTTAAAAACAAAGATGATAACAGCCCTTTCCCAAAACAAACCTCCTTCTTTTCTGGGGACTAGACTGCCTTTGTAGGACTAAGAAATTAGCCACAAGATTAGAAATTATGGTTTAGGAGTCATGCATCTGGAGGCTACAAGATTCTGACCCTCCCTAAACTGCTCCTAAGATCAGCATCTGAGATATTTTGCACATTCTGCACTTGATGGATCAGCTGGCACCACCCAGTTCAATAAACTGGCTCATTTGATCTTGTGCCCCCTCCCCACCAGGAACTGACTCAGCACAAGAAGACAGCTTCAGCTCCCTATGATTTCATCTCTGACCTGACCAATCAGCACTCCCAGCTCACTGGCTTCCCCCATCCACAAGTTGTCCTTAAAAACTCTGATCCCCGAATACCCAAATGCTCAGGAAGATTGATTTGAGTAATAATAAAACTCTGGTCTCCTGCACAGCCGGCTCTGTGTGAATTACACTTTCTCTATTGCAATTCCCCTGTCTTTAGAAATCGGTTCTGTCTAGGCAGTGGCCAAAGCGAAACCATTGGGTGGTTACAGTGTCTTTTCCAACACATTGTTCCAACACCCATTCACCAATTACCTCTCACCAAGTGGGTGTTCTTCAATTCCATTCAACTCTGATGCTAACTACCCAGAGTTAGTGCAAACCCCACAGGTTAAAGTCATGGTCCCACAAGACTGCCCCCACTTCAGATGCTAGGTAGAAGTCTTGCGTTTCCAGGCTACTCACACTTCTATCCTATTTGGCTGCAAATTTGGGGTTTCCCATGACCCACCCTCATGTTTGACAGTTTGTTAGAACAAATTGCAGAACTCAGGGAAGCACCTTGTTTATGATTACTGTTTTATTATAAAGGATGCAATTCAGGAACAGCCATATGTAAGAGATGCATAGGGCAAGGCTGTGGGTGAATGGTAGTGGAGGACTTCTGAAACTGTCCTTGTACAATCACCCAACGGGTGCTTCCAGCTTGCTGCACAGACAAAACAATTCACTGAGACTATGGTATTGCAGTAAAGAAAGAGCTTAATTAACCCAAGACAGCCAAGCAGAAGGACTGATGTTATCATTCAAATCACTCTCTCCAAGAACTCAGGCTCGGGTGTTTATGGATAGTTTGGCAGGCAGGGGGCTAAGGAATGGGTGCTGCTGATTGGTTGGGGATAAAAGCATAAGATTGTGGAAAACAGTCCCCGTGTGCTGAGTCTGCCTCTGGGTGGGGCTACAGGACCAGTTGAGTCATAAATCACTAGTCCAGTTGGAATTAATCAGTTGCCTGAATACAAAAGTTTGAAAAACATCTCAAAACACCAATCTTAGGTTCCACAACAGGGATGTTTCCTACAGGAGCAATTGGGGAAGTCACAAGACTTGTGACCTCTGGCCACATGACTCCTGAGCAGTAAGAGATTAAAGAAATTATGCCTACATTTTAGCAGAATTCAGGCACCTTCCATTACAAAGGCAGTTTCAGTCCCTGAACAAAGAAGGGATCAGTTTCAGGGAGGGACTCTTCTCATTCTTGCTTTAAACTATGAACTATATTCCTCCCACAGTTACCTTGCCCTAGGCTGTGAGACTAGAAACAAGGTGGAGTGAGCCAGGTTAGATTTCTCTCATTGTCATAATCTTTGCAAAGGTGATTTCAATCACAGAGTTGACAAGAATTACATGCCAGGTTCTGGACAGAAATATAGTTATAATTAAGCATGAGTCAGGCTGCATTTTGGCCTACTTACTTGTAACTGAAAGTCACATAGCACTAGATACTGACCATTTGCATCCCCATTGTTTCTATAGGTGGGATTTTGGATGTTAGAATCATGAGGCTTTTGTTTAAGAGTTGCTTAAGATGTTCTTCAGATCCTGAATTCCAGCAGAACAGCTGACATCCACAACCAGTTTGAGGATCCCCACGGAAGAGCTGAATCAACATGAGAATGCAGTTTCTTCATCTCTCCAGTCCATGACTTCTCTCTGCAATCCCCACACCTCTGCCCACTCCAAACCCCTTACAAACTCCTCAGGGAGGTAAGTTTGAGGTTTCCTTCCATCTCCTTGTTCAGATGCCATATGATTATTAAACTCTTTCTCTGCTGCAATCCTTGAGGTCAGTGTGTCGACTTGCCATGCTTTGGGTAAGGAACCTGTTACAGTCACACTTCCATGTCCTCTTCGGCGGTGCCACTCTCCCACCATATCAATGTTACCAACTCAGAAGCTCTCTAAATCTCATTGTTGAAGAGTTTTTATCAAAGCTTTTTTATGTAGGTGTGATTGATCAAATCATTGGCCATTGGTGATTGAGCTCAATCTCCAACCTTTCTCCCCTCCCCGGAGGTTGGAGGGTGGGGCTAAATGTTCAACCCTCTGAACCCATGTTTGGTCTTTCTGGGGACCAGTCCCCAATCTGAATCTGTCTAAGGTCACCCTGAGTCACTTCGTTAACATAAACTCTAGTATGGTCAAAAGGAGCTCATTATGAATAACAAAAGATATGCCTATCACTCAAGAAATTCCCAGAATTTAGGAGCTCTGTGCCAGGAACTGGAGGCAAATAAAGACCAACTATACTTTATTATACCACAACTCAACACCATTAATTTGATTTATAAAGCTATGAAGTTAGACGATGAGACAAACTTTTCTGAACCATGTACCCAAAGACTACCCCCAAAATTTCCCCCAAAGTTACTTCCCCAAGAAGCTTTGTCAAAATTTCCATTAGAATTGATTTTCGGCTGGGTGTGGTGGCTCATGCCTATAATCCCAGTTCTTTGGGAGGCTGAGGCAGGCAGATCACAAGGGCAGGACTTTGAGACCAGCGTGATCAACATGGTGAAAGCCTGTCTCTACTAAAAATACAAAATTAGCCGGTCGTGGTGGCATGCACCTGTAATCCCAGCTACTTGGGAGGCTGAGGCAGGAGAATCACTTGAACCTAGGAGGCAGAGGTTGCAGTGAGCCGAGATTGCACCATTGCACTCCAGCCTGGGCAACAGAGCAAGACTCCATCTCAAAAAAAGAAAAAAGAAGAAAAGATAAGTTATTTTCAGTTCCTTGGCCCAAGGTTCCTTGCAACAATCCTTTCATTTTTGCTTTGCTACAATCAAAACAAGGAACAAATTATGAAGAATATTAAAAGAGACTTTCTATAGTGTATGCATAAGTTGTTATGAAATTTGAAGTTGTATGTGATGAATTACTATTTAGAGTACACTATTCAGCATTAGATATATAATTTATTGACTATAGAGTATAAGGTTGCTATTCCATATTTGTAAAATAGAAGAATTGGAGTCTCTGGATGGTTTTAAAGTTCCTTCCAGTTTTTTGCTTCTTTCATTTTAATAAATACCCAGCATTCATTAAATCATGGGCTTCAGGGCCTTAGACGCTTCATCTCCTTCTTACAGCTTCAAAAGGGAAAACCAGATTCCATTTACATCATTTTAATTAACACCATTTTTGAGAATATAAATCAATTGAATTGTATGGACTTCCTACAGCTATGCCTTTATCATGGTATAACTTATGTTTAAATAGTTCTGAGAAAAGAAAAACAGCTCAAAGAGATCTCAGCTCTGTGAGATTTGCAGGCCCAGAGAGACACAGTGTGGGGCTTGCAGTCATCCCCTACTCGTGCCTGGGGGTAATTGTTTAAAGTCATTTTGTTCCTGACTAGCTGCCTCACCTACTGTCTTCATGTTCATGTTTCTGGAATTCCTGATACCAAGGACAGTGTATAGCCAATCAATAGCTTATTTTATTATATTTATCCCTTTTTTCCCTTTTCTTTAAGAGACAGGGTATCACTATGTTGGCCAGGCTGGTCTTGAACTCCTGAGCTAAAGCATCTTCCCACTTTGGCCTCCCAAAGTGCGGGATTACAGGCATAAGCCACCATGCCCATCCTACTTATGTTATTTGAATAGAAATTCTTTTCCTTTTTGACGAGCAGATTAAAAACAACAACAACAAAAATAATGGAAATTCTTGGTAACCAACTCAGGAAGTGTCTCTTCTTTTCCTTTTAAAATCCTTGGCCAGGCACGGTGGCTCACACCTGTGATCCCAGCACTTTGGGAGGCTGAGGCAGGCAGATCATCAGAGGTCAGGAGTTCAAGACCAGCCTGGCCAACATGGTAAAACCCTGTCTCTACTAAAAATAAAAAAAAATTAGCTGGGCATGGTGGTGGGCGCCTGTAGTCCCAGCTACTCAGGAGGCTGAACCACTAGAACTGCTTGAACCCAGGAGGCGGGGTTGCAGTGAGCTGAGATTGCACCACTGCACTCTATCTAGCCTGGGCAACAGAGTGAGACTCTGTTTCAAAAAA
>NW_012104254.1:7968630-7970113 GCF_000951045.1 Mandrillus leucophaeus
AAAACTGCAGGGTTTAGCAAAGAAATCACTTAAGCTAATTGAGAAGCGATTAAGGAGAAGGTTAACTGAATGAATTAGGAATTTAGTTACTAGAGTAAATTTTTTCTGATTGAAAGGAAATAGTGCCAGACACAGTGGCCCATGCCTGTAATCCCAGCACTTTGGGAGGCTGAGGTGGGAGAATTGCTCGAGGCCAAGAGTTCCAGACCAGCCTGGGCAACACAGTGAGATCTCTGTCTCTGCAGAAACAACTTAAAACATTAGTTGGGCATGGTGGGACATGCCTGTAGTCCTGGCTACTCAGCAGTCTGAGGTGGGAGAATCACTTAAGTCTAGGAGTATGGGGCTGCAGTGAGCTGTGATCATACCACTGCACTCCAACCTGGTTGACAGAGCAAGCTTTGTCTCCAAATAAAAGGAAAAGAAGTAAACAAGTTTTAAAAAATACATAAATAAATAAGAAAGGAAACAAAGTGGTTAGACAGAGACTTCAGATAGTAGTAGAAGGGAAAAAAGGAGGGTGAGGGGAGAATAATTTTTCCTGAACAGAAAGAAGAAAGAGCAAGGAAAAGAGGTATTAGAGAAAGACTATTGCCTTTAAGGACATAGAAGTCATACTCCACAAGATTCTGAATTAACATACACAGTGGGAGAAACCCTGTAACATCTATTAGGACTTTTGAAGAGTGATTTATTCCTAGCATGTCATAGGCCTGGAAGCTTTAAAACTGAGAGAAAAAGAAGGATTTTTTTGAAAACTAGAAGAGAAAAATCAAGATTTTGTTATGAAGTGTCAACTAAATGACATAGTAACAAAAGTGTGTATCAAGACCTGTTTGACTATTTTAAAAGTTTGTTTGATTTTATATAGCGCCTAAATATGTTGATACATTTGTAATCAGTGTTTCAGTGTAATAAAATGATCAAGAACACAATATTCAAGACAGATAAGACTGGATTCTATTAGAATTAAGACTGGCATCTTAAATTCTCTGAGCCTCAGTTCTTCCTTTGTAAAGGTAGAGTAATATTTGATACTAGCCTGCCGAGAGGATTCAATAATGGAAAGAAAGCCTTGACAATGTCTGGTGGGTCGGGATACCCCAGGAAGAACTGATTTCCTCCTGAGTCTTTGGACAAGCAATCAGAATCAAGTAGCTCTCTAGACCACTGATTGTCAGAGCACAGCTCTCCCTTAGTCCCATTGAATGCCATGGGATTGTGGAAAGTCTAAAGGTCACCTAGTCCTTTCTCCCCACCGAGGCAGGAATTCATTCTACAATATTGTTACTTATGCCTAAACATGTCTACTTTGGAGAAATTACTTCTTAGTATGGCAGCCTATCTTGTTTTAGAATAACTCTATTAGGAAACTTTACCTTGTATGAACCAACATACACAAATCTGCCTCTCACTTCTATTCCTGGGTCTTTGTTCTGCTACCTGGAGTTCACACAGTCAGTTGTGTCCTTATTTCTTTTTC
>NW_012104254.1:7970998-7997020 GCF_000951045.1 Mandrillus leucophaeus
TACGATCTTGGCTCACTGCAACCTCTACCTCCCGGGTTCAAGCAATTCTCCTGCCTCAGCCTCCTGAGTAGCTGGGACTACAGGCACATGCCACCATGCCTGGCTAATTTTTGTATTTTTAGTAGAGATGGTGTTTCACCATGTAGGCCAGGCTGGTCTCGAACTCCTGACCTCGTGATCCACCCACCTCGGCCTCCCAAAGTGCTGGGATTATAGGTGTGAGCCACCGTGCCTGGTCTCCTCTCTTCTCTTTTCTTCTTTTCCTTTCTCTCTCTTTGTCTCTTCATTTTACTCAGAAGAGATCTTTTGATAGAGAAAAGTATCAAGAATTAGAGCACATGAATGGCTGGGCACAGTGGCTCACATTTGTAATCCCAGCACTTTGGGAGGCTGAGGCAGGAAGATCACTGGAGCCCAGGAGTTCAAGACCACCCAGGGCAAGATAGAGAGATCTCGTCTCTACAAAAAATAAAATTAAAAAAATTAACTGGGTATGGTGGCATGCTCCTGTAGTCCCAGCCATTTAGGAAGCTAAGGTGGAAGGATCGCTTGAGCCCAGGTCAAGGCTGCAGTAAGCCATGATTGTCCCACTGCACTCCAGCCTGGGTAACCAGAGTGAAAATCTGTTGAAAGCAAAGAAAGTAAGGAAGAGAGGGAGGAAAGAAAGAAAGAAGGAAAGGAGGCAGGCAGGCAGGCAGGCAGGCAGTCAGGCAGAGAGAGAAATAGAGAGAGAAAGAGCTATCATTGGGAAACAGGCTATTATTATTCTGTTTATAAATGAAAAAAATAGGGAAGGAAATGGTAGATGGCAAGTGGCCAAATGAAACCTCAGACTCAGATTATACAACTCCAGTAGCTACACATTGCCCATCAATATTCTCTTCCCTGTAAAGCAGCTGTACCCAACACTTTGATGCCAGTGACTGGTCTCATGAAAGACAATTTTTCCATGGACAGTGGGGGTGATGGTTTCAGGATGAAATTCTTCCACTTCAGATCATCAGACATTAGATTCTCATAAGGAGTATGCAACCCTCGCACATGTAGTTCACAATAGGGTTTGTGCTCCAGTGCGAATCAAATGCCGCCGTTGATCTGAGAGGGAGCAGAGCTCAGGTGGTAACGCTCGCTCACCCACAGCTCACCTCCTGCTGTGTGGCCCAGTTCCTAACTGGGCCTGCGGGTTGGGGACCCCTGCTGTAAAGGAGAATTTTTTTCTAAGCCCTAGCCTTACAAAGTTACCAAATGATTATGACAAATTGTACATTTCATGGCAAGGGATAGGATATCTACGATATCCAACTTGAGCCTTGCTTTGACAAATCTTCTACTGGAGTTCAATTTATTTATGTAACCACCATAAAGTTTGTATAATGACCCTGGTTGAGTATTTTTGTTTGCTGAAAGAAATTGCTCGAGGAACAGTTATCCTGAAATAACATTTCTAAAGTTGTATGTTTCTTTGAGGTCAGGTAAAGCAGAGTTTATTTTACCCCAGGCTCAACACATTATGAGGTTCCTAAGACACTCAAATAAGGTGCCTTTGCAAGTTCTCCATTTATTGCCTCGCAGCTCCAAATTCACTCTTCATTGCCTGCTCTGCAAAAATGGAACTGGGCCCTTTAAATATTTTTCCTTCTCCAACTGGTAAATGTTAAGTTTTGTCACTAGGCGTCTTTGGTAAGATATTGCAAGATGAACAGGGTTTCCTTCCTGGTTCCTGTGTGTCTTGTAGCCATCTCCTGCAGCGTAAGTGGCTTCTCTGACAACCGGTAATTGATGTGGCTTCTCCATCCCTGGGCTCCTGCTGTGCATGGGGTGGTCAGCAGTACCAGAAGCCAGCAACCTCCCCTGGCACCCCTCTTATGTGGTTTTGTAGTGGAACATCTCCAGCAAGATACCTCCTCCTTAACAGCTTTCCTTGGCAGGATGAATTTTCAGCAAGTTACACTAACCTGGCACCACACCGACTTCTCCATTCAGGGAGTCACATGCCCATGCCCTCCCTAACAAAGTCTGGCTCTCAAATTAGAGGGGCAGGGAGACTCTTCCTTAGTGATTTTATCTCAGCCCTAGAGGTAGTGGCTGCTACTTTTATCTAATATTCCTATATTGTTTAGAAATTTTTTTTACTTCTTACTAGACTTCTCTAATTATTCCAATCTTCTGTTATGATTACTAGCTCTTTATATTAAACTTCACCTGTTTGAGGCCAGGTGCAATGGCTCACACCTGTAATCCCAGCACTTTAGAAGGCCAAGGCAGGCGGATTACCTGAGGTCAGGAGTTCGAGACCTGCCTGGCCAACCATGACCAACATGGTGAAACCCTGCCTCTACTAAAAACACAAAAATTAGCTAGGCGTGGTGCCAGGCACCTGTAATCCCAGCTACTCGGGAGGCTGAGGCAGGAGAACTGCTTCTTAACCTGGGAGGCAGAGGTTGCAGTGAGCCGAGATCACACTACTGTACTCTAGCCTGGGTGACAGAGTGAGACTCTGTCTCAAAAAAAAAATTAAATAAATAAACTTCACCTGTTTGAATTACTGTGTGGTTTCTGCCCCATGATTGACCTTTGACTTAAATAGTACCTGTATTGTACAATTTAAATGTTGGCCCTCCTCAACTATATAGTTTAGATTATTGAAATACTCTGTTTAGTGAGGACTCTTCCTGCTGCAATTAAGAGTAATCCAGTACATATTAGGTTAAACAAAAAATACTTTATTGGTTAAAAGCACAAAACCTCAGAAAGGACAGGAATGGTGGGTTCAGAGAATCAAACACTATCATATCTATGTCTCTGTCTTTCTTTTCTCGCTCCTTCCTCTGTTATTGCCTCTGTTTTTTGCATCTTTTTTTTTTTCTGTGTGTGGCTTCATTGTCTCAGGTCTTCTATAACTGTGCAGCTAGAATTGTGGCCACGTTTGTGTCCAGGCTTTATAATTCTGTGCTTGGGAGGAGACCTTCATCCCACTTCAAAAAAAAAAAAAAAAAAGTATCATTTTCTTTCGTCTCCAGTTAGAAAAGTCTTGAGAAAGACTTGACTTGACCTGAGTCATGTGCTTATCTATAGATTAATCAGTGTGGCCAAAGAGGTAGGAAAAATTGGCCCATCCTGGGCTACATGCTCACCTTTATTGCCAGAGGAGTGGGTACAGTGATTAGCGGCGCCCAAAAGATTCACTTGTGTAGAATGGTGAAACTTCTGATTGTCCAAAATCATGAGGGATGCTGTTCTAGGCAAACAAAGCTATAGTCTTTAAAGATATAGGCTCAAGCTTCGTGTACTGAAAAAGATAAAATTTTTCTGGTAAAAGCAATGGTCATTCATAGCAGTTTGATGGTTAAATAATGGCAGTAGGTCCCCCTTCTTTAACCAATCGATCACGGTAATAATTGTTAGCATATTTCCTCAGTCCAACAGGACTTAAGTGTGGCAGATATTGTTGACCACCTGTCAGCAGCCAGTTCTTCCCACATTGTTTATCAACAGAATCCGGATTTGGTGTGCCCTCACCATGGCCACGTGCTCAGTGAAGGAGCCCCTCCTCAGCACCAAAGGGTGAGTCTCTGTTAGCAAAGTCTATTGTGGCAATTCCATTTTTATTGCCATTGATTCTTTGTTTTGTTTTTTTGTGTTTTTTTTTTTTTTTTGAGATAGGGTCTTGCTCTGTCACCCAGGCTGGAGTACAGTGACATGACCTCAGGTCACTGCAACCTCTGCCTCCTAAGCTCAAGCCACCCTCCCACCTCAGCCTCTTAAGTAGCTGGGACTACAGGTGCTCGTCACCACACCTGGCTAATTTTTGTATTTTCAGTAGAGATGGGGTTTCACCATGTTGTCCAGGCTGGTCTCGAACTCCTGACCTGAACTGATCCACTCGCCTCGGCCTCTCAAAGTGCTGGGATTATAGGCATGAGCCACCACGCTCAGCTGCCATTGATTCTTTAGAATGAGCATGTGAGGTAATTCTAGAGAATGAGACTTGAAAGAAATTTTTCTGGGATAAGTAGTAGCTTCTGGAAAGTTTTCCTCCAATTGGGAGGGCAAAGGGCCCTGTTGGGATGTTTCAACATTGCTGTATGAGAAGAAGATGCCTGGAGATGGGCAGCCAGCCTGCAACCATGATGAGATAACCCGGGGACAAAACCTAGCACACTGGGGACAGGAGCAAGAATACGTGGCGAGAGACAGAATCCCTGATGGCGCTGTCGAGCTTGCTGGGGCTCAGAGCACGATAGCCCAAAGTATGGCACCTTGGCATGCTGAGTACTTTCAACTGAGGGACATAGTAAAGACCCCAGAAGCAAGGTGTCTCTGACTGTCTCCTGTCCCCCTGTCTCCTGCATAGAAGCCAAATTCCTCTTTCCTAAGGTGAGTCATAGAAACTAGAACCCTTCTCCCTCAAAGCAAGCTATGAAGCGTAGAAAGGTCACTCTCTCCATTTTCCCTTGAAACCCTCATTCCAGAGGGTCCTGCCCCATGCCCGGGAGGAAAGAATACTACACAGAGAGGCCGAGAAGAATCTGAACAGACAGGCTTTGCTGGGTTTCCCCTATCAGTCTGTTACCATTAGATTGTCCAGCCACATTTCTACATTCTGTCTATTCTTCACGGAACCTCAGTGTAAAAACAGACAGTTTCCTCTGCATCTTTGGGTCTTCATTTCTGAAGGTTCCTAACCAAAGTCACATAAATCTTTGGTTAAATAAATTAGCTATGCTTTTTTGTTAACCAGTCTTTTGCTATCACAGTCTCAGCTGTGACCCTCATGGTGGATGAGGAAAAATAGCTCACCTTCCTGCCCCTACAATTTCTTAAATTAACTGATCTGAAAAATCACTCTGTCTCCAGAATTCCTAAGTGGAAAAAAATAAATTCCTTACTGTTTAACCCATTTTTAGCTGGGTTTTCTGTTATAAACGATCAAAAGAGTTAGAATTGAAATCTGGGACTTCATTTATCATCAGATTTACATCAGGAAATAGCATATTTATTTGGAAAATCAGATCTCTTTATCTTAGGAAAAAATGAAGAATGGGAATATTAGGAATTCTAAACTCAGCTAGAGCACCTCTAACTTCAGAATCACCCAGTATTGTTAGGTCAGCTGCCACCCATAATCTGATATTGACATAGATTTAGATCAAATCCAAACAAGGCAGATGTGCATCTCTTTATACCTGGATATAGCCTTGAAAATATATTTCTACCTTTTCAAAGCAATGTCACTTGCCAGAGACAGACATAGACATTTGAAATGCATTAGAGCCTTCACAGTCCATGTGGGCATCTCTCATTTGGAATGCCATCTGCTGAGCTCTTCCAAAACTCTGCTCGACAGGTAATTCTATCTGTGAGGAATGCATTCAACTGACATGCAGCTATTTGGTTTCCCTCTACGGGAATGAAGATACACACACACACACACACACACACACACACACACACACTCTCCACATTGATAGTTTCCTTTTATAGTTTTTTCATTTTGGTCCTTAAATATACTCTGATTATTTCATTTTACCTTTTTAAAATGTCTCTTCTTGTTACAATTTCTGACGAGGCCACATAGTAGAGAAAATATGTGCTTTGAGACCTCAGAATCAGCCTAAATTCTTGGTTCTGCCACTTAATGCTTTGCAACTTTGGGCAAGTTCCTTTGCTTCTGAGCCTCAGTTTCTCGTCTATAAAATGTGAATACTAACGTGTCTTCTCACACTGGCATCACTCACTTTTATATAACATTTTAATCTATAAGTTGTCACATTTTAAAAATCACACTGATCTTAAGTCACACAGGGATTTTGGCTGGAAGAGAATGTTATTCCTTGATTCTTAGTGCTAGGGTTCTCGGTGGAAAGCAGTTGGCTCTTCAGTTCTTCTTTATGATCTCACAGAAGAGTAAAGAGGATTCAGGACCTTCTGACTGATCACTATGGAGGACAGAGCTGACAAACAACCTCTTCCCAATATAAACACATACAAATGCTAGATAAAATATTACTACATCATTTTTTAAGTGGAAGAAGTGAAGAAAGAAAAAGGTAAGAGAAATAAAGCAGTCCATTCTAGAAATGAAGCGAAAACTCACAGCCAAAGTAGTAAGATTCAGGAGTTACCAACAGTTCAGGGGAAGACTAAACCAGGATGTCAGCCCTGTGAGATGGATGCTGAGTGGCAGCCTCCACACAGCTCTGGGACTCTACAAGAATCTCAAGTCCAGGGTCAATAAATACAGTTCTACCCACAGAATCATAATGAATAACATAACATTAAAGATAAGGGGAAAAAATCTTAAAACAAACAAGGAAAGGCAGATTGTCTACACTGGATGAACAGGCAACAAAATAGAGGTGAGGGACAAAAGCCATGAACATCTTAAAAGTACTAGGAAGAAATCACTGTCATCCTTCTATATGCTTAATAAGCAAACCTTAAAATATACAAAGTAAAAGCAAATGGGAACACGAGAAAATGTTACAAATCCAGAGTCATAGTAGAAGATTTTAGTGCCTCTATCCAAAACTGATAGATTAAAGGGTCAAAAAATCAGTAAGCTTCTAGAAAATTTGAACCACACAATTATCAATTTCATATATAAATAGTACCCTACCACCAATAATATAATGTGCAATATTATGTTCACTTTTTAAGCATGCATGAATTTTTTAAAAAATGAATTACAAACTAGGCCATAAAAGAAGAGAAATACCAAACAGTGGTGTATTTTCTCTGAACAAAATGTAATATAATTAAAACTGAATGATTAAAAAGATGCTAAATAAAACCTTAATGTTTATAAAAACTAAAAAGTACACTTTTAAATAATTTACTTTTCAAATAAAATAAGATAAAAATAAAAACATGTTGAACTAAATGACAGTAAAATGACTACTTATTAAAATTTGGATACAGCTAGGAGAGTTAAAGCCTTAAATGTATGTACATCAGAATTAAAAAATATTAAAAATCGATACGATTAATATTCGGTTAAGGAAGTTAGAAAAAGAGCAACAGAGTACATTCAAAAATGGTAGCAGGAAGAAGAAAGAAAAGCAAAAGTAGAGATTAATAAAATAAAAAATAAACAATAAAGATTAATCTTATGTTTTGAAAGACTAGAGAAGTGTCTGGTGACAAACCAAAATATACAGGAGGCACAATTAATCATATTGGGAATGAAAGAGACTCATAATTACAGTTAAAGAAGGAAAATTTAAACCACAGAAATTATTATGTTGAGTAACATTAAATTGCTGATATTCAACCTTTTGACTTTACAAAACTGCAATTTGAAGTTAATATGAACAATCATAAGTCCTAACATTTGAAAACATAAAGTGGATAATTTTTCAGATAAATGACAAAAATTTGCTAAAGAGGAAATTTTAAAACTTTAATATACTTATAATCATTAAAGAAATTGAATTATAATAAAAAAATTTCCCCAAACAGCATCACTCAGTTTACAACCCAGTGTTAGCAAACCTTCAAGAAATAACAGTTTGTACCTACCTTATTGTCTTCCAAAGAATAGAAAGATAGAGAAAAGAAATTATTGGTTCATTTCAAAGTATCAATCTTAGAGAAATTCTCACACATGTATATAAGGATAGTAAGACAATATCCAAGCATGTTCATAATCACAAAGTTTATAATATCCAAAATCATAAATAACTAAATGTCTTTCAATAAAGAGCATATAAGTAAATTAAGGGATATTCATATCATAGTCAAAATAAATAAATCAGAGGTATATGTATCAGCATAGAAAAATCTTTTCTTTTCTTTTCTTTTTTTTTCTTTTTCTTTTTTTGGAGTCTCGCTCTTGTTGCCCAGGCTGGAGGGCAATGACACCATCTTGGCTCACCGCAACCTCCACCTCCTGGGTTCAAGCGATTCTCCTGCCTCAGCCTCCCAAGTATCTGGGATTACAGTTATGTGCCACCATGCCCGGCTAATTTTGTATTTTCACTAGAGACAGGGTTTCTCCATGTTGTCAGGCTGGTCTCAAACTCCTGACCTCAAGTGATCCACTCGCCTTGGCCTCCCAAAGTGCTGGGATTACAGGTGTGAGCCACCATGCCCAGCCTGAAAAATCTTTAACTATTAAAGATCAGTTTAAAAACAAGTGGCAAAAGAAAATGTACAAGGTGATATCATTTATAAAAATATTTTCATCTTATAAAGGTGGTATTTGTATAAAAATAACTACAAGTTTGTTGTGGATATAGAGATAGTAAAAGTATGAAACATACATGACAGTGACACTGAGGATAGTTGCTATATCTGGGGATGAAGGGAAGTAGATGGGAGGGGCTTGAGGAGGGAATTTCAATATCTGTCACTGTTTATTTGTGAGGGTTAAAGTAAATACTTGTAGTGGGTGGGATGGTGGTCCTCCAAAAGCTATGTCCACCAAAAGCCTGTGAATATGACCCTATTTGGAAAAAGGGTCTTTGCAGATCTAATCAAGTTAAGGGTTTTGACATGAGATCATACTGGGTTAGGGCGGGCTCTCAATGCAATGATCAGTGTCCTAGAAGAGAAGAGAGGGAGAAGGCACACTAAGGAATGCCAAGGACTGCCAGCAGCCACCAGAAGCTAGGAGAGAGGCACAGAACAGATAGACTCTCCCTCTGAGCCTCCAGGAAGAACCAACCCCAGTGACATCTTGATTTTGGACTTCTGGCATCAGAACTGTGAGAGAATAAATTTCTGTTATTTTTAAGCCATCCAATTTGGGGTAATTTGCAATATTGTATTTCTTTCCTAGAACTGCTGTAACAAAAGTTATTATGTGTCAAACCTGGGAGGTTTATGTGTATTGTTTACCGTATTTCTCTTCATATTTTAAATACCCGAGAAGGACGTTTGCAGGTGTAAACCTGCAGTAAAATGCCCTTTAATGTCTCTCAGCTGCTTTTGCCTCCAGATATACAGGTAGACTTAATAGTGGAAAGTGAAGTCAGTTCTCTGTTCCATTTTCTCCTTTGCCTCACTCTGGCCATTTACCAAAGAGTTGCTAGAGTCTTGGCTTTTGGTGTTCTCTACAGCATGTTTAAAAGTTCTGACATCAAGCCCAGAATCAACATTTTCCAGAATGTATGTAACTTGTAGTAGCTCTGTTGCCCAATGAATGGGGCAGGTCAGTATGCCCAGACACCAGGTTGCAGAAGAGAAAGCAGTTTAATCGTACAGCTGCTGAACAAGGAGACAGGAGGAAATCTCAAATCTACCTTCCTGAGGAGTTTGGGGCTAGGGTGTTTAAGGGTTTTAGAGTGGTCCAAAGTGTGGAGATTGTTGATTGGTGGAAGGGTGCAGGGTGGTCTCGGAACAGGGGGATGAAGAAACTGTATTCTCTTGCGGATTCCATTCCTCTATAGGGGCCTTCAAACTGGGTGGTGTCAGCTAGTTCACTGGAATTTGGAATTTGGAAAACATCTTAAGCAAGTCTTAAAAAAGTCTTATGACTCTAATGTCACAGATCTTATCTATGAGGACAGTGGGGATGCAAATGGGCAGTATCTGGAGCTACATAGTTTTTGGTTGCAAGGAAGTGGGTCAAAGTATAGCCTGACTAATGCTTAATTATAACTATATTTCTGCCCAGGATTCTTGTTAACTGTGTGAGGATGGCTTCAATTACAAAGTCTTTTATTGTTTCTTTGTTATTTGTGCAAAGCAATGAAGTGTCATTTAATGTATTTTGTAGCAGTTAATGGATAAAAAGAGTTAGATGGTGGGCTTCTGGAAATAAGTATTAGCTTTTCAAATGAATAATTATGGAAGTAATCACTTTTTATTAGTCTTTTTTTTTTACTGTAATTTGCATTTTCCTGGAATATAAATTTGACTTGCAATGGGAACTCCTACTAAACAGAGGTAGTACCTTACTAACATGGATGGAACCTAAGGAAGGGCAAAAACAGCAAGGCCTTGTGCATGGTAGAACCTGGAGCTTTGTGCAAAGTCAGAAAGCCTTTCTCTCTTTCAGTCAGCTTCCTCTGCTAACTCGCCATGCCAATGACCCAAGATGGCACAGCATGCCTGGTGAGGTACGATTTTTAAAAATTGATTGAGAGGTGTCTGTGTTCTTAGGTGGAGACAATACCTAAGCCAGGAGAAAGGATTTGTTTTTATGAGAGGGCTCTCTTGAATGCTCCTACTTAGTTGTGCAAATGCAAAGTTGGCACCCTATCTCTTGAGGAAAGGACTTCCTAGGACTGAAGAACAGAGACTCTACCAATCTTTCCTTAGAATTGAAGTCCAGTAGTTCATCAGGGTCAACCAAAGTGGTTCTGTCCTCTGGCAGAACAGGATACCACAGCTTCCAAAAGGGATGGCACCCAGAGGGAAGAGTGAGTTTAAGCTGGCAGCTTGGACTAAACACAAAATGCCAATAGCTGGATTCTCTGAGGCCCAGCATTCCTGGTGTTGAGTTGAATATGTGAATGCAAGTCAGAAAAGTTCTGATCTTGGAGGCCAGGCATTAGACTCTGGGCTGAGGAAGACAGGCAAATATCCATTAGCCTGCACAAGACTGGCACTGAATGTTGAGGCTGCATGGCAGGGATCAGACTCATACTGCTGTGAGCTCATGAGATTTCCCATTCTTCCTTTTTGAGGTTTGATAGCGCCAATTCTTTTGCACCCAGAAAGACACTCTCTTTTGTCCAAGAGAGTCTTGGACAATTAAGTGGGAGGGCCTCACTGGGCAGATCCTGGAAAATAACATGTGACGACTTGAATAAAATATTGGAAAACAAAAGATGTAAGACCATATTGTTCCTTAAGGTGGAGAGGTGTGTCTTATAGGTCACGCATGTGCCCTTTCAGTTCAAGAATCTACCACTGAGTGGAAATTCCCAAGTGCATGAATCTAATTAGCTTGACCAGGTCAGATGTCCAATTCTGGTCCATGCAGCTGGGACCTCCTGAGCAGGGAGGCCAGTTGGCAGAGGTGAGTAGGCAGGCGTTGACAGAAAGGTTATCCTGCATGCAACACAGAATTTTTTTTAATTACAGTTAAACCACTAGCTTAGTAAAATATATCTCCAGAGTACAAAATGCTACCTTCACAGATTCAAACAACCATTATCTAATAATATAGGCTAAAAGGGAGACAGTCACTGTTGCTCAGAACAACACAGAAAACTCCAGAAAGACATGAGTTTAAATGTTGTCAACTGAACTGAATCACTTGGGAAAATTAATCATTCTGAACCTCAACTCTCCCATCTGTAAAGTGACCATAATAATACCTACTTAATGAAAGACTTCTAAATATTATTTATTTTGGGGTGTTTTTTAGAGACAAGGTCTTACTCTGTCATCTAAACTGGAGTGCAGTGGCACAACCATAGTCCACTACAGCCTTGAACTCCTGGGCTCAAGCAATCCTCCCACCTCAGCCTCCCAAGTAACTGGGGCTATAGGTGTGCACCATGCTTAGCTAATTTAAAACATTATTTTAGAGATGAGGTCTTTCAGTGTTGCTCAGGTTGGTCTCTAATTCCTAGCCTTAGGTGATCCTCCCACCTCAGACTCCAGAGTAGCTGGGATTACAGGCATGCCTAACAGGTTGTGAATATTAAATACGGTAACATCTACAAAATGCCTTGTCCCTGACCTATAGCCTATTCTCAGGAAAAGGTCAATGTTCTTTTATTTATTTATTTATTTATTTTTTGAGATGGAGTCTCGCTCTGTCACCCAGGCTGGAGTGCAGTGGCACAATCTCAGCTCACTGCAACCTCTGCCTCCTGGGTTCAAGTGATTCTCTTGTCTCAGCCTCCCAAGTAGCTGGGATAACAGGCGTGTGCCACCACACCAGCTAATTTTTGTATTTTTAGTAGGATGGGGTTTCTTCAGGTTGGCCAGGTTGGTCTTGAACTCCTGACCTCAAGTGATCCACCCGCCTCAGCTTCCCAAAGTGCTGGGATTACAGCCACCGTGCCTGGCCTTCAATGCTATTTTTAACTATACTAACAAGAGTTAGCAGTGTTGGCCGGGCGCGGTGGCTCAAGCCTGTAATCCCAGCACTTTGGGAGGCCAAGATGGGCGGATCACGAGGTCAGGAGATCGAGACCATCCTGGCTAACACGGTGAAACCCCGTCTCTACTAAGAAATACAAAAAATAGCCGGGCGAGGTGGCGGGCGCCTGTAGTCCCAGCTACTCGGGAGGCTGAGGCCGGAGAATGGCGTGAACCCGGGAGGCCGAGCTTGCAGTGAGCTGAGATCCGGCCACTGCACTCCAGCCTGGGCGACAGAGCGAGACTCCGTCTCAAAAAAAAAAAAGAGTTAGCAGTGTTCTTCCAAGGTATCTGATATACTCCAGGGTCTTGTTCTCTGAAATTTTTAAGTGCTTTCAGATTCTTTGGGAAAATGTACTGTACTGGAAAGAAATTTTATTTGTGTTGTGTTTCTGGTTTACTGACTAAGTTGTAGAGGTAAGACCAGGGAGGGCTGTAATATTTTTCTGGCTGTTTGACTGTTCTAAAATGGGGAGTGAATTAGTCACAACTTTTACAGTTGCAAGTGAAAGAAATCCAACTGGCTTAAACCAAAAAAAAAAAAAAAAAAAAAAAAAAAAAAGGAGATTTACTAACTCATGTAAATGAAAAAGTCCAGGGGTATGGTGACTTCCAGATTATTTGGATTCAAGTACATGAAAGTCAAAGCTAGAAAGCTTTTGGTCCGCTTTCCCCTGCATGGATGCATTGTTAGACAAGCTCTCCTGCAGTTGTGACAAATATTCCAGAAGCAACTCCAGGCTGTCATTCTATTCACTGAAAAGAGATCATCTCTTTCTTATTAGTTTCAGCAAAAAGCTGGAAGAAGTTTCTCATTGGCCCAAGCTGAGTCACACGCCCATCTCTGAACCAATCATGAGGTCAGGAGATATGCTATTTTAATTAGCCAGGGCTGGGTCATGTATTTATCATTAGAACTTGGGGCTGGGGTGAGGGTGAGCTCCACCTCAACTACATGGAGGGGTGGTAGGAGTCTCAAAGCTTGATTGGGACACTTTTACCAATAGAAAGAGGGTGGGGATGGTATGCCAGAGAGGCATCAAACAAACAAACAGTCCCTGCAGAAGGAACTGCAGCTGTAGGAGAAACGTTAAAACAAAATGACTATTCCCTGATTGTTTTGCTGCTACAAAATGATTTTGTATCTACCTCATGGTGGCCACTGAAATTTATTTTCTAATTCCATTTTAAAAAATTATGTAAATCTGTCTGAGAATGTATTCTAGGATGACAAAAATGAGGCCAACTACATGAAGATTAACTTATCAGAAGCTGCAAATAAATTGATTATTTTACATAAGAGTAGTTTCATTCTAGCTGGATGATTTTTGTATGCATGACCACTACCCTAACCATCCTATTATAACAAAGGAAATTGCCATCTGTCACTTTGCTTGTATGAAATATTTCTGGAGGTGGCTTGCCAACTTCAGCCAGAATTATAAAACTAATGAGTTTTTAGCTACCATATGCACAGAGTGTAATAATAGCAGGTTCTAGGCAAATGTTGTCTACTTGCTTCTGGAAGTGCTTTCCCTCCATGATAGGAGCAGATGCCCAAGGCTCTATTAAGAATTCTGTTTTCTTCATAAATCTGTACAGTGACATGGAGTCCTCATATTCTCATGAAGTGATTTTTATATGGAAAACATGGCCCTCCTTACCCTGTTTCTCATGGGGTTTTCAGCCTCTGTTTTGTGGAGACTGGCCCTTATTATGTCAGGATTGAGTACCAGATGCCTTTTAGGAAATTTGGCCAGTTTGAAATTTTCAATAGATCTTCTGCTCTTTTGATGCTTTACTGATTTCTGTGACGGCAAACAAGATTTTAATTTCCTAATACTACTTGCTATTTATATTAAAATGTCTGTTTGTACCTACCCCAGTGCTTTATGCTGTAACAGTCAGAATAGGTTAGATTATGTGGTTGTAACAAAGGCCGCTGAATGTCAGTGGTTTACAATAAAGCCTTATTTCTCATTCTCACTACATGTTTCACCATTTTCCACAGATTAACATGCAATTTGTTTCCTTGGGGTTCTAGTACACGGGACTCACCAAGGAAAATCCGTTAATACTCACAGGAGAATATTAGGGGGGTGGTGAGAGAGTATTATATCAATTTGTAATTTAGGATGCTTAAAATAAACAAACCTAATACCAGAAAATCCAGCTCTGTCTACTGAGAGTTCTTAGAAGCAATTACAGCCCGTAAGAATAAGCACACCTAGATGTTGGTTTCTAAATTCCATTCAGCAACGATGAAAGAAATCAGGGCTCATTGGAAAAATGGCTGATTCTCAGTTTAGGTCAGGGAAAGATTGTTTCAGAAAATAAGGACACATTAAGGAACTGAAAATGATGTGTGTATGCACTCAACAATTGATGGACATTTGGATTGTTTTCACTTTTTTGCTATTATAAGTAATAATGTATGAACATTCATTTGTAAATAATAATATATAAACATTAGGGGTTTTTTTTGTGGACATACATTTTCAGTTCTCTTGTATGTATAGAGTGGAAAATCTGGGTCGCAGTAACTCTGTGTTTAAGTTTTTAAGGAATTGCAAGACTGTTTTCCAAAGCAGTCATGCCATTGTACCTTCCTACCAGCAGTGTACAAAGGTTCCAACTTCTCCATATCCTTGCTGACACTTGCCTTTTTCCTTTATTTTCCCCTTATAGTCATCCTGGTGGGTGGCTGTCTCATTGTGGTTTTGAGTCCCTAATGACTAATGATGTTAGGCATCTTTAATATGCTTATTGGCCATTTGTATATCTTATTTGGGGAAATGTTTGTGCAGATCCTTTGCCTGTTTTTAAATTGGGTTTTCTTTACACTGTTAAATTGTAAGAGTTATTATATATTCTGCATACAAGACCCTTATTAGACATATGATTTGCAAGTATTTTCTCCCAATTTGTGGGTTGCTTCTCACTTTCTCACTGATGTCCTTTGAAGCAGAAAAGTTTTTAATTGTGATGATATCCAATGTATTTTTTCTCATTACCTGTGCTTTTAGGGTCACATTTAGTGCCTGCCTTTAGATATTTGATTCATTTTGAGTTAATTTTTATATATGATGTGAGGTAGGGGTCTATAATAAATTCATTCCTTTGTATACAAATATCCAATTGTTCCAGAAACTTTTTAAAAAGACTATTCTTTCCTCATTAAATTGTCATGAAACCCTTGTTGAAAAATCAATTAACTGTAAATGTGAGGATTTATTTCTGAATTATCAATTATATTTCATCGATATACACATGTCTATCACTAAGCCAGTATCACTGTCTTGATTGCCATAGCTTTGTAGTGAGTTTTGAAATTGAGAAATGTGACTTTTCCACAGTTTTGTTCTTTAAGATTTTTCCAGATCTTCTGGGTCTCTTGTATTTCCATATAAATTTTAGGATGAGTTTGTCAAATTTTGCAAAAATTTAAAAAGTAGCTGGGATTTTTATAGGGATTTTGTTGAATCTGTAGATCAACTTGGGGAATATTGCCATCTTAATGCTATTAAGACTTTAGATCCATGAACATGGAATATCTGTCCATTTATTTAGTAGTTTACTATAATAGAAGGATAAGGTTTAAGAATTAGGACCATACAAAGCAATCTAAAGTTTCAATGCAATCCCTATCAAAATACCAGTGGCATTTTTCTTGGGGAAAAAACAAATTCTAAAATTTAAAGACCCAGAATAATCAAAGCAATCCTGAGCAAAAAGAACAAAATGTTAGGCATCACATTACCTGACTTAAATTATACTACAAAGCTATAGTAACCCAAACAGCACAGGGCTGACATAAAAACATCAACCAATGGAACAGAATACAGAACCCAGAAATAAGTCTACACATGTATAGCCAATTGATTTTTTACATCAGTGCCAAGATCATATATTGAGGAAAAGACAGTCTGTTCAAAAAATGGTGCTAGAAAAACTAGATAGCCATATGTGGAAGAATGAAACCAAGCCCCTATCTCTCACATATACAAAAATCAAAACAAAATGGAGTAAAGACTTAAATCTAAGACCTCCAACTATAAAACTACTAGAAAAAAATGAGGAAATGCTCCATAGCATTGGTCTGGGCAAAAATAGACAGATAGGATCACATCAAACTAAAAAGCTTTTGGACAGCAAAGAAAAAAAGTCAACAAAGTGAAGAGACGACACAGAATGGGAAAAGATATAACTACCCATCTAACAAGTGATGAATAACCAGAATATACAAGGAGCTCAAACAACTCTATAGCAAAAAAAAAAAAAAAAAAAAAAAAAAAAATTGATTTAAAAATGTGCACTGCCAGGAGTGGTGGCTCAGGCCTATAATCCCAGCACTTTGGGAGGCTAAGGCAAGCGGATCACCTGAGGGCAGAAGTTCGAGACCACCCTGGCCAACATGGCAAAACCCTGTCTCTACTAAAAATACAAAAATTAGCTGGGTGTGGTGGTGGGTGCCTATAATCCCAGCTACTCAGGAGGCTGAGGCAGGAGAATCACTTGAACTCAGGAGGTGGAGGTTGCAGCGAGCTGAGATCATGCCACTACACTCCAGTCTGGGCAACAGAGTGAGAGTCCTTCCAAAAAAACAAAATGTGCAAAATATCTGAATAGACATTTATCAAAAGAAGACATAAAATGACCAACAGGTATGTGAAAGAAAAACGATCAACATCACTAATCATCAGATAAATGCAAATTAAAACTACAATGAGATATCATCTCACTCCAATTAAAATGGCTTTTAGCAAAAAGACAAAAAATAATGGATGCTGGTGAGGATGAAGAGAAAGAGGAATCCTTGTACACTGTTGGTGGAAATGTAAATTAGTACAATCACTATGGCAAACAGTATGGAGGTTCCTCTAAAAACTAAAAATAGAACTACCATATGATCCAGCAATCCCACTTCTGGGTATATATCCAAAAGAAAGGAAATCAGAATATCAAAGAGATATCTTATGCCGGGCACAGTGGCTCATGCCTGTAATTTCAGCACTTTGGGAGGCCGAGGCAGGCGGATCATTTGAGGTCAGGAGTTCGAAACGAGCCTGGCCAACATGGTAAAACCTTGTCTCTACTAAAAATACAAAAATTAACCGGGCATGGTGGTGCATGCCTGTGATCCCAGCTACTCAGGAGGCTGAGGCAAGAGAATCACTTGAACCTGGGAAGCAGAAGTTGCAGTGAGCCAAGATTGCACCACTGTACTCCAGCCTGGGTGACAGAGCGAGACTCCATCTCAAAAATAAATAAATAAATAGACTATAGTTAATAATTTCTATTGTATGTCTCAAAATAACTGGAAGAGTAGAATTGGAATGTTTCTAACACAAAGAAATGATAAATGCTTGAGGTGATGGATATCCACTTATCTTCATTTGATCATTACACATTATATGGTTGTATCAAAATTTCACATGTCCCTCATAAATATGTAAACTATTATGTAGCCATAAAAATTAAAAAGAGCATTTTGGGAGGCAGAGGCCGGTGGATCACTTGAGCCCAGGAGTTCAAGACTAGCCTGAGCAACACGGCAAAACCCTATCTCTACAAAATACAAAAAAAATTAGACAGGCATGGTGATGTACGCCTTTGGTCCCAGCTACTGGGCAGGCTGAGATGGGAGGATGGCTTGAGCCTGGAGATGTTAAGGCTGCAGAGAGCTGTGATCGTGCCACTGCACTCCAGCCTAGGCAACAGGGCAAGAACCTGTCTCAAAAATAAAGAAAGAAAGAAAAAAGAATTAGGAAATGGCAGGTTTTGCTTAATTACAAATTTACCCTGAAATCCCAAAGACTTAACACCACAAAGGTTTCTTTCTAATTTGTGATGCATGCCCAGTGCAAGTGGACTGGGGCTGTGTTCCCACATAGCCATTCACGGACCCAGGCTAAGGGAGTCTACAGCATTTTATAGCTGACTTTTAGGTTGCCTTGAGAAAAGAAGGGAGAACTGAAGGATCATGCATCAGTATTTAAAAGCTTCACTCAAAAGGGACATATGTATTTTTTGTCAGCAGCTAATTGGCCAGAACCAGTCACATAATCCTGACTGACTATAAGAGGCCTGGGAAATGTTGAGGAACGCATGGGTATTTGGTGAGCAGTAAATGTGTCCTCCAAAAAATTCATATGCTGACGCCTTAACCCCCATGTGACTGTATTTGGATATGGTGACTTTAAGGAGGTAATAATGGTTAAATAAGGCCCAATAAGGGTAGGGCCCTAACCTGACAGGACTAGTGCTCATATAAAAAGAGACAGAGACCCCCAAAATGTTTTTTCGCATGTGTACAGAGGAAAGGCCATGTGAGGACACAGTGAGGAGGAGGCTGTCTCCAAATCAGGAGGAAAGATCCTAACAAAAACCAACCCTACTGGCACTTTGATCTTGGTTTCCAGCCCCTAGAACTGTGAGAAAATAAATGTCTGTTATTTAAGTTACTCAGTCTGAGGTATCTCGTTAAGGCAGCCCGAGTTGAGTAATACGCGTCAGCCACGAAGAGGAAGGGAAGACTAGAAAAATAGATTGGACCATATTGTAGAATGCTTTAAATTAATCTATGTTTAATTTTTAGGCAATGGAAAGCTTTGGATTTTTAAAAAACAGCTTATAAAGCAATGCATCATCTTCTTCCCTCCAAGGCGTTCATGAAGTTTAGGTGAGGCGCAAGGCGGCGCCACAATAGGCACTCCTTTAAATGTTTGATTCATAAAGGATTATTGAAGTCATATGCCAAGCATCTAGCTCTGACCTCAAATCTAGTTCTTTTTCATTTCTTTGTTCCTTATGCTGTCCTTTCAGGGTAGTTCCCCAGAGGAAAAGTGGGACACTGTTACCAGAAGGAAAGCAAATGGACACTGTCTAAATAATGATAACAGATACTCATTACACTTCCTGGTAAAAGAAAATAAAGGGTAAGTATGACAAAACCAGAAATGTGCTCTCTGCTCCCAGAAATGCGGAATGCTGTATGGCACTCAAGTCCATTACTTATTCCTAGAAATTATTAACATATAAGCCCCAATGTTTCTCTGTGGAAATTTGTTTCTTAAATTTTTTGTAGAGTCGGGCACTCACCATCTTGCCCAAGCTGGTCTCAAACTCCTGGGCTCAAGCGATCCTCCCACCTTGGCTTCCGAAAGTGCTGGGATTACAGACATGAGCCTGGCCTCGCTGTGAACATTTTAAAAATATATAATTTTATTTAAATGCGTGAGTAGGATGAGGAGATTTTGTTTGTTTGTTTAGGATAGGGTTTTTGGGAGATGAGGGGGCAATGAAGGAGGCTTGGTTTCTCCTTCTCCCACATCGCTACCTATATTACAAATCACCTTCCCAACTTAATGACTCAAAACCAAACAAAACACTATCTTCATAGTTGTATGGGTGAGGGGAAGCTTGGCTGGCTAGTTGAGCCGTTCTAAGTCTGCAGTCATCTAAAGGCTTGCTTGAGGATCAAGGATCTACTTCCAAGGTGCCACACTAACATAATTGACAAGTTGGTGCTGGTTGTTGGTGGGAGGTGATAGTCCTCCCCATGTGAGTCTCTCCATGAGGCTGCCTGAGTGTCCCCACATGATGGCTTACCCTCAGAGCAAGCTACCAAAGACAGCAAGGCAGAAACCATAACATCCTTTATGACTTTGTCTGGAAATCATACACTGTCACTTCTGCCGTGTTACGTTGGTCACACAGACAGCTCTCATTCATTGTGGGAGCTGACTACAAAAAAGGCATGAATATCAAGAGGCAAATCACCAGGGCTCATCTTGAAGGCTGGCTGCCATGCTACTCTCTTCATATTGATGATGTAGTACATATCTTTTGGAGGCTAAAGAATGGTCCCCAAAAGATAGCAGGTCCTAATTCCCAGAACCTGTAAATGTTATCTTATATGGAAATGTTGTCTTGTTTTTTTTTTGAGACGGAGTCTCGCCCTGTTGCCCAGGCTGGAGTGCAGTGGCGCGATCTCGGCTCACTGCAAGCTCCGCCTGCCGGGTTTACGCCATTCTCCTGCCTCAGCCTCCCGAGAAGCTGGGACTACAGGCGGCCGCCACCACGCCCGGCTAGTTTTTTTTGTATTTTTAGTAGAGACGAGGTTTCACCGTGTTCGCCAGGATGGTCTCCATCTCCTGACCTAGTGATCCGCCCGCCTCGGCCTCCCAAAGTGCTGGGATTACAGGCGTGAGCCACCGTGCCTGGCTGGAAATGTTATCTTAAATGGAAAAAGGGTCTTTGCAGATTTAACTAAATTAAGGAAGTTGACATGGAAATATTATTCTGAGTTGTCCAGGTATGCCCTAAATGCAATCAGAGTCTTTCAAAAAGAGTACAAGGGACAGAATGTTTGTGTCCTCCCAAAATTCCTATGTTGAAATCTTAGCTCCCAAAGTGATAACATTGGGAGGTAGAGACTTTGGGAAGTAATTAGGTCATGAGGTTACAGCACTCATGAATTAAATTAGTGCCCTTAAAAAAAGACCCCAGAGGCCAGGTGTGGTGGCTCACACCCATAATCCCAGCACTTAGGGAAGGCAAGGTGGGCAGATCACTTGAGGTCAGGAGTTTGAGACCAGCCTGGTCAACACGGCAAAACCCTATTTCTACAAAAATATAGAAATTAACCAGGTGTGGTGGCACATGCCTGTAATTTCAGCTACTCAGGAGGCTGAGGCACGAGAATTGCTTGAACCCAGGAGATGGAGGTTGCCGGAAGCCAAGATGGCACCACTGTACTCCAGCCTGGGCGATAAAACGAGACTCCATCTCAAAAAAAAAAAAAAAAAAAAAAGGAGGTGGGGAGGGACCCCAGAAAGCTCTCTTGACTCTTTCTGCCATGTGAAAATACAACAAGACGTTGGCAATCTGCAACCCAAAAGAGGGCCCTCACCAGAATGTGACCATGCTATCACCCTAATGCTGGACTCCTAGCCTCCAGAAGTATGAGAAATACATTTCTATTGCTTATAAGCCACCCAGCCTATGGTATTTTGTTATAGCAGCCTGAACTAAGACAGAGAGAGACAGAGGGAGACTTGATTCACACAGAAGAGAAGGCAGTGTGACCATGGAGGCAGAGATTGGAGCAATGCAGCCACAGGCCAAAGAATGCCAGCAGCCTCCATAATTTGAAAGAGGCAAGGAATGAACTCTCCTGGAGACTACAGAGGGAGTGCAGCCCTGCCAACACCTTGCTTTTGGCCTAGTGAAGCTGATTTCAAACTTCTGGTCTCCAGAACTGAAAGAAAATAATTTTATGGGTTTTTTTATTGTTTTGTTTTAAAATTGGAGACTGTTTAGTTTTCTTTTGGTATGATTAGGAGGAAGGCCTTTAGAGTCCAATCTTCCTGGATTTGAATCTATCATTGTGATCTTGGGCATATTCTTGCACCTTATTTATCTTCAAAATGGGGCTAGAAAACAGTACCTACCTCAAAGGTAAAGCTTTACAAAACTGTGGTTTTTTTGGTAAAATACACAAAATATAAAATTTACCATGTGTTATGATTTGAATGTTTGAATTCCCTCTAAAATTTATGTTGAAACTTAATTTTTAATGCAAGGGTATTAAGAGGTAGGGCCTTTAGGAGATGATTAGGTAACGAGGACTCCTCTGTCATGAATGGGATTAAGGCTCTTACAAAAGAACTTCACACAGTATTTGCCCCTTTTTTGCCCTTCTGCCTCTCCACATGAGGACACTAACATGAGGGTTAGTCCCCTCCAGAGGATGCAGCAACAAGGTGCCATCTTGGAAGCAGAGAGCAGCCCTCACCAGACATGAAACCTGCTGACACCTTGGTCTTGGACTTTCCAGCCCCGAGAACTGCAAGAAATACATTTCCATTGTTTATAAATTACCCAGTCTCAGGTATTTTGTTATAGCAGCATAAATGAACTAAGACACCACCTTTTTAAGTGTATAGTACAGTAGTGTTAAGTACATTTTCATTGTTGTACAACCAGTCTCTTCCAGAACTCTTTTCATCTGGCAAAACTGAAACTTTATACCCATTAAACAACATTCCATTCCCCTCTGTCTTTAGCCCATGGGCAATCACCATTCTACTTTCCATCTCTATGAATTTGACTACTCTGTTTTTGTTGTTGTTGTTGTTGTTTGTTTATTTTGAGATGGAGTCTCGCTCTGTCACCAGGCTGGAGTGCAGTGGCACAATCTCAACTCACTGCAACCTCTGCCTCCCGGGTTTAAACGATCCTCCTGCCTCAGCCTCCCGAGTAGCTGGAACTACAGGCGTGTGCCACCACACCCGGCTAATTTTTTTGTATTTTTAGTAGAGACAGGGTTTCACCATGTTGGCCAGGATGGTCTTGATCTCCTGACATTGTGATCTGCCTGCCTCTGCCTCCCAAAGTGCTGGGATTACAGGTGTGAACCACCGTGCCTGGCCTTACTCTATTGTTTTAATACACCAGGTTTGTACCGATACAAACGTGGTATATTAAACTTGGTATTTTAATACACCAAGTGTGTAGTAATTTGTTATAGCAGCCGTAGGAAACTAATACGGTATTCTTCCCCAACTTTCTCCATGTTCATACAACTTTAAATGTTTATAGATGTACACAATTTTACTCACACATATATATGCAGGAATTTTTGTTATTGCTCTATAAAAATAAGACCATATTACACGTACTCTTCTTTGTTCTCTCTTTTCACTCAACATGTTTATTGAATTTGTGTTCAGAATAATCATTTCACTCTTTGACTTTGGGCTAACCTGTTTCAAAGTACCTTTATAAGCTTTCATTAGATGTTAATGTCTGAAGCATGTTCAGAGTACTTTCTCTGCCATCTGACAGTGGTGTCCTCTCAATTATCCAAGCCCTCATGATCAGCTTTAGGAGTGTGCTCCTCCCTCCTGCTGTCTGCTTTTCATACCCTTCTCCATTCATTAGGGCCTCCACCAGACGGGGGGCAAGGAAATGGAAAAGAGGTGAAATACGACTCCAAAACTGACAAAGAGATCAATGGAACAGGAGGGTCCAGAAACCAGTTCTTAAAATGGTCATTTTTCCTTATGTTAGGGATGCTGGAAGAAACTTCAGTAATAATACTTACCAGGTTATCTGTGGATTTGAGAGGGAGAATGGTATCTACTGTCTACTCTTGATTTGTAAGTTGGTTTGTCCCATGTTTATATAATCATGGCAAAAAGCAATCCCTTCATAAATGTTGGAAGAATTCATTCAATCAACAAACACTTATTAAGTATCTGTAATGTGGCAGGAATTATGCCAGGCTCTGAATGAATGAACAACTCAGGTTTTTGTTTCTTTCCCTAACAAGTGGGACTCCTGTTCTGTAGCACTGTTGTTGGAAGGTAGGAGGTAACAGTGAAAAAGTAGGGAGGATAAATGCATCAGTTCGGTATCAGTTTCCTAGGGCTGCCATAAAAACATACTACACACTGAGTGGCTTAAAATAACAGAAATGTGTTGCCTTATACTTCTGTGGGTTAGTAGTCTGAAATCAAGGCAGGGCCGCATTCCCTCTGAATCCTATAAGAAAATTCTTCCTTGGCTGTTCCAGCTTCTGGTGGTTTGCTGGCCGTCTTTGGCATTCCTTGTCTTGCAACTGCATAACTCCAATCTCTGTCTTTGCTGTCACATGACGTTTTCCCTGTGTATCTTTGTCTTTACATGGCTGTCTTTTAAGAACATCAGTTATATTGTATTGGGGGCCCATAGTACTCCAGTATGAGCTCATCTTAACTAATTACATCTGTAATGACCCTACTTCTAAATAAGGTCCTATTCTGAGGTACTAGGGGTTAGGACTTCAACATGTGTTTTAGGGGGTGAGGAGGGACACAATTCAACCCATAACAGTTTCTACTTGTCAAACAGACAAGTCAAATAAGACCTTGGAATTCTGGAGTTCGTTAATCTAGGAAGTTGTTCTTCTCTGGTTTTGTTTTGTTTTTTAAGGCAGCATAGTGGTTAGTGTGCAACTCTGGAGCCAGAATTAGTTTGAATAGTATCTCTACCTCTTACTAACAGGTATGACCTTGGGCAAGTTAACTAATTCCTGGTGCCTCAGTTTGTTGTCTGTAAAATGGAGATAATAACAGAACTTACGGAATGGTTATAAGGATTAAATGAATCAATGCCAGGAAAGTCCTTAGAACAAGGCCTGGCACAAAGAGAATCTTGATATGTGTTAGCTAATTTTATTAAAAATGAGTAACCATGAGTTGATTATTCTTGTAATCATTTCCCACTAAAAGGGGATGTTGGTGAGCATATTGTTAAAGAGAATAAAGTGTTCCAGTGTGTGCATGTACCCACTGGGGCCTCCTTCTAAGATGAACTGGACTTCCAAGGAGTGGACAGCTGCTTACTGCATATGCTACTAAAGTGCCTTTCTTAGCCTGTGACAGACTATAAAGTCAAGAGACTTCCAAAGCCCCCAGAGAAATATTTCTTCTTTTGGACAACCAACCTCTGAAAAACAATTGATTGAAATGTTTTCACGGAAAATATATCACTATTAGGGAAGCCTATATATATAATTTAAATTTCCTTTGGTTCCTTTTGGATTTCAACTTAAAATGACCTGTAGGCTCTATTGGAGTAAGAGCAATACATCACCATGCCTGTCTTAGACATTCTTAGAGCAGATTTGCTCTGCCTGGTGTGACCTTCCTCCAGTCACAGCAGAGCCTGAGTGTAGACTTGATTCCCTCAGATCCCTGAGGAAAAGAGAAAATTCTCATCACAACTGACAAGATTTGGAGAAGAGCACTGTGTTCTGTATTTGTGTTGGAAACTAAACACAATAAGCCATCCTCGTTTCCTATGAAAATGAATGTTAGCATCTTTATGTAGGTGGAGTGGAAGGTGAGGTGGAGGGGATACTGAAAGAGTTGAGAGAGAGAGTGGGTGCAGTGGCTCACGCCTGTAATCCCAGCATTTTGGGAGGCTGAGGTGGGCAGATCACTTGAGCCCAGGCGTTTGAGACTAGCCTGGGCAACACAGCAAGTGGCCGCCTCTACAAAAAATACAAAAATTAGCCAGGCATGGTGTTGCCAACCTGTAGTCCCAGCTACTCGGGAGACTAAGGTGGGAGAATTGCTTGAACCCAGGAGTTAGAGGTTACAATGGGCCATGATCATATAACTGCACACCAGCCTGGGAGACAGAGCAAAGCCCTGTCTCAAAAAAAAATAAAAATAAAAATAAAAATAAAGTTGAAAGAGAACCTGATTGCAGACGGAGTCAGGCTTCAATTGCTGAATCAAGACCCATTGTCTTGACTCACTTAAACATCACAGAATTCTTCAGCTGGAAGACCTTGAGGGGTTACTAATTCAGGAGTTGAAACAAAGTGTAGAAAGTAATTTGTTAGAAATAATAAAAGTGCAGTTTATGACTGTTGATTAGTTACTAAATTCCGGGGGATTCTAAGTTCTTATCATACAGTGGTCCTCAAAGTATGGTTCTTCCAAGACCAGCAACTTCGCATCACCTGGGAAACCTGGGAACTTAATAGAAATGCAAAATTTTCAGCCTCACTGAAGACTTAACTGAATCAGAAATTGTAGGGTGGGGCCTGGCAACCAATGATTAACAAGCCCTCAAGGCAATTCTGATGCCCACTCCAGTTTGAGAACCACTGTTAAAATCGTATCAATTTAATGCACCTGGCATTCAGGTGTGCTTTATCAAGGGAGTATGAATGGGTGAAGTTGTATACAACTAGCGCCTGGGGACTGGGGCACAGAGAGCCATGCATGTGCACATGTTATTCTCTGAAGTCCCATTAGGATAAAGATAGACAATTAGTGACCTTATCTAGACCCCATTGTACAGATTAAGAAGCTGAAGTGTAGAAGGGTTATGTGACTTACCCAAGCCACATGGATACTAAGAGGCAGAGAAGACACTAGGTCCCACCTTGCCCAGAGACCACCAGCTCAGAATTTTCTT
>NW_012104254.1:7998471-7999089 GCF_000951045.1 Mandrillus leucophaeus
TTTAAAAAAATTTTTTTTTTAAAACAAAACAAAACAAAAAAACCCAAAATGCTTTTTGCTGTTTTCCTCTTATTTCTTCATGAGCACAGAGCACTAAAACTAAAACGCTGTGTACAATCATAGGAAGCTCAAATGTCCTGCTAAAGACCCCTGATTAACAGGGACTCTGACTGCCTGCCTTAGCCCAAATGCAAGCTCTCATCACCAAGCAGGCATTTAATAAATGTCCTTTGATAATAAAAATTATGAGGACAGAATAGGTTTATAATTTTTTTTTTACAGTTAAGAAATTACATGCTAGAGGTAGAGAGGACTTAAATTGCTTTTCCAAAGTCACACAACCAGTTTTAAAAGGAGCTGGTGCTGGAACTGAAGTCTTCTATCTACTGGTTCCAAATCCTTTTCCCTTAGACTACACTGACATTGATAAAGGAAGTCTAAAATGATGTCTTTTATTTCCTTAGGGGGAACACGTTTATTTACTCAGGCAAAAGTATAATGAAATCAAACGTCAGGGACCTATTACCAGATATAAAGATATCAACTGAAGAGATGTTGAGAAAATTGGGGGTGTCAGGTTAAAGTGACAAAAAGGCAGCATAACAGGGAGTGAAGCTT
>NW_012104254.1:7999139-8000305 GCF_000951045.1 Mandrillus leucophaeus
TGTCTTTTTTCTTGAGACAGGGTCTCACTCTGTTGCCCAGGCTGGAGTGCACTGGCTTGATAAAGCTCACTGCAGCCTTGAGCTCCTGGGCTCAAGCAATCTTCCTTCCTCAGCTTCCTGAGTAGCTGAAACTATAGGCATGTGCCACCATGCCTGGCTAATTTTTTTTTCGTTAAAAATTTTCTAAAACTATTCACCAGAGTCTGAAAGAAGATGATGGCTGCTAGAGGTGGGCTCCAAACTCCTCAAGAAAGATATGGCTGGAGTTTGAGACAAGCCTGGGCAACAAAACAAGACCCTCTCTCTAAAAAAAATTTTTTTTTAAATTACTGGGCATGGTGGCATGTGCCTGTAGTCCCAGCTACTTGGGAGGCTGAGGTGGGAGGGTCATTTGAGCCCAGGATTTTGAGGCTGCAGTGAGCCATGATCATGCCAGTGCATTCTAGTGTGGGTGACAGAACTAGACCTTGTCTCTAAAAAACTACAAGCCTCAAACTCCAGGGCTCAAGTGATCCTCCCACCTCAGCCTCCCAACTAACTGGGCCTAAGGTGCATGCCATCATGTCCAGCTAATGTTTTTTACATGTTTTTGTAGAAAGTAATTTTATTATATTGCCCTCCTGCCTCAGCCTCCTAAAGTGTTGGGATTATAGGAATGAGGCGCCAGGCCCAACCTAAAATAATTTTTTTTTTTTTTTTAAAGATACAAGCCTGGTGTGGTGACTCATGGCTGTAATCCTGGCACTTTGGCAGGTCGAGGTGAGAGGACTGCTTGAGCTCAGGAATTCAAGATCCACCTGGGCAATATGGTAAAATACTATCTCCACAAAAAAAATACATAAATTAGCTGGGCACAGTGGTGCATGCCTGTAGTCCCAGCTACCTAGCAGGCTGAGGTTGGGAGGATCACCTGAGCCCAGGAGGTCGAGGCTGCAGTGAGCCATGATCGTCATGCCGCTGTACTCTAGCCTGGGCAAAAGACCTTGTCTCAAAAAAAAAAAAAAAAAAAAAAAAAAAAAAAAAAAAAAAAAATTTAAAAACCTGCTTTTTAGAAAAACCCCTTTAAAAAAATTTTTTTTTTAAAACAAAACAAAAAAACCCAAAATGCTTTTTGCTGTTTTCCTCTTATTTCTTCATGAGCACAGAGCACTAAAACTAAAACGCTG
>NW_012104254.1:8001760-8016474 GCF_000951045.1 Mandrillus leucophaeus
TCTTTGTATATTATATTTCCTGTGTATTAAATAAGTATAGGGTAAGCCACGCATCTTAGGTGAGTTCAACTACACAAGAAAAGAAAGAGGAAGTGAACTTACCATGACAAACGGTTTGATATAATTCGTGGTGAAAACCAAAAGGCTTCCTACAGTCCAAACCGGTTATAGAAAGGGAGCCAGTAAAAGTAAGTAATAAAACAATGCTTGTTTAAATTTTTGTCGCATGAAAGGCTCTACAGCAATGTAAACTGCGTTACAGGCATTAACAATCTTGTAGGATTCGAGGTCTCTGAATTGTTGAGCATCTGTCTTCAGAGCGCTTTTTAGTTTCTAAGAATGTAACATGGGGCAGGAAGCAGAGAAATCAACCAGAAGTAAGCTTTTCATTTGCCCAAAGGATGTCACTGCAAAGATCACAGGAGATAATGTAGACGTATCTGAAGAACTGCCTTCTGGGCTGGCTGCTTATGACTGCTGTCTCTGCCACATCCAGCTGCATATACCTGCTGGCTGAAGTTACTCTCTCAGCCTCCCGGATATATTCAGTTTCAAATGCACCTTCCTTTCTCCCTCCTGGTAACAGTCAGAGAAGCCTAGATCCTGTTAGCAGTTCCTAAATTTCCTCTCAACATTTCATGGCATTCTCTCAATGAATTAACCTTGCCCTAATTTAATTAGCCGGCAAATTCTCCCTTGTAAATTGTCCTGGTTTAGTTTTGTCTCTGGATGATTCAGATATAAGGATGTTGCAATACAATGCAAAAAAGTCAGAGTCCGAAGTGTCCGTGAACATTAAGACTGGGTGTTTGTTTGTTTGTTTTGTTTGACTTTGTTTTTGCACAGAGCATTGTTTTTGTTTACTGTGGTTCTTAGCCCATTGGATGTATTAATTGGATATACTAATCAGAGATTTTTCTGATTATGTCTGAAATTGAAATTCTTTTATTTCCCAAATACTTGCCTAGATGTGGTCTTGGTGGGGAGCAGCCCCAGCCAGGGCTGTTACTCTTAAAGGGAAGGTACTGATCATGGCTGGTGTGGTGGTATGTGCCTGTAGTCTCAGCTACTCAGGAGGATTGCTTGAGCCCAGGAGTTCATTCTCTCTTATAGCCACATTCTAGCCTGAGGAACATAGTGAAACCCTTGTCTCTTATGAAAAAAACAAACAAAAAAAAAACAAAAAAGAGAAACCGTGAAGGTGTGAGTGGCATTATAACCTTATTTCTCTTTCAGAGGGGCTGCTATAATACACACCTTGGTTACCACATTCCAGTCCAGTTCTATTCATCTAAAAATAATCAGTTGCTTCACTGATCATGGTATTATAATGACATTCAAATTCATAACAGTAATACAACTTTTTAACATAAGGAAAATGTAAATAAACATAAATGAAGATATGACACTGTATTTTGATTTACCTAATTAGCTAGTAGGAGGTACAAAACAGGCATTCTCATACACTGCCTGTGCCTACAAGCTTCTAGAAATTTTAAGAATGTGTATCAGTGTTGTCATTAGTTTGCTAGGGCTGCTATAACAAAGTTCCATGGATTGTGTGGCTGAAATGACAAAAATTTATTTTCCCACAATTCTGGAGGCTAGAAGTCCAAAACCAAGGTGTAGGCAAGGTTAGTTTCTTTCGAGATCTCTCTCCTTGGCTTGTAGCTTGTAGATGACCGTCTTCTCTCTGTCTTTATATGGTCTTCACTTTGTACATATCTGTGTCCAAATTTCCTCTTCTTATAAGGACTCCAGTCATACTGGATTAGGGCCCACCTAATGACCTCACTGTAACTCATTATAATTACCTCCTTAAAGATCATATCTTCAAATACAGTCCCATTGTGAGGTATGGGAATTAGGACTTCAACAAATAGACTTACAAAAGGTCCCATTACTGAGTCAGCTTTTAGTAAACCATACTAAATAAATGAACATAATTTCTTAAGTTATAGGAGTATATATTACTTTCTTAAAACCTGCTTTTCTTACCCAATATATATTTGAACATTTTTGTGTATATTTAAACACAACATACATTTTCATCACTATCTAGGATTCTATCATGTAGACACCTAATAATTTATTTAGCAGTACTAACTTAAATTTAATTTTTTGAATAAGAAAAACATTCATAGGGTTCAAAATCAAAACAATATAAAAAGGTAAATACTTCCATCCTGCCCCTGTTCCATATAAGTAACCCCTTTTATTAGTTTCATGTGTATTCTTCCAATGTTTCCTTATGCAAATAAAAGCAAATGCAAATACATGCTCTTATTTCCCCTACTTTCTTATACAAAGGGAACACACTATTTACACTGTGCTGCACCTTACTTTTTCTAAAAAGCAACATATTTCTGAAGCTTCTCCATTATCAGTACATAAAGAGCTTCCTCATTCTCTCTTATAGCCACAATGTACAATTGTGAAGCTGAACCATGGTTTACTTAACCAGTGTCTTCTATACAAGGTTGTCTCTAATTTTTCTTCTGTTACAACCAGAGGGGCAAAGAATAAACTCATACATGTTATTTCCTACAAGTGCAGGTGTATTGCTAAGATAAATCCCTAGGAGTGGGACTGTTGAGTCAAAGTGCATTTATTATTTTGATAGACACTGCTAAAATGCTCTGCACTGGGCTTGCATCATTTTGCCATCCCACCTGCAGGGAACAGTAACTAATTTTTCACAGCTTCCCCAAGAGAATGAGTTGTAAACTTTGGGATAGGTGTCAATATCAAATGCGTCATTTTTGAATGTTTAAGTTGTTTCTACTTTTGCTACACTTAGCAGCACTAGGATTAATATCCTTAGAGCTACACCTTTGCTCATTTTAATTGTAGCCTTAAAATTAATTTTTTAAAGTTGATTATGTTGTTCTGGGAGTACATGCCTTTTTAGGGCTTTTGATCTGTACTATTTTGGGGATTCTTGAAGTCTCAGGGTTTTTAAAGCACGGAGAGGAGAACTCTCCACTCATAATGTAATTAATGCTCTAAGTTTATATAGCTAATAAACAAAACTCAGAAAATCAGTTTCCTTGAGCATTTAAACATTGATTCTAAACATAATTAATTAAAATTCCTTCAACAATGTAAAATTTAATTACAAATTTAATTTGAAGGATTATTTGGAATCCTTCAAATGCCTTAAACAACAGTGAGAATAAAACTTATACTTACAATTTAAAAATAGCAACACCATGAATTCAATTTCTTTTATAAAAAGTCTATTCTTATTCTTATACCCTCCTAAAGTTGCAATAATACTAATATCTATACTTTGCCAGGATTACATTAATTTTACTAAAGCCAAAAGTAAAAAAATAAGAAAAAAGAAGACTAAATCAGACTAATTTACGTTAGAGAGCCCGTGTTGTTAATTTAGTTGAGATATACTTGTATCTTTGAAAGTGATTCAAGCCCTGGCCAGGCACAATGGCTTATGCCTGTAATCCCAGCACTTTGGGAGGCCGAGGTGGGCAGATCACTTGAGATCAGGAGTTTGAGACCAGCCTGGCCAACATGGCGAAACTCCATCGCTACTAAAAATACAAAAAATTAGCTGGCCGTGGTGGCGGACGCCTGTAATCCCAGCTACTTAGGAGGCTGAGATCTGAGAAGAGAATCACTTGGACCTGGGAGGCAGAGGTTGCAGTGAGCTGAGATCATGCCACTGCACTCCAGCCTGGGTGATAAAAAGAAAGTGATTCAATCCTGTATCAAGGACTAGTCTAGACCCCCCTCCCTTTCAAATATAGATTTTATTTTTAGAGCTGTTTTAGCATCACAGCAAAATCAAACAGAAAGTACAAAGAGTTCCTATATCCCCCCATCCCCAAACATGCCCAGCCTCCCCTACTGTCAACATCCCACACCACAGTGGTACATTTGTTACAATAGATGAGCCAACATTGACGTATCATGATCACCCAAAGTCCATAGTTTGCATTAGGGTTCACTCTTGGTGTTGTACATTCTGTGGGTTTGAACACATTTATGGTGACATATATCCACTGTTATAGAATCGTACAGAGTGGTTTTACTGCCCTAAAAATTCTCTGTGATCTGCTTACTCATCCCTCCTTCCCGCTAATACACTTACTGATCTTTTTAGTGTCTCCCTAGTTTTGACTTTCCCAGAATGTTGTATAGTTGGAATCATACAGTATGTAGCCTTTTCAATTTGTCTTCTTTCACTTAGTGATATGTATTTTCGTTTCCTCCATGTCTTTTCATGGCTTGATAACTCATTTATTTTTAGTTCTGAAGAATATTCCCTTGTAGGATATCCCACTATTTATCCATTCATCTACTGAAGGACATCTTGATTGCTTCCAAATTTGGGCAATTATGAATAAAGTTTCTATAAACATCCATGTGCAGGTTTTTTGTAGACATAGATTTCAGTTCATTTGGATAAATACCAAGGAGCATGACTGCTAGACTGTGTGGTGAGAGTATGTTTAATTTTATAAGAAACTGCCAAACTGTTTCAAAGTGGTTGTACCATTTTGCATTCCCACCAGCAATGAATGAACATTCCTGTTGCTCCACATCCTTGTCAGCACTTGGTGTTGTCAGTGTTTTGAATTCTGGCCATTCTAATAGGTGTGTAGTGGTATCTCATTGTTGTTTTAGTTTGCAATTCCCTGATGACATATAATGTTGAACATCTTTTAATATGCTTATTTGCCATCTGTAGATCTTCTTTGGTGAGATACGTCCCTTTTTATAGTAAGGTTTTCCTCATGTCAATGGGACTTTCGTGTCCAGTCCACACTTTTACATAGATTTTAGTTTCTAGCAAGCTGGTCTCTTTTCCTAAAATAATGCATTCTTTTTTATTTGCTTGGTCAGCATTACATAAACCAGTATCATGTCCCCATTAAATATCGACCTGGTCTTCTAGCACTGTTGGGACCTGTATATGCCCTACTAGGCCCTAGAAGTGATAGACCCCTTAAAGGTTTCATCTCCATGAAGACAAGGGGTAGAGATTTTATTGCCCAGCCTCCCTCTTTAGAACATTTGTCTAATCCATCACCTTTCTACCTCTCCTCTCTCATCCATCCTAATGTTGGTAGGGTTCTTATTGTTTTTCGTTAGAATTTGGCTATCTCACCATTTCACAACTTTCTCTTTTCTTAATCAAATAGAGAAAAATGCATTCCATATTTTATTAAATGTAAGATGCTATTGATTGTCAGCTGCTTCATTATGTTATGTGCCTCTAGGAAAGAACAAAAACTAATTAAACTATGACACAATGTCTTACTGATAATCTTACATAGTTGAGGAATCAGTTAAAATAGCCTCTCATTACTCTGAAATTTCTTTCTATGAGGGGTTTGGCCATTTGTCCCATCTTCAGTTGTATTTCTCGACATGTAATAATAATCTTTTTGCATGTATCTCGGTAACAAAATATAACATAGTTTTATTTACTGCAGGTAGCTTTTCTTTCTCGGATCCCATAAAGCACTTAGTTGTTGCATTGGAAAAACAATATGGGAGATATGCTGACATTCTTCTAAAGATGAAGATTTGTTTCACTAATAGCAAATGTACATTCCACTGCTCTGTTTCGATGCCTTTCTGTGTATACAATATTTTGTTTCAATCCCAAAGTTACAGAGGAAACCTTTATTTTTAGACATTTCAAATAGTGGTTTAACTCAATCTGTAAAATAACAAACAACGAAGCAGATTACTCAACTGAAGTGAAGAGAATGGACAGCTGTTACCAAGTGTGAACATGCCGCTCTCCACCCAACAGCAATTAAAAGGCCATCTACTGTAGAACCACTTCAATTTCAGAGGTGTTAAAATACAAAAAACAGCTGTCCTGGCCTGGTGCCGTGGCTCATGCCTGTAACCCCAACACTTTGGGAGGCCAAGGTGGGAGGATCGCTTGAGCCCAAGAGTTGGAGACCAGCCTGGGCAACATAGCAAAACCTCATTTGTACATAAAAAATACAAAAATTAGCTGGGTGTAGTGGCATAAGCCTGTAGTCCCAGCTACTCAGAAGGCTGAAGTGGGAGGATCGCTTGAGCCTGGGTAGTCAAGGCTGCAGTAAGCTGAGACTGTGCCACTGCACTCCAGCCCTGATAACAGAGCAAGACTCTATTGGGGGGAAAAAAAAGCTGTCTTAGAATCAATAAGTATGTATCTTATAATTTCTATAATTTAACTGTCATATATTTAATAGATGATAGATGGAACACCTATGAATGTCAACATTCTACTATTTTTAGAGACGGTCTTGCTCTGTCTCCCAGGCTGGTGTGTGTGCAGTCACATGATCGTGGCCCACTGTAACCTCTAACTCCTGGGCTCAAGCAATCCTCTCACCTCAGCCTCCCAAAGTGCTGCGATTATAGGCATGAGCCACCACACCTGCCTATTAAAAATGCATTTAAAAAATATAGCATATTCCATTGCGTTCACCCTTATTTAACATCATAATTTCCTTTTGTTTTTTATTTACTTAAAATCTTTTTTTTTTTTGGTGGAGTCTCACTGTATCACCCAGGTTGGGGTGCAGTGGCACGCTCTGACTGCAACCTCCAAATCCTGGGTTCAAGTGATTCTCCTGCCTCAGCCTCCTGAGTAGCTGGGATTACCCGCCACCATGCCCAGCTACTTTTTGTATTTTAGTAGAAACGGGGTTTCACCATGTTGGCCAGGCTGGTCTCAAACTCCTGACCTCAACTGATCTACCCACCTCAAGCTCCCAAAGTGTTGGGATTACAGGCGTGAACCACCGTGCCCAGTCCATAATTTCCTTTTTATATAAAATACATAGATTTTTCCTCTTTGGAGTGGCTTACAGATATGTAAATCATTTCAATTAGCCATAACTACCTTTTTTTGTTATTTTTTTTGGATGCTCAAATGACACAAAATGACACAAGTTGACCAGGCCTGCCTTTAAGCAGGCTCTTTTGTCCTTTCAACATGACTCTGACATTTTAAAAACATCTTTGCTTCCTGAAAACATTGAGATATTCTGAGTCTATCTTTATTTTTCTCCCTATCGTAGGACATGGCATTAGCTACTTTTGATGGCTACTAGAATTTAAGACCAAATCTGGGCATGCACTGGGGTTCCAACTTAGATCGTTCCATTTTAGTATCAGTGTAGCCAGGACTATAGCACTGCAAAGTGCCAATTTAATGGCAGAGCTGGAAAAGGCATTTCTCTTGAAAATCTTGAGTTCATTTCTCCATGTGTAATGGAGAAATATTCTAATCTAACTCTAAATCCCTTTAAATTCTGATCTAATCACAAGTTTTAAATTTGTTTTCTATACAAAATGCTTACTTAAATATTTAACCTTTCACTTATCCATAATTTTATCATCTTTTCTTTTTTTTTCTGAGACAGAGTCTCGCTCTGTTACCCAGACTGGAGTGCAGTGGCGTGATCTCAGCTCACTGCAACCTCTGCCTCCCAGGTTCAAGTGATTCTCCTGCCTCAGCCTCCCAAGTAGTTGGGACTACACGCATGCGCCACCAGCCCCCGCGAATTTTTGTATTTTTTTAGTAGAGACAGGGTTTTGCCATGTTGGCCAGGCTGGTCTTAAAATCCTGACCTCAGGTGATCCACCAGCTTCGGCCTCCCAAAGTGCTGAGATTACAGGCATGAGCTACTGCACATGGCCCATCTTTTCTTTTATAATTCTTATATGTCTCATGGATCACCAACCTGTAGTAATTTTATTGACACTGTAAAATTTCCTCCGATATATTTTGTATCAATTAATACTCTCAATGCTCATGCTCCTAGCAGCATTATTTACAGTAGCCAAAATGTGGAAGCCACCCAAGTGCCTGTCAATGAATGAATGGATAAACAAAATGTGGTTCATACATGTAATGAAATATTATCCAGCCTTGAAAAGGAAGGAAATTTTGACATATGCTACAAAGTGGATGAATCTGAAAGACATGATACATTACATAAGCCAGTCACAAAAAGACAAATACAATGTTATTCCACTTATATAGAGTGCCTAGAGTAGTCAAATTCATACAGACAAAAAGTAGATGGTGGTTGCTAGGGGCGGGGGATAAAGGGTATGGAGAGCTGTTGTTTAATGAGTATAGAGTTTTAGTTTTACAAGATGAATTCTGAAGACTGGTCACACAAAATGTGAATATACTTAACACTACTGAACCATACATTCTGTATACCATAAAAATGGCTAAGATGGTAAATTTTATATTGTGGGTTTTTTTTTAAACCACAATTAAACATTTACAAAAATTACGCTCTCACCAAGAGGGCATGGGGATACTTATTTCTCCTAAAATTACATTTGCAGTAGAAAAAACAACTAGCTTTATTTTTTAAACTTTAAAGAAATTAATTGGAAGAATTAACAATACTTAACAATATATTAATATAGTGTATGTTCCCCCACCACTGAGAGAGAATCCATTGTTTACATCAAATTTCCAAAAACATATCTGACCCTAAAAGATGCTAAAAACCATTCTTCTACAGAAATGGAAATTTTCAAAAAGAACTTTGGAAATTAGATCAATATTTTGTCCAATAAAACTATGAGAATGATATTTATATGTGCCAGAATTAAGATTTGAAAATAACTTAAAATATTATTAAGTAGTCCAGATCTAACAATTTAACAGATAAATAGAAAGTTCTATTTTTTTGTTTTGTTTTGTTTCGAGATGGAGTCTTGCTCTGTCACCGAGGCTGGAGTTCAGTGTTGCAATCTTGGCTCACTACAACCTCTGCCTCCCCGGCTCAAGCCATTCTCCTGCCTCAGCCTCCCAAGTAGCTGGGACTACAGGCGCACGCCACCACGCGCAGCTAATTTTTGTATTTTTAGTAGAGACAGGGTTTCACCGTATTGGCCAGGCTGGTCTTGAACTCTTGACCTTGTGATCTGCCCACCTCAGCCTCCCAAAGTGCTGGGATTACAGGCATGAGCCACTGCACCTGGCAGGGAAATTCTTATACCCAAAAATTATTTGTTGTTTGTCTGAAATTCAAATTTAACTGGGTATCCTGTATTTCATCTGCCAACTGTACGTTTTAGGTATAGGAAGAACTCAATAAACGTTAACAAAATCTAGTAACAGTTCCCAACTCCAGTTTCTCCATGAGCCCCTCTTCCCTGTGCAAGGCAAATTGCCTAGATAGATAGATAGATAATATATATGATTGATGATAGATAGATAGATAGATAGATAGATAGATAGATAGATAGATAGATAGATAGACAGATAGATGCTAGCTGATAAAGTGGTCTTCGGCTAAGTTCATAGTCATAGTGGTGTCTAGACCCAGCGAGCTGAGGTTCTCACTGCCCTCTCCAGTTTGTCACATCGAGCTGTAGTAAAGACCTGCAGAGACCGTGCATGAAGAGATGGAACTTCATGGTGATGGAACAGCTCCCTGTAAAGAACAGAAAACTTTAAGTGAAAGAATCACTGAGATTTCTTCAGAGTTGTACCAGAGCATTAGATGGGAACCAAGGTGGAACAGTTCCTTAGAAGCAGCTTTCAGCACACTATGAGGGAAATTCTCAGTGGTTAGAGCAGTCTAAAGAGCCAGTAAATGAAAACCTAAACAGTAGTGACCTTCTTGCCAATTGAGGCTGGATGATCACCTATCAAATGTGTCATGAATGGGATTTCCTAGTTGAGTGGCTGGATATATGGCCCAGCTGTCCTCAAAAAGGCTCTGAAGTGAGGTCAGGCAAGGTTCATGTTGATAGTGTGGCTCTTACTGAATGGCAGCTCTCTAGCCAGTAATTTCAAAGATGCTTGATAATGATTGACGACAAAATATTAAGTGTAAATCTGTAAATAATGAGATGGCATTTCAACAGTAATTAATTAACAAGCATTGATAAAATGAATTTAAAATTAATCTCAAACATACTCTATGAATGTAAAAACTTTCGTAATGAACTTAGGGTAAAGAAGACAGATAATATAAAAATGGGATTTGAGGCCGGGCGTGGTGGCTCACGCCTGTAATCCCAGCACTTTGGGAGGTTGAGGTGGGTGGATCACGAGGTCAGGAGATTGAGACCATCCTGGCTAAAAGGATGAAACCCATGGTGAAACCCCGTCTCTACTAAAAATACAAAAAATTAGCCGGGCATGTTGGCATGGACCTGTAGTCTCAGCTACTCGGGAGGCTGAGACAGGAGAATGGTTTGAATCCGGGAGGCGGAGGTTGCAGTGAGCCAAGATTGTGCCACTGTACTCCAGCCTGGGCTACAGAGGGAGACTCTGTCTCAAAAAAAAAAAAAAAAAGAAGGGATTTGAGCCAAGTGCCTAATTTGACTTGTCAGGAGCAATTTTTAAATGATTTAGATTAATAAAAATAATATAAACTAAAATCTGGTTGATCCTAATATATTTATGATGCTAATTAAGACTCAGAAGGACCTAATATGAATCTCCCTAATAATTTGTAAAACTACAGATGGGGTCTCACTATATTGCTCAGTGTAGTGCTATTCACAAGTACTATCATGGCACACTGTAACCTCGAACTCCTGGGCTTGATCCTCCTGCCTCTGCCTCATGAGCAAATGGGATTACAGGCATGCACCACCATCCCCAGATTCCAGATAATCTTGATTTTGATCCAGTTTTATTTAGCTTGCCTGAATTTTAAATTCCTAAGCTTAGGCCTACCTTAGTGGATCCCAATACATTGCAGCAGGACTGTAAAAGCTGGGCTGTGCAAGTCATTCTAACAGTTCAGAGAAAGGAACCATGGCTTCCAGATAGTCATATGATAAAGATAATTCCAAACCACTGTTGTTGCACAGACCAAAATTTTAAACTCCTTTAAGTAACAATATCACGCAACTGAAATTTAATACAGGATGGCAGGGGGTAGCAAAAACAAGCACTTGAAGGATGAAGCAAAACACACTTTAAATAATGTAATATAACTGTGGAATGCTGACAAATGGTATCTTGATGGGAGGGGAAAGTAGAAACCCCACAATTTCTATTTCTACTATATTTTCCAAAGACACAATTTGCTTTTGTTTGTATGTAAACAGGGCTTTATTTTCTAATAGTATTGGTTCTGATTTAATCAGGGGAAAAACTCTTGCTTGGCCTCACCTTCCAGTCTCTCACATTTATGCTAGTGGTTTCCTGTTTTCTGGAAAAGGGAATTCTTGAGTCATTGGACATTATTGTAAGCCGTGTCAAAGGTGTGCCTTCTGCTCAGCAGTTACTAATGATCTATTGTGGGATAGCTTCTTTTTTTCCCTTACACTTGCTCTGTTGAAAATATCAACAAAATCTGAGTTTATTTGCTCACCAGTATTGTGCATGCTGGAGACACGAAAACATCCAACCTCATATTCCTTGATTTCTACCTTGCAGAAACTTTTCAGTAAATGAGGCTCTGAAATTTTCAGATTCTATTTTGAATTTATAATATGATCCTCCTCCATAATTGAAAAGTTTTTCCCCAGCAAAAGGGCCCACTGGATTTACTACTTTGACTGTGCCCCATCCCAAACACACACTTACAGGAGGATCCACTGGCTGAGGGATCCCTCAAACTTCAGACTGATTCTGGGCTTTAGGACTCAAGGCTCAGAGGCTCAGACAGACTCCGCACTTTGTGGTTTGTTTGTTTCTGATTTCTTTCTTTCTTTCTTTCTTTTTTTTAACCAAGTCTCACTCTGTCACCCAGGACAGAGAACAGTGATGTGATCATGGCTCACTGCAGCCTCCATCTCCCAGGCTTTGGTGATGCTCTTTCCTCAGCTTCCCCAAAAGTGCTGGGATTATGAGTGCATGCCACCATACCCAGTTAGTTTTTAAATTATTTGTGGAGATAGGGTCTCCATATGTTTCCCAGGCTGGTCTGTAATTCCTGGGTTTAAGCAATCCTTTCACCTTGGCCTTGCAAAGTACTGGGATTATAGATGTGAGCCACTGCACTTGATGCTTTCGGCGAGTTTTGAGTTCAGAATGACCTTGGCATGATTTTATGGGCTAGCCTAGAAAACTGATCTGGCAGATACTCATGCACATTCCTAATATAACACTACTTTTAAAATAAATTAGTTCCAAGCCACAAACAACTTAGTTACAGATGGCTGTTTGGAAAACAATTCTTTCACTTTTTTGAAAAACAAATTTTGAGTACATGATTCTTTCATTAGAAACTTATTGGATGGACAGGACTTGATCTTTACTTTTAACAATTCATGTTATATATTACCAAAAATGTGATTCTGGTGATGTCAAAGTCATGCTTTGTTCATTTGAATCTATTAAATAAAGTACTTATATGGGAAATAAACTTACTTTAAAATTGATCAACAGGTAAATAGGAAAAGTCTTAAATAATCATGAGTAAAGAACTAAAACAAGCAAACATTTGCTTTTCTAGGTTGGAGGATAAATTTATCAGAGTCAGATTTTCCTCACCATGCAGAGTTTAAAGGCCGTTTATAATTATTCCTCATCTCCATCCTTTAGTCTGTCAGACCTCTCTTCTAACACATCTTTGGATGCTTGTCTAACTTTCCACTCTCATCACTGCCAACCCAACCACCAGCTCTGTCTAGTCCCAGCTGCTCTTACAACCTGCTAATTGAATAGTTTCAATGGCCCTTTTATACATCTATCCAAATCCACTCCAATCTTCTGCTTTGTCACATTCATTCCTGGACTTTTTTCCTTGCAGTTTCGAATGTGCTAATATTTCTATTGAAAATTATTCTACTCATCCATAAGACGCAAATATTTTACATTATTTTTCCAATTGAGATATTGTGGCCATATTGCACCATTGATATTTCTTAAATGATGCCTCTGAGCAGAAAAGCTTCATGCTCTAATTAATTAGCTGACACATTTATAGAATATTAAATGTGCTTACACACATATATCACACATTAAATATGTACATCAAATACATTTATAATGTATTTCCAGCTGGCCAGCCCACGTTTCTTTGCCTTTATCATTTTTTTCTCTGTTCTTGTTTACCTCTGGTAACTATAGAACATAGATGAATACTTCAGTAAATGCTTGGATTTAAACTATGATTAAGAGGAGAAAGACCATCTCCCCTATGCAAGTTGTTCGTGTAAACATTTATTGACCATCTACTGTAGGCCAGAAACCAGGGTAGGTACTGAGGATACAAAAATGGACACATCATATCTATCCACAAGAAACTTTGTCTGGTGCAGTTGTTTCATAAGTTAGTGTTCTTGTTAGAATCATGTAAGGGTACTAGCCAAAAATGCAGATTCTGGAACCCCTAATTACCCCACATTTTAATTTTAGAAGTTTGGAGTAGAGCCCAAGTGTATGCATTTTAGCAAGTCCTCCAAGTGATTCTTTGTTTTGTTGTTGTTGTTGTTGTTTGTTTGTTTTTGTTTTTGAGACAGAGTCTCACTCTGTCTCCCTGACTGGAGTACAGTGGTGTGATCTTGGCTCCCTACAACTTCTGCCTCCCAGGTTCAAGCCATTCTCTTGCCTCAGCCTCCTGAGTAGCTGGGATTACAAACCTGCACCACCACGCCCAGCTAATTTTTGTACTTTTAGTAGATACAGGGTTTCACCATGTTGGCCAGGCTGGTCTTGAACTCCTGACCTCAAGTGATCTGCCCATCTCAGCCTCTCACAGTGTTGGGATTGCAGGGATGAGCCACCATGTCCGGCCTGATGCTCCAAGTGATTCTGATGCAGGTAGTTCATTGATAACACTTTCAAAACATCACATTGAATACTACTGAATGTTTTATATTTGTGCCTATAGTTCTGTACTGTTATCTTACTTTTTGGGGGGTACTTTTGTTTTTTTGTAAAAAGCTATTTAAAAGAATATGTTATTTAACCAGTTTCCTTTTCCTCAAATGCTTTTTTCTCTTTCATTTTTAAATAAGAAATCTTTTCATATTCAGAGATTATCAGTCAAGTATAAGAAAATTTAATGTATGAGTGCTTTTCTAAAAACCTAGAAGTTTATCATATATTTTCCTTATTTTTTTCACCTCCATTAGACCATAACACAAAACATAACACTGTTACAACAATATTATTACTTTACAAAAGTTTAGATTTCAAAGTTTACTACTGAGTATTTTTTTCTTCGTACTTTCCCCACACTTAGGGTTCTCCTGCTTCCAGGAGGAAAGAAACATTTAGTTTCTCTAGTCCAACTAAAGGCCCAAATGATGACTTATGTGAGATGTAACTTCTAGCTATATGCCCATTACTTTGAAACAGACTATGAAAGTAAGTTTAAGTAAAGCAAAACATGAAATAATCTTACTAAGTTTTTAGAGCTATATTCTTATAGGCATAGTTTGTTACTTTTTTAACTAATGCTTAAGTTTGATGGAATAGTCCTCCCAATCTGTCTTCAACTTTCTTTGCTAACTCACTGTGAAGTCTCTCGTAGAACCAGGCTGACAGTGGCCTCCAGACTGCTGCCTTCAGTTACCATACCATTTTTTAAAATTTCCCCTGCAAACTGCTTAGTTTTTAGAGTCCATTGAAGGGATGCCCAAGCTCACCTTACAGAGAGGAAATCCATCCTTCTGCACTGACTTCTCTGTAACCTCTGTCCATGTAGCTGGGAAGGGGTTGCGAGAGCAGATATAGAAAAAACATACAGATATATGGCAACCCAAGTAACCATTTAAATTTTTTTTTTTTTTTTTTT
>NW_012104254.1:8017619-8019597 GCF_000951045.1 Mandrillus leucophaeus
CTCCCTCCCTCCCTTCCTTCCTTTTTCTTTCTTTTTTTGGATACAGAGTCTCACTCTGTTGCCCAAGCTGGAGTGCATTAGTGCAATCTCAGCTCACTGCAGCCTCCACCTTCTGGATTCAAGTGAATCTCCCACCTCAGCCTCCCAAGTAGCCGGGACTACAGGCACACACCAATATGGCAAGACTGGGTTTTGCCATGTTGGCCAGGCTGGTCTTGAACTCTGGACCTCAGGTGATCTGCCCGCCTCGACCTCCCAAAATGTTGGTATTACAGGCGTAAGCCACTGCTTCTGGCCTACAATGCCTTTAGCTCATTGGGATCTCAACAGAAAATCTTATAAATGTAATCATTTTAGGTGTTTATCCATATGCTCCACCAAAATGAGATGTAAGAAGACAATATTTTACAAAATGAACAGTGTTGATTATTTAGGAACAATATACTTAATTTCAGGAACAAAAGACAATGACATATTTCATTATTTCCCAGTAGAAAATAATATATATTCAAATATAGAGCTTATTCATGGTGGATTATGTTTTATACAAGTACTGTATTCTTCTTAGTGTCTGACATCTTGTTATGAAAAGGGTGTTTTCAGTTGTGAAGAGTGTTTCATATCTTTAAGGGTTTAGGGCTTGAAGGATTTCACTAGTTGAATCTTTACTGACAGCAAGTATATGAAAATGCATATCAGAGAAATCTTGCTGCTGACTTCAACTTGCCAGCCACAGACATTCCGCGTTTTGAACTGATTGAGGAAAGGACTGTGTTAGAAAAGGAGCAGTGAATGAGCAGAGTAGTGATTCGTGTAATGATTGCCACGAACCTTGTGTTTCAATCCTCCCTCTTTTTTCTAATATAACCAAATGAAGTTTTCTCTTAATGAAAAATAATTACAATGGCTTTTACTTTTTTTTTTTTTTTTGAGACGGTGTCTCACTCTGTCACTGAGGCTGGAGTGCAGTGGCGTGATCTCTGCTCACTGCAAGGTCTGCCTCCTGGGTTCACACCATTCTCTTGCCTCAGTCTCCTGAGTAGCTGGGACTACAGGTGCCCACCACCACACCCGGCTAATTTTTTTTTTTTTATGTTTAGTACAGATGGGGTTTCACCGCGTTAGCCAGGAGAGTCTCGATCCCCTGACCTCGTGATCCGCCCGCCTTGGTCTCCCAAAGTGCCGGGATTAGAGGCATGAGCCACCGCACCCGGCCCACAGTGGCTTTTACTTTTAATTTTTATTCAAATTTTGTTTCACTGAACTTTTTCTCAACCCCAAAACTTTACTTTGTTTCATAATAAATGGTGGAGAACTTAAAGATACATAATAAATGATCAACCTTGCTCATGTATGGGAAGAAACATCACAGGATTTCATCAGATTTCTTTACATTCCTCTCTTCTTCAGTCAATTTATTTCTGCAGGTATGGAAGATGGAATTACAGGCCCCATTGAAGACTGCTTATAGTTGTTTGGGTTGTACAGTCCACAAATGGCACAATTATATGTAGCAGCCCTGACTGTTGAGGCTCATTTTTCTACACTTCCTAAGTGTTGTGTTCACAGTTTAATGTGAATAAGGATTAAAGAAATACATTTCGTCAATGGTGAGCCCCAACTATGCCCCCCATGTACTGGTGTGTAAGCCATTTGCTTTTAGCCTAAAAGGGAAAAATGATCTAGACATGCTAAGACAAGGGCAATCGCATTATTAAAACAAAAACGGCAGGGCACAGAGGCTCACACCTGTAATCCCAGCATTTTGGGAGGCCAAGGCGGGTGGATCACCTGAGGTCAGGAGTTCAAGATCAGCCTGGCCAACATGATGAAACCCTGTCTTTACTAAAAATACAAAAATTAGCTGGGCATGAGGTGGCGGTGCCTGTAATCCCAGCTACTAGGGAGGCTGAGGCATGAGAATCACTTGAACTCAGGAGGTGAAGGTTACAATGAGCCGAGATTGCACCACTGCACT
>NW_012104254.1:8020354-8022557 GCF_000951045.1 Mandrillus leucophaeus
CAACAACAATAAAAAAAACCCTAAGTGATAAAAGAAAACAGAAAACAAACAAAAAAATATTAATAGTCACTATGGAGACATATTTATGTCATCTAAGAAACAACGGTTTTGGTGAGGTTTATGAAGCCCTAGCGGGGGTGATTTTCACTCCTCCTAAAGTAGACTTTTCATTCTCTCCCAGTATTGATATTTCTAAGTGTGGCTGCTGGCCTCATGTATTTGATTTATGTCAGCATATGGTTGAGCTCACAGATTGCTTTCTTTTACCAAATGTGTGGTTACCAATACTATATAAGTCTGTACCTGAGCAGAAGGTTTTAAAGAGCTAATTTCAACAAGATTTCTTGTAGTGATTTACACCAGCTTTATTGTTAACCAAGGAAAATTAGCAGGCTTTACATCATAATCATTTAATAGATTCTGTAACTAAAAACTAAAATGTACATATGTTAAAGTATATCGATCCACTAGCAGCTAATTCCAAATCTGAGAAGAATAGCATGGAAACATGATCAAGTAACAACATTTTCCAAAATAATCCTCTCTTGTGAACAGGTTCAAGACCCTTCTTATGAATGACTAGAACAGTCATCAAGATGCTGGAATTTGAAGCATGTACAGATGGCCCTAACTCTTAAACTATCTCTAACCTTTTGGCCATGACACCTTAAAGTCCAGTGGTTCAGACTGATTTCTTTTGTCACCAATAACTTCTTTTTTTCTTTTTTTCAAGATGGAGTCTCTCTGTCGCCCAGGCTGGAGTGCAGTGGTGTGATCTCGGCTCACTGCAACCTCTGCCTCCCAGGTTCAAGCCATTCTCCCACCTCAGCCTCCCAAGTAGCTGGGATTACAGGCACATGCCACCATGCCTGGCTAATTTTTTGTGTTTTTAGTAGAGATGAGGTTTCACCATGTTAGCCAGGATGGTCTCGATCTCCTGACCTCATGATCCACCTGCCTCGGCCTCCCAAAGTGCTGGGATTACAGACGTGAGCCACCGCACCTGGCCCTGTTACCAATAACTTCTAAATCCAAATGCCCTTTGGAGGGTTGCCACTTGTATTATGAAAATAATCGTCAGTCACAGTGGCTCACGCCTGTAATTCCAGCACTTTAGGAGGCTGAGGCCTGCAGATCACTTGGGCCCAGGAGTTTGAGACCAGCTTGGATAACATGGTAAAACCCCGTCTGACAAAAAGTACAAAAAAATTAGCCAGCATGGTAGTGTGCACCTGTAGTCTCAGTTACCAAAGTGGCTGAGGTGGGAGGATCACCTGGGCCCGGGAGGTCAAAGCTGCAGTGAGCCAAGATCGCGCTACTGTACTCCAGCCTAGGCAACAGAGTGAGACTCTTTCTCCAAAATAATAATAATAATAAATGTGTGTTCATCTATTTAGAGCAAAAATTTTCAAAATGTATTCTGAGGTAAAAAGGATTCTGTGGTCAAATTAGATTGGGAAATGCTGAATTAAATCTGGACCTCTCAAAGCCTTGAAGATGCTACTATGCACTGGGAGTCTTCAGAGAAGATTCCAGTATTCAGCATCTCCTCAATTTATTACATCAAAGGATCAGAGTTTTTAAACTGATTACAGTTTATAGCACACATTTAGGAAAGTGTGTTGGCCTTGCTAGGTAACCCCCTTCTTACGTCTTGGTAGAAAGACTGCTAATATAGGTCAATGACAAAAAGAGAAGTTCTTAGGAAGGCAGTGGGACCAGGGATTTTAGTTTTCAGTGGCAGAAGTAAGATTATTTAAAACTCAATTTCCCTTTGTTTCCTCCCAAGGCCCTCTCCTGGCTGATGTGAGATGCCTAAAGATGGCCTTCATTGAGGAAGGAAATGAATTCAGGGTGTGGCTCAGGAGAAAGGGGTGGGTATCTCTGGCCAGTTCTAATTCTGACTTGAGAGAGACTTCTGGGCGCAACCAATCCTACTGCCGCAGTCCCTGGAGTAGCTGGGACTGTAGGCGCACACCACCATGCGGCTAATTTTATTTTTATTTTTTTAGAGATGTCGGGGGGTGGGTCCCACCATGTTGCCCAGGCTGGTCTCAAACTCCTGGCCTCAAGTGAACCTTCCACCTTGGCCTCTCAAAGTGTTGGGATTATAGGCATGAACCACCACTCCTGGCTAAGATTGCTTCTTGGTAGGGTTCTTGAGGCATAAGGGCAGATCCTGATTTTATGGGACTTGAAAGTT
>NW_012104254.1:8023162-8051761 GCF_000951045.1 Mandrillus leucophaeus
TTTTTTTTTTTAATTGGTAATTTAGAAAACTTTCTTTCAGCATCATAACATGGAAATGTCATGTAAAATTTTAGGATTATTGTCAAACTTTGGAAAACTTTTACCTAGACTCTTTCATGTATCTGATTTGAGAGCATTTCAGATTTTCTTGTGAGTGACTAATGCAACTCCTTGAATTGAAGACACTCATTTAGCAGTTTGTCATCAATGTCCTAGTGTAGTGGCTTTACAGTAAGCTTTATGTTGAGCCCTGTACCCTCACATCATGGTGCCAGGCGAGTTAGCACCATGGGCAGCAGGAGTTTTCCTGAAAATGATTCCTATACCTCCAAGGTTGGCACTAACTCAACTATACACAAAAGTGACTGTGTACCTCCTAAATAGATTCCACTGAATTTCCCCTTAGCTTCATCTCCCAAAAACCCATGCCACTCCAACAACACTCACTTTGTGTTGTGAGGATGGAGAAGTTCAAATGGAAAACTCATATTAATGATTGCAGCTAAAATATCTTAATTGTGCAAATTTGACAAAAATATATGACCTTGTGAACATATTGCCAGGGTCTCTTCCTCACTGAATGGAGATGTCTGATAGATCTCTTTCCGTGTTTTAGCTGGCACATGCCTTCTGCCCTTTTTTTTTCTTTTCTTTTGAGACAGGGTCTTGCTCTGTCGCCCAGGCTGGAGCGCAGTAGCATGATTTTGGCTCACTGCTTTCTGACCTTTTGATTTTCTTCCTGCTTGGAATTCAAATACAATGCTGGAGGTGGAGCAGCCATCTTGTGACCACAAAATGACAACATGAGGGCAAAAACCATATACAAAGGGAAAGGCACAGAAAGATGGAAGGCTCCCAGCTGATTTCACGGCCTATCTTCAGACTTCTTGGTACACAAAAAATATCTATCATATTTCCTGTTATTTGCTAATGAATGCAATCACAAATTGAAATGCTTCCCATGATAGTGATTTTGAATTAATGATATAGGTAACAGAATTTCTTTTGCCACCCTGTGGGACTTTGAACATTTTAAAAATCGGTTGGCCTATGCAATAAACAATGCATGTTGTTTTCTCAAGTCTTTCCCATACTTCTTATGAACATTTTAAAATCAGGAAATATTTGAAATCTTAAAATTGTACTATCATAATCCCAGCACTTTGGGAGGCCAAGGAGGGCAGATCACGAGGTCAGGAGTTCGAGACCAGCCTGGCCAACACAGTGAAACCTGTCTCTACTAAAAGTACAAAAAATTAGCAAGTCATGGTGGTGGGTGCCTTTAATCCCAGCTACTCAGGAGGCTGAGGCAGGAGAATCGCTTGAACCCAGGAGGTGGAGGCTGTAGTGAGCCGAGATCACGCCATTGCACTCTAGCCTGGGCGACAAAGTGAGACTCCATCTCAAAAAAAAAAAAAAACTGTGCTATCAATATTTGAGTTGATCTTTCGATGTTATTTAAATTCCCTCTCTATAGTCTGTTGCATGGATATTTCACTTAAGATGTGATATTGATTTAAGATGATTTTCACAGCTGACTTATAATTCTTACATGTTTACTTTGTCCTTTTGTAAAATGAAAATAATTACTAGTTCTTATTAAGCACAAAGGATGTAAATGAGTCTGTTGTAATGTCTTTGTATGTCATGGATAATGTATCAAATGATTCTCCTATGAGGTATTTTGCTTGAATCTTTTTCTTTTTTTTTTTGACACAGAATCTCGCTCTGTCACCTAGGCTGGAGTACAGTGGCATGATCTTGGCTCACTGCAACCTCCACCTCCCTGGGTTCAAGAGATTCTCCTGCCTCAGCCTCCCAAGTAGTTGGGACCACGTGCCACCATGTCCTACTAATTTTTTTTTTTTTTTTTTTTGAGACGGAGTCTGGCACTGTTCCTGGGTTGGAGTGTAATGGCCTCCAACCTCCGCCTTCCAGGTTCACGCAATTCTCCTGCCTCAGCCTCCCTATTAGCTGGGAATACAGGTGCACACCACATACCTGGCTAATTTTTTGTATTTTTAGTAGAGATGGGGTTTCACTATGTTGGCCAAACTTGTCTCGAACTCCTGACCTCGTGATCTGCCCACTTTGACCTCCCAAAGTGCTGGGATTACAGGCATGAGCCACTGCACTCAGCCTAATTTTTGTATTTTTAGTAGAGATGGTGTTTCCCCATATTGGCCAGGCTGGTCTTGATTTTCTGACCTCAGGTCATCCACCCACCTTGGCCTCCCAAAGTGCTGGGATTATAGACATGAGCCACTGCACCCAGCCTGCTTAGGTCTTAATGCCCATATTAGGATCCTGTAAAATAAGATTTTAAGTGTGAACAGGATTATTGCTTAAGCTAAGAGACTTTGGACTATTTTCAGGGTACTGCTTTAGAATTGATCATGTTTTTGCTAAAAGCTTACCAGGTATTTTTCACCTAGATCTAACATAAGGGATGAGTGAATTTCACTTGACCTTTGAACCATGCTCATGTGTTCCTTATGATTTAGTTATATCTGTTTTTATATTTCATGTTATGCATGTGGATTCCTGCTTCTTGCCCCTCCCATGACTTTGTAATTCAGTCCAGAGTTCATAATCTGTCATACAATCTCCCTTCCCTCAATATGAAGTTTCTTTTTATTGTAGAATATACCACTCTGTTGTTTTATTGGTATATAATTAAATCTGCACTTATAGTAAGTTACTTATTCATTCATTCATTCATTCAACAAATATTTAATGAATGCCTCTATATAACAGATAGAGTTCTAGGCAGTGGAGATGTAGTATAAATAAGGGTAACAAGGTTCTTGTTCTCATGATGCTGACATTCTATCAAAACCAGGCAGACAATAAACAATATTTTAAAACTAGGAATGGGTCTAGGGAATGGTGGAGAGCTGGCTTCCTAAAAAATCATGTTTGGAGGAACTCAAAAACCAGTAGCTCAAAAAATATCTCTCACTTGACTGAGGTGATGTTGTGCCCCCTTCTTAAAATTCTCTCTAACACTTCAGCTCATGGCATCTGACATTCTTCCCTTAAAGACTGTAAGTACTCATTAATAGCTAGAGTTAGAAGTAAGTTTAGGAAGGACTTTTGAAACTGTCATAGACTTTTAATGGTATTGAGTCATAGAATGTTAAAACTGGAAGGCAGATAGTTTAGAAATATTCTCTGGGAGTCACCTGAGTTATCAGGCCAAACAATTAAGACCTTGGACCCTGAAGAATGACGTGTCAAGTGTGTATATTCCAGCTAGGATGTCTATTCCCTAGGATGATGCTAAATTGATGAGGCTCCTAGGAGTGGATGCCAAAACTCAAAGGAGACTCCTAGAGATGGGAGGATTGATGGAAGAAAGTAATGAAGATGAACTTTGCTCTTTCTGTTAGAATTACTCTTACCTGGACCAACCAAAAAAATAAAAATAAAAAGAAGTGCCTGGATTTAAATACTTTATTCTTTCTTTTTTTTTTTTTTTTGAGACAGAGTCTTGCCGTGTCACCCAGGCTGGAGTGTAATGGCATGATCTCGGCTCACTGCAGCCTCTGCCTCCCAGGTTCAAATGATTCTTCTGCCTCAGCCTCCCGAGTAGCTGGGATTACAGGTGCCCGCCACCATGCCTAGCCAATTTTTGTATTTTTAGTAGAGACGGGGTTTCACCATGTTGGCCACCATGTTCACCATGTTGGTCGAACTCTTGACCTCGTGATCCATCTGTCTCGGCCTCCCAAAGTACTGAGATTACAGGGATGAGCCATCACGCCTGGCCTAAAGACTTTATTCTTTTATCATTCATCTTTCATCAATTATATAAGAGACTAATATGGAAGTTACTATGAAAAGTGATTACAAAGTGATTATTTAAGCCCACACAACCTACAAAGCATGATGAGGTGTTCTGCCCACACTGCTTTGCAGTTTCAGTTCAGAGTGACTTTTAGTGCTGGGCTTCTCCTAGCCAATGAGAAATGGATGAGAAATAAAGTTTGCTTCTTAATTGAGTCACTGTGGGAATTATGGGGAGAATAATTCTTGGTCATATAGGATTGTCCCACACATTGTAGGATATTTAGCATCTCTGGCTCCTAGACACTAAATGACAAGGGCACTTCCTCCCATCATTATGACAAAAATTTCCCCAAACATCCCTCCAGGGGAGGGGACTGTGTCATCTCCCTGACTGAGAATCACTGGTAATCAGGAAGAGATTCTTAAATGCGTCCCTTCCATGTGACATGGTATGTGTGAGGCTAGATGTTTATGTTCATTGCTATGAGAGCACAGAGGGAGAGGTATCTCACTGAATCTGGTGTTTCCTATAGGCATTTCGATGAGGATTATTCCTATCAAAATAATCCAACAATGCCATTCCTACTCAAAATATTTTAAAGCCTCCCCTCTGGGTTTACTTTTAGAGCCTGAGTCATATTCTTTTGAATTTGTTCAACAGAAGAAAGTTTCTTCCTTTGGAAGCATCCCAAAGTCACTTGTAGCCAAGCCTTGTGAGTAAGATGAGTGAACAAGCTGGACAATATTATTTTTAGTTAAAAACAGTTTCACAGAACATAAAATTATGAGCCAGCACTTAGTAGTTAGTGAATTATGAAAAGCACTTAGTTCAGGTTTTAATAAGATTTACCACTTAGTTCATTATTTTTCAAACTCTTATTATCACGAGATTGTTAGCACTCTGTTAGGTACTGCAGATATAGAAATGAAAAACAATTCCTGCCATTAAGGAATTCACTATCTAGGGAGAGAGCAAGAGAGAAAGATAAGTAAACCAATAACTGCAATAAAAATGTAAAAGTGTATGCTAGAAGAGGTATATTTGTGCTGCTATGGGAGTACAAAGGAAGGGCACTAGCCCGATCTAACAGCAATGTGGACAGTTTGCCACAGGAAGTTGATGCTTTATCTGAGTTTTGAATGTGCAGTGCTAATTGGCTTGAAGGAGGAATGGAAGATATTCTAGGCAGAAGCAGCAGCATATCCAAAGCTACAAAGGATTGAAAGTGTGGTGCACTCTGCGAGCTTCAAGTTCTTTTGTGTCTGGAGCAGATGGTATCTATTAGGAGATGACACTGGTGAGATAGGCAGTGTCATGTGTCAATACTCTTTTTATTTGCCATTCCAACGAATTTGGACTCTGTATTGAAGATGAAGGGTGACTATGAAGGATTTAAAGGGTAGAAATCTGATGATACTTACATTTTTACATCATCCTAGGAACAGAGTGGAAAATGAACTGGAGGAGGATAAAACCAGAGACAGCAGTTAAGATGCTAGGAAACATGGGAGAAATGATGAGATCCCAAATAAAGAGGCAAGGATGGGGATTAAATGGAGAGGGAAGATTCAATACATTTAAAAATATAAAGTAACAGTGATTAAAACATAATTATAAATGGTGAAAAGAGATCCTTTCTGATAAATGGATCAGGATACAGTTCAGAAACCAATGTTGAATAGGAATTATACATACAGTAAGGATGACATTTTAATTTAGTAGGAAGTGAATGGAATTTTTTAAAAAGATGTTGGTTCGAAAGATATACTAGTTTCTTTTTCTTTTCTTTCTTTCTTTTTTTTTTTTTTTTTGAGACAGAGTTTCGTTCTTGTTGCCCAGGCTGGAGTGCAATGGCATGATCTCGGCTCACCGCAATCTCCGCCTCCCAGGTTCAAGTGATTCTCCTGCCCCAGCCTCCCTAGTAGCTGGGACTACAGGCATGTGCCAACACGCCCAGCTAATTTTGTATTTTTAGTAGAGACAGGGTTTCTGCATGTTGGTCAGGCTGGTCTCGAACTCCTGACCTCAGGTGATCCACCTGTCTCGGCCTCCCGAAGTGCTGGGATCACAGGCGTGAGCCACTACACCCGGCACTAGTTTTCTAATTATCAAACTATCAAAAACCTTATGGCTTAAATAATATATTTACATTTATTTTCTTACTGTTCAGTAGGTCAAAAACCTGACATGAGTCTCACTGGGCTAAAATTAAGGTGTCAGCAGGGCTTTCTGCTTTTTGGATTCTCTAGGTGAGAACCTAGTTCCCTGCCTTTTCTAGCTTCTAGAAGCTACCCTTGTTCCTTGGCTTTTGGCCTTCTCCTCGGTCTCCAAAGCCTGTAACATCGCACGTCTCTAACCATTCTTCTGTAGTCACATCGCCCTCTGACCACAGCTAGGAAAGTTTCTCTACTTTGAAGGACCTGTGTGATTAGATTGGACCCACACAGACAATCTGGGATAATCTTCTCATCTCTACAGTCCTAACCATATCTGGAACATCTCTTATGCTATGTAAGGTAACATATCCATAGGTCTTGGGTTTACGGCATGGACAGCTCTGTGGAGCCATTATTCTGCCTAATACAGATGAAAAAAAAAATGTTAATTTAGAGTCCTACCTCATTACATAAATGAAGAATAAATTACTGATGTATTAAAGATCTAAACATCAAAACTAACGAAGTATGAAAAAAATGTAGGAGGATATCTTTAAATAAGGAAGACTTTCCTGGATAGGATAAGAAATCCAATGGTCATAAATTAAACTATTGACAGACTTGGCCCAATATTTAAATTATTTAAAGCATCCATACAATGAAAGACAAACAAAAAGTTACAAAGTTAACAGGCAAGCACTAGACTAGAAGACAATATTTGCAACATATATATATAAAATAGACAAAGATAATATCCATAGTATATAAAGAGTATCAAAAAATCAATGAAGAATAAAACCAACCAGATAGGAAAGTAAAGAAAGGATAAAACAGATGATTTAGAAAAGAAAAAATAAAAGTAACTAATAAACAGAAAGTAAGAAAGCTAAACCTCTTTCACTATTAGGGAGTATTAGGAATTTCTACATGTATGGTAAATCTTTAAAGAAAAGCAAGGAAATGATAAGATATATTCAGGATATATCTTATCCAGTTTAGACTTATCTGTGGGTGGAGAGGAACACACTGGAAGCTTTAACATTATTGACAAATTCTCTATTTCTCAAACTTAGTAGTAAATTCATAGATGTTCATTTTTATTTTTAAATGTCATTATTGTATATTTATTACACTTAGTCTTTTTTGTATATGTAATGTATCATGATTTTTAATATGGAAAAACAGGTTTTTAAACTTTATTTTTAGATAACTTATTTGAAACAACTTCAAACTTACAGAAAAGCTGCAAGAATTGTACAAATAACCCCCATAAACTCTTTGTCCTGAGACCCTATTCAAGTTTGTCCAGCGTCACAATGTTTTGTTTTTTTTTTTGAGACAGGGTTTCGATCTGTCACCCAGGCTGGAGTACGGTGGCATAATCATAGCTCTCTGCAGCCTTGACTTCCTGGGCTCGAGCAAATCTTCCTGCCTCAACCTATGGATGAGCTGGGACTACAGGCATGTCCCCACCACACCTGGCTAATTTTTAAATTTTTTGTAGCAATAGGGTCTCACTGTGTTGTGCAGGCTGGTCTCATACTCCTGGGCTCAAGCAATCTTCCTGCCTCAGTCCCCCAAAGTGTTGGGATTACTGGTGTGAGCCACTGTGCCTGGCCTCAGTATATTCTTTTTGCTATAAAGCAAAAGGATCCATTCCATCTATTGTACCCAGTTATCATGTCTCTCTAGTCTCCTACTCTGAAATAGTTCTTCAATTTCCTTGTCTTCCAAGGCCTTGATATTTTTAAAGACTACAGGCCAATAATATTGTAGAATGTCTCTCAGTTTAGACTTATCTGAAGTGTCCTTTTGATTTGACCTAGATCCTGCTGGAACATCATAGAAGTGAAGCTAAGTTCTTACTGCATTCTAATAAGTAGCCCATAATGTCAATATGTCCCATTTCTGGTGGTATTAATTTGATCAGTTGATTAAGATGGTATATGCCAGGTTTCTGACTGAGAAATTATTCTTGTATTCCTTTGTAATTAATAAGAATTTGGGGGAAAGTACTTTGAGATTGGGTAAAATTCTCTTCCTCATTCTACTTTCACCCACTAAATTAGCATCCATTGAGGCTTTTTCTGTATTTTTATTATGCTGATTGCCAAAAAGTGATTTTCTAATTCCATCTACATTTGCTAGTACAGTGTGATTTCCATATGGCCCTATTCCCAGAGATAGTCATCACTAGCATTCCTTTTTGATAGTCTGATGGGGATTTTTCTCTACATGCTCAGGTATAGGAGTGAGAAGCCAGTGGATGGATTGATCCAGACTAGGTTCAGTAAGTGATCTCTCAAAGGAGTAAACAAGTTAATTGTCTTGGCAAGAGTAGGGTTGAAGAGATGGATTGTGGGGCATAGCTGGATAAGGGAGGAAGTAAAGCCAGAGGCAGCTGACAGATTAGGAGGAGATGGAGAGAGACAAGGAATACCATAGTTTGAATGCTCTACCCCTTGGAATCTCACATTGAAATCTGATCCCCAATGTTGGAGGTGGGTTCTAATGGGAGGTGTTTGGGTCATGGGAGTGGAACCCTCATGAAGACATTAATGCTGTCTCTCTATTTAGAGAGGAATAGGTTATTACTCTATTAGTTCCCTTAAGAGCTGGCTATTAAAAAGAGCCAGGTGCCTCTCCTTCTCCTTGTTTCCTTTCTTGCCACGTGATCTCTGCACACAACAGTTCCCTTTCGCTTTCCACCATGAGTGGAAGCAGCCTGAGGCTCCCACCAGAAGCAGATGCTGCCACCATGCTTCTTGTATGGCCTGCAGAACCAGGAGCCAAATAAACCTCTTTTCTTTATAAATTACCCACCCTCAGGCATTCCTTTAGAGCAACACAAAATGGACTGAGATGAGGATGTAGAAACTCTTTGATGCTAATATGTGAGAAGGGAAGCTTTAGGAAGTACAAAAAAATTAGAGCACTTGGGTCCTGGCTTGATTTTTTACTTCGGATTTCTCAGATGCTTCAGAGTCTTTATATGGACACCTCATGGATTAAGCACATGGAATGATTCATACCGATTGAAGTCAAGAAACAAGTTTCACCATTTCACTTGTGAGTCTGACAATTTTGGGGTCTCGGTGATGGTGTTTTACAACTACCAACTTTGAAGTTTTGCTTCAAGATCATTAAAGGAACATGGAATTTTGTTTCAGCTACTGTTTCTCTCAATGAGACATTAATTCTTCCAGCTTCTGTTGAAAGATCAGAACAAATGGCAAACCTTTATTGTTTTTGTTCATTATACAAACAGAACCTTTCTTGTGCTCAAAGCTTTTTACAGAATGAATCTGTTCTAACTTTAACTCCTCAAACATCATTATCAGAGTTAATCATATTTTAAAGCCCCAAGTCTCCGAACTTTTTAACATTTGCATTAGACCTACAGTCTTACTTCTCATGAAGAGTCATCTTCTCCAGCTTTGAACATTATGCTAAAGTGAAAAAAAAAAGAAAAAAAAAAAAGCATCCTCTTAACATTATTTGTATGCCCACATAGTCCTAACATGTCAAGTGATTCATTTGCAGCATTTACATGACTGAAAACGTAGTCTCAAATCAGTGTCTCAGTAACAGTCACTCATTTTAAAGCCAGTGCAGAAAACCCTCCTGGACCACTGGAACTGTGTAACATCAGCGCAAAGCTTCAAACAGAGCAGATGTTCAGAACTCTGGAAAGAGTCATTCAAACCTGTGGCACTGAAGATGCACCGGATTACCCAATGCAATAAAAAGTATATATAAAATTTAATAGTCATCAGTGTAAAAGGCCATAACATATTGTAGTCTTCTTGGTTCTGACAGTTACTCTTTTGTTTCCAGGAATCGTAAGGAGAAAACAATTGGTCTCCTTACTTTGTAGCACTCCTATGTTGCTAATCTATGATTTCGATTATTCATACTCAAGAAAAGAGATATCAATATGAGTAAAACAACGGATAATATGCTAAGGCGTTCCTTCCTATCAGCTTAGGATCTGAATTTTGATGACAAATACTGCCTATTGAGACACAGGGACCTGGGGCACAATTTTTTTTTTTTTTTTTTTTTGAGACGAAGTCTCGCTCTCACTCTGTCATCCAGGCCAGAGCCAGAGTTGAGTGGCCCTGAGTAGCTGGAATTACAGACGTCCACCCCCATGCCAGGCTAATTTTTTTTTTTTTTTAAAGACAGAATCTCACTCTGTCACCCAGACTGGAGTGCAGTCGCGAGATCTCGGCTCACTGCAACCTCTGGCTCCCAGGTTCAAGTGATTCTCCTGCTTCAGCCTCCCGAGTAGCTGGGATTACAGTAACGCACCACCACACCTGGCTAGTTTTTTTTGTTTTTAGTAGAAATGGGGTTTCACCATATTGGCCAGGGCTGGTCTTGAACTCCTGACCTCAGGTGATCCACCAGCCTCGGCCTCTCAAAGTATTGGGATTACAGATGTGAGCCACCATACCTAGCCTAATTTTTGTATTTTTAGTAGAGACAGGGTTTTATCATGTTGGCCAGGCTGGTCTTGAACCCCTGACCTCAAGTGATCGCCCAGCCTTGGCCTCCCAAAGTGCTGGGATTACAGGTATGAGCCACTGCACCCAGCTGCTCCTGCTCCTTAATGTCTCCTTTACTTATTCCTTATTTATGAATAATGAAATTGATAAATAGAACAAGCTGGTCTGCTTGATTGTCAGACCAAAAACTACTTCCTTTTTCTCTTCTTCACTTACTCCTCATAAAAGGAATAGAAGAAGCTAACTGCTTAAATATCAGACTCATAGCAATAAAGAGCCTATCATGTTTCAAAATCTCTGAAAGATCTCTAGAAGACAAATAGGGGGCACTGGGGAATCCACACCTTCTCTAACATTTTTATCCTCTTAGCCAAGATTCCAATTCATGTCTGTCTGATTCTCTTAACTGCTAGATTATGAAAAATTAGGTCTTTGAAATGAGAATGAGAAAGAAAAAAATGTCATCATGTATATTTATTTTGTTTGGGAATAAAAGGGTGCCCTGTAATTTAGAATAAGAGACAGGGATGACTCATTACAACGATGAGGATTATTAGGGAAATGAATAAATCAATCACACCACTCCAACTGTACTTGTCATCACAGTAGCATTGCCAATTTCCCTATACAGCTGGTAATTGTTATTCCATATCTTCTTACATCGAATATAAGGCCCATTCTGGTGTAACAAGAAATGTTAGAATAGTCTTCAAACCCATCATTAGATGAGGCTATAAAAAGCACTAACTAGAGCAGGTGCAAGCTACCTCGGCACCCTGGAAAGAGTCATTCAAAATTACAGCACCGAAAATGCATTGAATTATCCAACATAATAAAAAGTATATATAAAATTTAATAGTCATCAGTGTAAGAGGCCATATACTTGAAAATTAAGACTGTTTTGATGTTAAGTTAAATTGATACCCCAAACCAGGAAAATGGTAGAATGCCTAAACTAACATTTAAATTTCTTCTGTTTAATAAGTCTATAACTGCTTAACAAAAAGAATAAGAGCAATATATATTGCAGCAGCTTTGTTTGACTGTATTTAGACAAGAAAAATCTTAAGCTTCCCTGTAGTTTTCCTTATAAAGCTGACTGATTCTCAGTTCATTTCAGCTAATGTTTTGCTTGATATGTCTTCGCTGCTTTGTCAGGCTTGGAGTTACTTTTCCACTGCTGTTTTTGCCTACTCCCTAGCCGAGGTTACTATTGTTGTCATGAGGTGTCTTTACCCAAGCCTATCTGTCTTATATTGAGTCAATGAAGAGAGAAGATGGAGGAGAAGAAAGGGTGAGAAGCCAAAGAGCTTCCCTTAAGCTCCTGTCTGTAACTGAAAGTTCCATGACATTCCATCCAGAAATCAAGAAGCGTATCTGTGGAAACTGAAAGAAATAAAGGCCTATGGCAGAACAGTTGAGAGCACAGACTTGGCCTCAAGCAGACCTGGGTTCCAATCCTGGTTTCTTCCCTTAATATCTGCATGATGTTGGACAAGCTCCCTAATCCCTCTAAATCTGAGTTTTCCTGCTTACAAAAATGAGAAGAACAATATTATCTATCTTATAGAGTTCATTGATAGGAGCATATTAGATAATGCATTTAAACACTCTGTATAGAACCTAGCATATAGTAAGCATTCAAAAATGCAAGGCCGGGCGCGGTGGCTCACGCCTGTAATCCCAGCACTTTGGGAGGCCAAGGCAGGCGGATCACCTGAGGTCGGGAGATCTCAGGGGACCAGCCTGGCCAACATGGAGAAACCCCGTCTCTACTAAAAAATACAAAATTAGCCGGGTGTGGTGGCGCATGCCTGTAATCCCAGCTACTCAGAAGGCTGAGGTAGGAGAATCGCTTAAACCTGGGAGGCAGAGGTTGCGGTGAGCCAAGATCACGCCATTGCACTCCAGCCTGAGCAACATGAGCAAAACTCTGTCTCAAAAAAAAAAAAAAAAAAAAAAAAAATGCTAGGTAGTAAAATATGGATGCTATTAATATAAAAACTTTTTGTTCAAAAATGCACTATAGTCTTGGTAGGAGATGCTCCCATATCCTTTTGGGGGCCTTATTCAATAAGGACCTTGAGTCTAAAAATTGCTGTACTTCTATCACTTTGGTAGTTGAAAAGACACAGGTTCTAAACAAAATGGTAAAGTATATCCTTGATGACCAGTTCTGTTCCTAATTTGGTTTCTCTTTCCAATAACTATGCCCTTCCCTCCCCTCAAGACACTTAGGATTCTGTATGCCAAGGTCTCTCACAAGGGCTTTCTGTCTTGAGGTAGCAGTACTTGTTCTGTTTGAGAAATAGCTTTAAGAAGGCCAATGAAGTGGCTAACGCCTATAATCCCAGCACTTTGGGAGGCTGAAGCAGGTGGATCCCTTGAGCCTAGGCATTCGAGACCAGCCTGACCAACGCTGCAAAAAAACCATCTCTACAAAAAATCAAAAAATTAGCCAGCATGGTGGTGTGTGCCTGTAGTACCAGCTACTGTGGAGACTGATGTGGGAGGATCCCTTAAACCTAGGAGGTCCACTGCACTCCAGCCTGGGTGACTGTGATCGGGCAGTGAGCTGTGATCGGGCCACTGCACTCCAGCCTGGGTGACAGAGTGAGATCCTGTCTCAAAAAAGAAAAAAGGGGTCAGGTATACTGGCTCATACCTGTAATCCCAGCACTTTGGGAGGCAGAGGCAGACACATCACTTCAGGTCAGGAGTTCAAGACCAGCCTGGCCAACATGGCAAAACCCCATCTCTACTAAAAATACAAAGATTAACTGGGCATGGTGGCGGGCACCTGTAATCCCAGGCACTCAGTAGGGTGAGGCAGGAAAATTGCTTGAACCCAGGAGGTGGAGGTTGCAGTGAGCCGAGATTGCGCCACTGCACTCCAGCCTGGGTGACAGAGGGAGACTATGTCTCAAAAAAAAAAAGGCCGATGAGATGAAGCAGAGAGTGAGCAAGGCAGAGAATGCTCAGAGAGGAGGCTGAAGCTCTAGAACAGAGGCCAAGTCATTGTGGACGCAGAGGGCAATGTAGGGCAGGAATAACTAGCTACGAGGTTATTGTTTTAGCTCAGTAAGAGATGGTGGTAGCCTAGACTAGAGTGGTAGCCATGGAGAAAAGGAGAAATGGTAACTAAATTAGAGTGTGCTTTTAATGCGTAGCAGATCAGAGCTTAATTACATGGATGTGGGAAATGTGGAATCAGACAACTCCTAGGATTTCAGCCTCAGCAACTACTAACTAATGGGGCCATTTACAGAGATGGGAAAACTGGGGAAAGAACAGGTTTGGGGGCAAAAATCAAGAATTCCGTTTTGGATATGTGAGTTATTAGACAGCCCAAGAGAAGCCGTGCTAGCCGAGGTTGGAGCTCAGAGAGTGGTCAGGGCTGGAGATGTGTATTCTGAATCAATCTGCATGGAGATGGTTTTTAAGCCCACACAGTGTGCTGCTCAACACTGGTCCCAATTAGAATCATCTGGGCTGCTTTACCACCCCTGATATTCTGACTCCAGCCCCAGAGATTCTGTTACAAAAGGGGCCTGGATTTGGTATCTGTTGTTTTTAAAAGCTTCTCAGGTGAGTCTAATGTGCAGTCAAGGTTGAGAACCAGGGTCCACGGGAGGAAGGTGCGGGCATCAAGGTGGGAGGACAGTGTCCCAGAGGTCAAATAAAGACAGAGGTTTAAGAAGGAGGGAGCAATCAGCTGAATCAAATACTGCTAGGAGGGCTAGTTAGACAACGACTGAGAGGTAACTGTTAATTAGGCATGATGAAGTGTGTTACAGATAGAATGGGAGATAACAAATGGTCCTCCAGTTTTTCTTCATTGTGTATGTACAGTTGTCCCTTGGTATCCATAGGGGATTGGTTTAAGGACCACCTTCCCATACCAAAATTCAAGGATACTCAAGTCTCTTCTATAAAGCGGTATCATATTTACATACTTATAAACTTTAAATCATCTCTAGATTACTTATGATACCTAGTACAATGTAAATACTCTGTAAATAGTTGCTACACACTATTGTTTAGGGAATAATGACAAAAAAGAAAAGTTTGTACATGTTCAGTATAGAATGCAACCACTACCATTTCTTTTTTTTCAAATATTTTATTTTAAGCCTTTAGTTGATTAAATCTATGGATATAGATACCATGAACACAGAGGGCTGAGTGTACTTTTTTTTTTTTTTTTTTGAAAAATCTCACTCGGTAGTCCAGGCTGGAGCGCAGTGGCACAATCATAGCTCACGGCAGCCTTGACCTCCTGGGCTCAAGCAATCCTCCCACATCAGCCTCCGAAGTAGCTGGGACTACAGGCTTGCACCACCGCACCTGGGGCTGATTTTATCCATTTTGTGTAGAGACAGGGCCTTGCCATGTTGCCCAGGCTGGTCTCAGACTCCTAGCCTCAAGCAATCCTCCCAACATGTTGGGATTATAGGCATGAGCTACTTCACCCAGCCTGGACTGTACTTATTAAGTGAAGTTGGGAGTCATAAGGCATTTTATAAATAAAAATCATTTAAAATGTTAAAGGTAATATTACTAAAAATTACATTCTAATCTTCTCCTTTAAAAAAAAAAAAAAAAGATGGTGAATCTAAAGAATACATAGCCACAGAAAATTTGGGGAATTGAGAAAAGGAAAAAAAATGTTACCCAAAAGACTATTGTGTGAACATAATAACCATTACTTAGTCATTGACTCAGTTTCATTTAGTGAATTCCTACTTTGCAGCAGGCTCTGTGCTAAGGATATAGAAATGAATATGACAAAGTATTTGCCCTCAAGGAACTCAGGGCCTAGTGGAGGAGGTGGACATGCAAAAATAATTATAAAACAAAGTGATAAGTGATATAATAAAAATTATACTAGTATACTATGGGAGCAAGGAGATAGCTTAATATTGCATGTTAAAAATTATGAAGAGCACCTTGGCAAATTAAAAAATTGCTCCGTTTTAATGTTAGTGATAAAAACAGAAGGAGAATCAGTGTACCCCATGATTACAATCATATAAAAATGTGATTCCCCAAAGGTTCTCCAGCCAAGGAGAGAGGCTTGGGCTGTGTCTTGAATGGTGAGTTAAGCAAATAAGATTAGGAAAAGGGTATGGGAAAGAATAGGTAGGAGAAGGAAATTCCAAGCTGCAAGAAGGCAAAGGAAGTCAAACAGTGTATAACCTGTTTGGTCACTGTAATAACTTTGGTGTGGCTGCAGTGTAGGATTCCCATGAGGCAGCAACCAGATATAAAACTGGGGAGATAGGCAGGTGATAACAAGATTAAAAAGATAAAAAAGAATCACATAGTGCTAGAAAGACTAGTTGGAAAGCTTTTGGAATAATCCAGGAGGAAAAATAATAAAAGTTTGAACTAACACAATGGAAGAAGGATGGATGGATGGATAGATGAATGAATGGGAGGAGATGGATTCAAAAGGCTGTTTAAGAGACACTGTAGTCTTAGGGAGCGGTCAGGGATGGAAGTATGGGAAATGGGGAGCTGGGGGGAAACAAGAATGACTCCCAGGTCTCTTGTTTGGATAACTAACTGGGTTCTTGTCTTGGTTCTTATTCCTGGTCCTGTTTCTACCCAAGATAGTGAATATAGGATGAAGACATTTGAGAAAACTGTGGAACATCCAAGGGGAGATGCATAGGGATGATTCTGAACATCCTGGAGCTCAGGAGAAAGATGTGGGCTGAAGATACAAATTTAAGAGTCATCATTAGGCTGGATGTGATGGCTCACACCTATAATACCAGTGCTTTGGGAAGCTGAGGGGGGAGGATGCCTTGAGCCCAGGAGTTTGAGACCAGCCTGGGCAACATAGTGAGACCCTGCCTCTTCCAAAAAAAGAAAAAGAGAAAAAAAATTAGCAGGGTATGGTGGTGCACACCTGTAGTCCTAGCTACTCTGGAAGCTGAGGTGGGAGGATCCCTGGAGCCCAGGAGTTTGGGGCTGCAGTGAGATGTGATGACATCACTGCACTACAGCCTGGGCAACAGAGTGAGATCCTGTCTAGCTCTGTACATATGTGATCCATATGAGTCACAAGAGTAGATGAGATTGGGCAAGAAAGTTGCATATATATCATTTGTGTGTTTTCCTTTTTAGTTATGCTATTCTAACTGGTATATTTCCTTAGTTATAATAATAGCATACAATTTTCTGTTTCCTTTTTCACCCTACATTATATCAAAAGCTTTTGTCATGTTGCACTAGCGTTTTCAAAGTAGTCACAACTGGCTGAATAAAACTATACTAACAGGACATGCTATAGTTATAATTGACTTTGACTCTGTGATAAACATTTTTATTCATAGTATTTCTCCATATTTTGGATTTTTTTCTTAGGAAAGATTCTCAGAAATGGGAATATATGTATGGTACACAGTTAAAGTGGACTGTACATATATCCAAATCACTTTCCAAAATGTTTGTACCAGTTTACCAACAAGCTATAAGAATACTAGAGTATTAGTCTGCTCTCTCACTGCTATAAAGAAATACCTGAGACTGGGTAATTTATACAGAAAAGAGGTTTAATTGGCTCACAGTTCTGTAGGCTGTATAGGAAGCATGATGCTGGCATGTGTGTGGCTTCTGGGGAGGCCTCAGGTAACTTTTAGTCATGGCGGAAGGCGAAGGGGAAGTAGGCATGTCTTACATGGTCAGAATAAGAGCAAGAGAGAGAAATGAGGGAAGGTGGCACTTTTAAATGACCAGGTCTCATGAGATCTCACTCCCTATCACAAGAACAGCGCAGAGGAGGAAATTCACCTCCATGATCCAATCACCTCCCACCAGGACCCACCTCCAATACTGAGAATTACAATCCTACATGAGATTTGGGCAGGGACACAGATTCAAACCATATCAACTAGTTTAACTAGATACTTCCCATAATTTTATATTGTGTGTGTAGTGTGTCTATATTTTTATTGTATATGTTAAACATTTTATTGAAGTATAACATACATGTACCAAAGTGTACAAATCTAAATGTATAGCTTGATGAATTTCCACAAAGTAAACGTACTGTGTAACCTGAACCTAAACTAAGAAACAGAACATTACCAGTCACTCAAAAGCCTCCCTCCTATCCTCTCAAGGGTAACCACTGTCCTGATTTTTAACCTACAGAATGATTTGCCTGTTTTTAAACTTTATATAAATGGAATCACATAGTATGTAATCTTTCATGTCTATCTTCCTTTGCCCAATATTATTTTTGTACAGTTCATCTACATCATTGTGTTTAGTTGTGATTTGTTAATTCTCATTTCTGCATAGTATTGTATTATGTGAATGTTCCACAATTTATTCTGATGAGTGCTTAGGTAATTTCTAGTTTGAGGCTATTACAAACAGTGCTGCTTTATGAACATTCCTGTCCATGTGCTTTTGATGAATATATGTAATGCCTTTTTGTTGGGTATATACCTAGGAATGAAATTGATGGATCACAGATATGGACATTTCAACTTTAATGGTTACTGCTACCAGGTACCAATATCCACTTTCACCAGTGTGTGGGAGTTCCCAGTGTTGCACATATTTATTGACATTTCATATTTTTCATTTCAGCCTATCTGTTGAGTGGTATCTCATTTGCCTTATTTGCTTTGTTGTTGTTGTTGACTAAATAAATTTAGCATTTTTTTTTTTTTTGCATTTGGTTATTCTCTTTTGTGAGACAACCGTTCAAGTTTTTGTTTATGTTTCTACTATATTATCTGTCTTTTTCTTAAAGGTTTTGTTTTTTACATATTCTGAATACGAGTCCTTTGTCAGATATATGTATTGCAACTATCTTTTTCCACCCTGTGGTTGCCTTCACTGTCTTTTTTTTTTTTTCTGAGATCGGGGCAGGGTAAGAGTCTCCTATTTTGCCCAGACTGATCTTGAACTTTCAATCTTCTCGTCTCAGCCTCCTCAGCAGCTAGGACTACCTACAGGTGCATACCACTGCACCCAGCATCCTTTCACTGTCTTTTTTTTTTTTTTTTTTCCAGACAGGGTCTTGCTGTGTCATCCAAGCTGAAGTGCAGTGGTGTGATCTCAGTTCACTGTAGCTTTGACCTCCCTCCACCTGCCTTGACCTCCCAAAGTGCTGAGATTACAGGCATGAGCCACTGCACCGAGCTCCTTCACTGTCTTAAAGCAAGTTTTTTGATGATCACAAGTTCTTTATCTTAATATTGTTTAACCAATCAAATATATCCCACACGGTTAGCACATTTCATGTCCTGTCCTGTATAAGAAATCTTTGCCTAACTTAAGATCATAAAAATATTTTTCTAATTTTAAGAGCTTTGTTTTAATTTTCATATTTACAGCTACAATTAATTTGGAATACATTTTTGTGTTTGGTGTGAGGTAAGGGTCAAAGTACATATTTTCCCCTCTGGATATCCGTTTGACCCAGCCTCATTTATTGAAAAGATTATTCTTTACCCCACTTCACTGACTATTAATATACGAAGTTTTTCTTTCTAATTTAATCGATGAAAAGTAGTACTCTATGCTGTAATAGCAAATAGAGCACCAAACAACGTAGGTTTATTTCTCTACGTGCAAAGTCTGGTGCCAACTTATGGGGCAGCTACACTCCCTGCAGTGATTGGAAGATCCAGGGCACTTTCACCTTGTGACTTCACATCCTTATCTGGTCTCTATAATCCCTACCAGAGGAGAAGAGAGAGTGTGATGGTGGCGCAATGACTCTTAAGTCTTTTGCCTGGAAGAGACACACCAGATGTCTGCTTACATTCCATTGTCTATACCCAATAATGTGGCCCCATCTCACTGAAAGGGGACTGGAAGTTATAGTTTTCCCATGTGCCCAGGAAGAAGAGGAAAACTGATACAGTGAGGTAGTGGTTCTGTAACACTCCCATAGTTAACGAATTTATTTTCAATTTTGTGAATTGTTGTATCTATTGCCATTTATCTTTTTGTGTATCTCATATTTATATTAAATCAAAATAACCTTTAAGCTTTGAATTCTATTTTAATCTAATAATGCTTTTTCTAATTTATTATAAGCTTGCTTACTACATATTTACCTATCCTTTTCTTTGCAGTCTTTTTGTGTTATTAAGATTTTTTTTTTATAAGCAGTAAAGTATTGGATTTTAATTTTTAACACAATCTGGGAGGCTTTTTCTATTAATAGGGAATCTACATTTAATAACTTACCATGCTTAGTCTCACTGCTGCTATGTTTTTGTGCCTTTCTTTTCATGTGTGCATCCTGTTTCTTTTCAGTTTTGTCATTTGCTCTGCAGACTTAGTTTTGTTTGCTCTTATTTTCTACTGTGATTTTCAAAGATGGCCATTCCTCTGATTCTGCTAGTGGGTTCCTGAAAGTTGTCCACAAATACTTTTAAAATCTACCTTGGCTTAATTGAATCAATAAAAAGTCAAACAATAGCTTTTAACTGTGGAAAAAAAGGCACCAAACATTTTGTTTTTCTTCTAGCCCCTGTTAATCCTTCTTTTCCTTGGTCTTCGCTAATTTAATCTGGGGTAGTAAACTCAGTCATTTGAAAAAATACAGCATTTGTTTTCCCATAAAGTAATTGCTGTTCCTATAAAACATTTGGAAAATATTGAAAAGTACAAAGGCCAGCAACAAAAATCTGCCATTATTTTACCACAGCAAGACAACCACTCGTAATACTTTGGTATATTTTCAACTGGGCCTGGTGGTGCATGCCTGTAATTCCAATTATGTGGAAGAATCCCTTGACCCAGGAGTTCAAGGCCAGCCTGGGCAAGATAGTGAGAACTGGTAATAAAAATATTTTGATATATTTCCTCTCCTTCTTTTTGTTATACACTTTTTATATGATCGAGACTATATTGTATATATATTTTTATGTTGCTTTATTCACTGAGATGCTCTTATAAGCAAACTATTGCTTTTGGTTATTATAAAATCTTCACAAACATTTTAATGGCCTTCTATAAGATAGATGAGCCATAATTTATTACTATATGCTTAATATTGTATATTTAGGTTATTTTCAATTTTATTGTTTTTATACATAATGTTGAATAGAATTATCTTTATGTACAAAGAGAAAAAGCACAGACATATTTTTTCGAATTTAAGATTGTTTCTTCCAGATAGATTCCCAGAATGAAATTAGTGGATCAAAAATAATTTTTTTTTTTTTTGAGAAAGGGTCTCTGTTGCCCAGGCTGGTGTGCAGTGGCAAGATCTCGGCTCACTGCAACCTCTGCCTCCCAGGTTCAAGCGATTCTCCTGCCTCAGCCTCCCAAGTAGCTGGGATTACAGGCACCCACCACCATGCCCAGCTTTTTGTATTTGTTGTAGAGACGAGGTTTCACCATGTTGGTCAGGCTAGTCTCAAACTCCTTACCTCAAGTGATCTACCTGCCCCTGCTTCCCAAAGTGCTAGGATTACAGGCGTGAGCCACTGCGCCCTGAGCACACACTTCCAGAATAACTCCTATGTTTATACATAAAATCTCAATGTAACTATATTGTGATAGTTCTATTAACATTTTAGACTTAGCATCAACTTATCTCCCATTATTGGTGTTTATATTATCTTGTATCTATAGCTAGAGTCTGTTTTAGACATCAGCTCTTTCCAACCCCTATCTTCCAAACTATGAATTCTTTTTATGATTCAGTGATTCATGGTTCATTGAATTATGTCAAATCCATGGGAGAATGTTCCTGATTTGCCCCTAAAGTCCTGGGATTACAGGCATGAGCCACCGCACCCTGAACACACACTTCTAATCAGCACCTGGATCATGGAACAAAAAAAACACTTGCAGCTCAGAATCCCCGCTCTTACTTCATGGTGGCATTTTGACTGCTTTTTTTTTTTTTTTTTTTTTTGAGGAAGAGGAGGAAGAAATTCTCATCAATATTTTACATTCCCATATTGTTTCAAAGTTTCTAAATACATATGAGGTTATATATGTCTCCTTTGTCATGTATCTAATTAAGAAAGATTTGGCATTTAGTTTTTATTTTCTGGGAAGGCATTAAGTAATTTTGAAAATCTTTACTATGGAGTGGGAAAGATATTGTCAAAAATCAAAGACGTTTGATTTTTTTTTATGAAAAGAAACTTCCATTTCTTTTGCCTACGAAAAAATTTATGCTGCAGAAACAATGTCCAGAGTAAGATTTTGGGCATTTTTGTTTTTCCCTCTAATGTGATAAATTTATATTTTGGTTTAATCAGTAAAATTTAGGATGAGTAAAGTGTAACACTAGATTATAATTATAAATTATAATTTATATATTTTTAATTACTTTTCAAAGTTGCCTGCTTTATTAAGAGGTACACTGTTGATTCAAAATTTGTAATATGAGCACTGTTTGCTTGTTGTACTTTGTTTTTGTAAACATTTCATAATACCATGTCCTTGGAGGATAGCTTCTAGTGCACTTTGGGGGAGGGGATATTATTGTTCTGAAGTTGGTTACAATTTTTTAACCTCAGGTGAAATAAATCTAGTAATTCCAGTTTTTGTTTGAGAATCTAGTAATTCCAGTTTTTGTTATGTATGGACCAAGGTTTTTTTTTCAAATGGATTGACAAATCTGAGAGAAAACATTTCCATCACTGGAGAGAGCAGAGGAAGTGTAATCTAACCTATTATATACAAAAGCTTCGAACTATCTCTTCAGGATTTGGAAACCAAAACCTTCAAGCAGTGGTTTTGTGAATTGTACAATGAAGATAGAACCAACTTAATGAAATGAGAATTCTTCATAATCTAATGTAATGGAGCCATTTGTCTAAGCAACTAATCAAAAAAACTATTGAGGGGACGTGTTGAGATTGCAGGGTAGGCATCTTAAAAGCTCTGATCTGTATTCATACCTTTGGACAAAGAAGGAAACAAAAATCTGGAGGTGAGTCCAGACAGAGGAGGCCATGTTGACATTTCAATTCACTCTGATAAGACGGAAGAAGGCCCAGTACTCCTCAATTCAACATTTGTAATGTAATAATTCATACATGTAAGAGTAGATCTAATATATACATGTAGTTTAAAGAGAAAGAATAGGACAAACATACCTCTGTACTCCCACCCAGCTTAACAAGTGGTGCTTTTAGCAGTGTTTTTGAAGTCCCTGTGAGTTCCCATGATCACATGTGCCCTTTTCCCTGAAGGAGGTAACCACTCTGATCCTGGCTTCTCATTTCCATTTTTTCCCTTGTAGTTTAATCACATATGTATTCCTGAACAATATATTACTTAGTTTTGAATGATTCTGCATATTTTAGGAGGAATCAAACTGACTTTGTTCTTCTGTAACTTGTTCTTTTTAATGAGCATTATATTTGTGAGCATTTTAATTATGTAGTATCCCACTGTATAAATATACATATCTCTAATTTATCCATTCTCTTGTTGATGGACATTTGGGTAGTTTCCAGGTTTTGACTACTACAAACAGTAGTGCTGCAGACATTCTTGTTCTATCTCCTGGTGCATAGCAGCAAGAATTCCTCTAGGATATATTCTTTGGAAGGGAACTGCCAGGTCACAAAATCTTCGTCTTTCATAGATACTACCTTCCGAACTATCTTTTTGCTTACTTTAAAAGGGCTTGGGTTGCCAGATTTAGCAAATTAAAATGCAGGATGCTCGGATAATTTGAATTTCAAATAAATAAAAAACTTTTTAGGATAAATATGGCCTACACAATATTCATAGTTTCATCTGAAAACCCTAACAAGGTCAGTGAACTTTATCAAACCACAAACATTGGGCAATGAAGGATGAGTGTGAGGGGATGGTGGGGCATTTGGCCTATTCTTCCTCTGCTAGATGGCCAGCTCAGATGTTTATGAGCAGGTTAGCTCGGGGGACTCCAGTGCTTATTAACCAGCTGTGTAGGTAGTTGGTTGGCTCCACAACTGTATGCCAGGCAGTGCTAGATGTTGGGTATTAATACAACTGAAAACATTACAGAGAAGGGTCCTTGACCTCCCTAGGCTTTCAGCCAAGAGGGGGAAAAAGAGAACAGAGAACAGTACAGCAATGACAAATGTATGATGGGAGCAGTGGTGTGCTGGTGAGTGCTTAATAACTGGCTCTGAGGTGGAGAAGCAGCTCTAACTTGTAGCTTTTGCTGACCTAGGAGTTATAAGTACTCTCACCATGGCTGACTTCAGGCTACAACTGTAACATGTAACATTACTGAAAGTGGAGTTGGGAAGCCATGTACATAATCTCCCAGGACATTACGAACAGGCTCCAGTATCCCACTGTATGGGAGTACTCAGAAAGGATACCTCATCCAGTCTCTGGGCTCATTTCTTTTCTTTTTTTTTTTTGAGACGGGGTCTCCCTCTGTTGCCCAGGCTGGAGGTCAATGGTACAATCTCGGCTCACTGCAACCTCTGCCTCCTGGGTTCAAGCAATTCTCCTGCCTCAGCTTCCTGAGTAGCTGGGATTACAGGTGTGCACCACCATGCCTGGCTAATTTTTCTATTTTTAGTAGAGACGGGGCTTCACCATGTTGGTCAGGCTGGTCTCGAACTCCTGACCTTGTGATCTGCCCACTTCGGCCTCCCAAAATGCTGGGATTACAGGCATGAGCCATCGCGCCTGGCCTCTGGGCTCATTTCTTGTTGGTTTGGGGGAAAGGGGCTTAGGTGGCTCAGACATTAATCTTTTCCTTGAATTTAGAAGTAATCAAATGTTAAGAGTATAAAATGCATTTTAGTATGTCTATAATATTGGATGCTTTGTAAATATTTTTACTATAGTATAGAAATAGTAAAGAGTCTACTAAACATCATTGTAAATTATGATCATCCTACAGATCGGGGCTCAAACCTTCCACTTTTGCATCTGACCTTCCATCAGGAGACTACATGAAGACAGGAATCAAACATTTAATTGTCCTTCTAAGGAAGTATTCACAACAAAAATATACCTAAAGTAACTTGATCATGTATATGCTGTAATTCTCTAGTCATCATTGAAGACTTCTCCTGCATTGCCCTTTCACCTGAATCCCAGCTCATTGATCATCATCATTCATTAATTCCACAACACTGACAGAGCCCTTGGTCTGTACTAGAGGCTTAAGGCCCTGTCCCCATGGAGCACTCAGAACGTTCTCTCCAGTCTCTTCCTGATTCTTTCTAGGCAGGTTTACTACCTTTTACTTGCTCAGTTCATTTTTGTGTTCTCAAGCTGGCTTTCCCTCTGGGAATATTCCTCCATGGAAGATTGCCAGAAAGCTTCCAATGATCTCTTCTTGCTCTTGAGATTTCTTCTTCCCTACAGAGTGGCAAGTGTCTCTTTCTGTCTAAATCTGGACTCTTCTGACTTTTCTATATTTTTTCCTATTGTGTAATCTATCACTGTAACCATCTAATCTTTTTCTTTTTTTAAAATAGAGATGGGGTCTTACTCTGTTGCCCAGGCTGGTCTTCAACTCCTAGGCTCAAGTGATCCTCCTGCCTCAGCCTCCCAAAGTGCTGGGATTACAGGTGTGAGGCACCATTCCCAGCCTTGATCTATTTTTTATCAGACATTTTTTGAATGCCCATATCCTAGCAAATGTCAAGGTGTGGAGAAGCCTCTACTTGCCATTTAAAAGTTTTCATCTATTTGACATAATCATTTTATAAAATTATGTATTTGCACAACTTATGTCCAGAGGCCTTCTTTATGCTTCAATTACTTCAGAAGTATTTATTGAACTTCTTCTGAATGTAAAAAGAAATACATGATTTGTTTCACAAAATATGGAAAAGCATACATGAAGAAATAATAACTATGTAATCTCAAAGCCCAATGCTAGTTATTATTAACTTTTGGGGGCACATCCCTCCAGTTTTTCTTTTTTTTTGAAGAGATGGGGTCTCATCATGTTGCCTAGGCTAGTCTTGAACTCTTGTGTTCAAGTGATTCTCCCACCTTGGCCTCCTGAGTACTTCCAGTTGTTTTTGATGCATACTTAGGAATAAATCCAGATCATATCCATTTTTTCACTTACTATAGTGTGAAAATGTTATCTTCTTTGGTATTCTTTGAAGACATGATTTTAAATAATGGCATGACATTCCATTTTCAGGCTAAGCCACGGTTTGTTTAAATAACTCTCTATTGCCAGTAGGGGCCTTTATCTTTAAGGTTGGTGAGTACTGTCTTATCAAAAACTACATGAAGACAGGAATCAAACATTTAATTGTCCTTTTAAGGAAGTATTCACAACAAAAATATAATGAAAGTAACTTGATCATGTATATGCTGTAATCGTCTAGTTATCATTAAAAATAAACGTAGCCAATCTGCATTAAATGTAACATGAGTTAGGCTGGATGTGGTGGCTCATGCCTATAACCCTAGCACTTTAAGAGGCCAAGGTGGGTGTACTGCCTGAGCTCAGGAGTTTGAGACCACCCTAGGCAACATGGTGAAACCCCATCTCCACTAAAATACAAAAAATTAGCCAGGCATTGTGACGGGCACCTGCAGTTTCAGCTACTGAAGAGGCTGAGGCATGAGACTTGTTTGAATCTGGGAAGCAGAGGTTGCAGTAAGCTGAGATTGTACCACTGCACTCCAGCCTGGGTGACAACTGAAAAAAAAAATATATGAATTGGTATAAGGGCAACTGAAAAGCTTGAAGCTCTGGAGAAGGTTGGGAGAGATAACCTACCATCATCAAACCTGTTTGGTTGGGCTTTATTTACCATTTTTGAGAGGAACTGAGCTCTGTATAGTCTCAGGTAGGAGCTTTCAAAATCACTCAGTGACTCTAACCTCTTTCTTGTAGATGAAGAAATTGAATCAAGTTACCTGCTGAGACTAATACCCAGGTCTCTTAACTTCCTTCCTGTCCCATATGCTTTTCACCACAATCTGCTGACTAAGCCTACTCTTAAAAATACAGAAAGAGCATACATTTATCAACATGTCATTACAGAAACTCTGTTCCTCTTATAGTGCATGTACTCAGGTATAAAAATCGAATGGCAAGATCTTGGGTATGTATCCAAGGGAAAGGAAAGTCTATGTCCACAGGAAGACTTGTACATGAATGTTCTTAGCACCATTATTCATAATAGCCAAAAAGTGAAAACAATGCAAATGTCCATCAATAGTTTAATGGATAAACAAGTGTGGTATACTCATTCACTGGAACGCTACTTAAAAATAAAAACTATTGATAATGCAACAATGTGGACGAATCTCTCAAAATAATGATGTTGCGTGAAAGAAGTCAGACAAGGCCGGGCACAGTGGCTCATGCCTGTAATCCCAGCACTTTGGGAGGCCAAACTGGGAGGATCACCTGAGGTCAGGTGATGGAGGCCAGCCTGGCCAACATGGTGAAACCCTGTCTCTACTAAAAATACACAATTAGCTGGGTGTAGTGGCACATGCCTGTAATTCCACCTACTCAGGAGGTTGAGGCAGGAGAATCATTTGAACCTGGGAGGCAGAGGCTGCAGTGAGCCAAGATGGTACTCCAGCCTGGGCAAAACAGAGTAAGACTCTGTCTCAAAAAAAAAAAAAAAAAAAGGCAGACAAGAGTACAAATTGACTGTATGGCCAACATTTATCTAAAATTCTATGAAATGTAAAGCTACCCATATGACAGAAAGAAGATCTGTGGTTAGAGAGAATGGAAGTAGAGTGGAGGAGGAACCACAAAGGGATAGAGGAAACTTTGGAGAGTGATAGATATATTCACCACTTTCCTTGTAGAAGTGGTTTCAGGGATGTATATATATCAAAACTTATCAAATTGTACACTTTATTTTTATTTTTTTTTTGAGACGGAGTCTAGGAGTCTCGCTCTGTCGTCCAGGCTGGAGTGCAATGGCGCGATCTTGGCTCACTGCAACCTCCGCCTCCCAGGTTCAAGTCATTCTCCTACCTCAGCCTCCCCAGTAACTGGGACTCAGGCACGTGCCACCACACCCGGCTAATTTTTGTATTTTTAGTAGAGACGGGGTTTCACCATATTGGCCAGGCTGTTCTCAAATTCCTGACCTCATGATCCGCCCGCCTCAGCCTCCCAAAGTGCTGGGGTTACTGGTGTGAGCCATTGCGCCCGGCCAGAAATTGTACACTTTAAATATGTGCAGTTTATTTTGTCAATCATACCCCAATAAAGTTGTGAGATGTCCCTCTTAAGTTTGAAAAGCAGACAAGACTAAAAACTCACTGAAGTATCTAAAGCACAAGGCAACTACAATTACTTTTGGAGATAACTGACAATCAAGGTTCTTTTCTAGTATGATAGTTTATCTGAACAAAACATTACTATGAGAAATGCAAAGTCATAAAAATAAAAAATAGAAACGACATTTTTGTCCCCCTGGTAATCATGCCATTTCCTCATGTCTGTGCAGTAGCGTTATGTTATAATCTTTTTAGTGCTCTATGCAATTTGGTTTTTTTAGAGAGAAATAACCTTGTTGTACTTTTCCTGAACTAGACTGCTCTTTTATGTACAAGAAGCCCAGTCCCTGGTGTGAGTGTACTTGTGTACACTGTATCTATAAATTTTAGCAAATGCTGTCATTTGTTTTGGGATTTTTGTAGTCAGGACTTAGCGGAGATACTAGAAACAAATTAGAAATTTCTAGAAACCATACCTTCTACAAGATGAACGCTGTTTTCCTAAATATGTGAATTCAGTAATCACATTTTTCATTTAGATTTTCCACTTACTGTTTTAAAACAAAGAATTGCTATACCATACAGTCTACGAAACCGGTAATTTTCAATTTCTTCATTAAAGATTCCTTCACTCTTTTTTAGAAAACACGAGAAAGTTTTATTTCCCAACTCTCCCACTACCCATTTCAGAGCTCTTTTATTCGGTCATTATTCCCATTCTGCAGACGGGGAGGCGCACATACGTTTTTCTGCATAGTACAGAGGGACAAGAAAGAAGGAACTTTCAACTTTTCAGTTCCATTTTGAGAAACGATCACATTGAACTCCCGAGAAGCGGCAGCTGAGCGAGAGCAGCAGCATTTCTCCCCGGGTTGGGTGTGGGTCAGGAGCCAGGCGCGCTTCCGCGGGAATAGAGGGGGAGTCAGGTGGCAGCAGCGCCCGAGCCCGAGTGGCGCGGCGG
>NW_012104254.1:8052786-8058860 GCF_000951045.1 Mandrillus leucophaeus
CTGGCTGTGGGTGGTGGTTCGCGGGTGGCGGTGGAGACGGACGAGGGGGTGCACGCTGGTGGGGACGGGGCGAGGCGCACAGACTCGCCTGGGGTTCCTGGGAGCCAGTTCTGCGAGGGTGGGAAGCCTCCCCCCGGACGCGAGCCCCTTTCTGCTCCATTTGCCAGCACACTCAGTACTCTTAACCTCCTGGCCTCCGGTCTCTGGTGGGTTTTCCCTCCCGCTGGAGCCTTCGTCCTCGAGCCCCCTCCCCTTCCCCCGCGCACTCCTCCCATAGAGGCGGTCCCCGCTCTGCGAGCTTTGCTGCCCCAGACCTGGAGGATGCCCCTCGCTTGCAGGGTCTCTCATTTGGGGAGAGACACTGAAATTACCTAGGCAGACTTTGATCCCCTGTGTGGCCCCCTAGAGCAATTTAAACGACAGACTGACTCGTGGGCAGGCTTTTAAAACCGCCCCTCCAGATGGTTGCAACTTTCTCTCCTCCGCCGTTGCCTCCTGCGTGTTTGTGCGTTATATTCTCTGCTGCAAGTAGGCTACTGTTCTTCTCTGACAGGGTCGTGGGTTTTGTGGGAAATATCTGCGTAAAGGTTATTGCAAACATGCACCAGATCGGTTACAATTGTTTTCTAAGTTTTCTGGCTTCTTGCAAGCAAGTGTGCTGCCACCAGATGTAGCAGTTAGACAGCTTGTAAGGCACCGGCGTGCTTTTGACTAAAATTTCAACTTGCTGTATTTAACTTTAAGTATACGACATAAAATGAAATTTGGGAGAAAACACATTTATGGGTGATGAATAAATGTGCATGGAATGTCTTTTAACGCTCTTTTGTCTGGAAAACGCTTAGCGATGTTCATCCGCAATTGATAAACGGATTGTTCACTCCCAGTTGTCGCACACGAGGAGATTGTAGGCATATTTTCAAACGTCTGGAAGTTCAGCAGTCTAGTGAATGTTTTAAAGAAATCAAGAGCTTCGATTTATGTAGGAATCGGTGGGAGTACTTTGTTTTGAAAATGTCTGTCGATATTTACTATTCAGAGCCTTGACAATTGTTAATCAAGTGTTTTGTGTCCTGAATCCAGTGGTTCAGGCATAGCATTCTTTGTCATTTTGTTCCTGTGAGCATGTGTGAAAGTGACAATAGGCTTAAAAGATTGGCATGAATATGCTCTAGAAAATTCACGGAAAGCTTTGATTTATGGGATCCATTAAACAGGCGGAATACATTGACTGACGTTTCTCCCTTTCATCTTATCCCAACGCTGAGCTTTCATTATTAGAATATAAAAGTATTAAATGACTAAAAATTTAATATATCTGATGATGATTTTGCACTTGAAAATTTCCAAATGAACGGTTTAAAATGTATTTCATAGAGAAGTTGGTGCTTTTGGCATGCTTTTACTTTTGTTTGTAGTTTCATTAAGATGTTTTGTGTTAGTGTTGTGAGTTTAAAAAGACCATTTTATCGTTTCTTAATTTAAGACTATATCATCATTCATTCGTTCATTCATTCGTTTCTCGAATATTTATTGAGCCATTACTGTGAGCCAGTCCGTGAACTACATACTGAGGACGTAGTATTGAATTGTTTATCTGTTGACATCTGTTATCAGTATTGGGAATTTGGGAGACAAAATATCTAGATTGTGAGTTTCTGAGGTTACTTCAACTTAAAAACATTCTGCACTTTTCCTGATGTTTGAAAATTTGGAGGGGTTGGAATCGTTTAGCTTGAGCTTCCAGATAACCATAAATTTTTTCCGGCAGTTTAGATTGCAGTGGGTTTTTATGTAACCTGAAGTAGTGAGTTTCTGTTAATTCGTGATATCATAGGACAGGCTTTTGTGAAAGTTACACTTCATGCCAAGTACCTGTATAGCTACAGAGGGATATTTCTTTTTGACCAACCAGCATGCAAGTTAAAACTATTAATCCTCTCTAGGGTTATATTCATTTTGAAGTTTGGCGATGTGTTCTCAGATTTCACTAACGCTAACAGGAATATGAAGCCCTGAGTATCAAAATGGAGATGTTTTCCATTAAGCGAAATCTCAGTTTTTATTTTAACAAGTGTTTAGCACCTTTTTCAGGTATACATGTTACTACATTATATAAATTGATGAAGTTTTAGAAAGCTTTTTGACGGCTAGTTACTGCTAGTAAGAACCATTGATATTAATGGAACTTGAATGTATTGTATGTGTCAAGAAGAGAACTAACTTTGTTTCTTGAAAAATGGAGCCAGTTTAACATAGAGTAATAGAAGAATTGAAACTTCAAAGAGATGAACATGTATATGAACTTAAATATTCTATGTGATGAACTCCTTTTAGGCAAATTTAACTTTGAAAATGGGTTACTTTTAAAGATATGCCATAAGCATCTGTAAAAGTTACTTATTTTGAAGTTTTGACGTTGGAAACCAAAAATCTAGGATTATAATCGGATTATTTTTGATGCTGTATGTTGTGGTTTTCTTTCTCTCTTTTTACCTTATTACCATTATCATATTCATATAGTTTTATTACAAACACAATACAGCTCTTTAAGATTTGGGAATCTCTTAGAATTTAGGAAATTATATGATAAATATAGTGTAGATTTCTTTTCCCTGGGTCCCAAAGCTTTTTCCCTTACCAATCTTGTGATTCTGTTTGAGGTGTTAAGTAATGTAGCTCTAGATTTTCTGTTGAATCTTTTAAACCTATAATCTCCATCCCATTTTGTCTTCTATAATCCTGTGATTAAGGGAGTGAGGAGTTAAAAAGGTTTTCAAGTAAAGCCCAGTTTTGCTTTGTTGAAGCCTAGGAACCTTGTGTCATAATGGCTAGATAAGTAGTTGGGTTTTTTGCATATCAGTACATGGGTACTTTTGAGTGGGTTATTGCTGAGAATCGAATGATTGGTTATACAGAACACTTGCATTTTCTTTCCTGCTCCTGCCAATTATAAATAATTTGATTTTTTTTTTTTTTTTTTTTTTGTAAATAGTGAAAACTTGGCCAAAAGGTTGGTATGGGTCGGGAGTGGTGGCTCAAGCCTGTAATCCCAGCACTTTGGGCGGCCTAGGCGGGTGGATTGCTTGAGTTCAGGAGTTCAAGACCAGCCTGGACAACACGGTGAAACCGTGGTTTTTTTTGTCTCTACAAAAACCGTATTTTTTGTCTCTACAAAAAATAGAAAAATTAGCTGGGCGTGGTTCGGGAGGCTGAGTTGGGAGGATTGCTTGAGCCTGGGAGGTGAAGGCTGTGGTGAGCCTAGAGAGCGTCATTGCATTCCAGCCTGGGTGACAGAGTGAAGCACTCTCTCAAAAAAAGATGGCATGATAGTATGATTAAACTGTAAACTTGCTCTGTTTCCATATTTAAAGACTGCATTCCTTAGAAGAATTAAAGTATTTGACTTCAGATGATTTAGTAATGAGATGTTAAAAATGAAGGTGTACCAGATGGCCCTGTAGACCTTTAATTTTTTGAAATCGCTAGCTGGAGGAAGACAGGATTATATGTTTAAGGATTCTAGCTCATGAATAGATACGTGACAGATGTCTCCTTTACAATGGTACATTTACACATTAGAGGAGAGAGAAAAGAGAGAAACCAGAATGGAGGTTTGAAAATCTTATGCGAAATAGACTATGCTTTCGCCTTTTGACCTCAGAGCCTCTTTACTCACTGAACAATTATTGAGGACCCCAAGGAGATTTAGGTTTATGTGGCTATGTCTACTAATATTTTCTATTTTAGAAATTAAATGACAATTTCAAATATATTTAATTTAAAAGTAAAGTGTGTTGTAAATAGAATTTTTATGAAGAATAAATATGTACTAAAACCAAAGAAACTAGACCAGTGGTGGTGTTTTATATTTTTGCAAATCACCTTGATTTCTGGCTTACTAGGAGAAGACAGCTAGATTTTGTGTCTGCCTTCTGTTGTGATGTTTTGGTTGAGATATGTGAAGATAATCCAGCTTTATGTAGATACATGATTGGAAAAGGAAGGAGTGAGTATTCTTTGGTATTACATCAAAATTCAACAAGTGGCAGTTTTTTGTTTTTTTTTTAAAGTTACTTACAATGTGAAAGTGCACTGTATTCCAGAAATGTCTCTAGGATCTACAGGAAGTCTAGGAACATATATTTACAGAAGAGACTAACGGGTGGGAGACATGATAGCTGTCTCCAGGTATTTAAGAAACCTGGATTTCAGTAAATAGGATGTAAAAACCTGTTAATTTTAATAAGTAGGAGGGAGAATAGATCCATTCTCCTACTTTAGAAGGCAGACCAACTGGTGAAAATTAGGAAGACATAGATTGAAGTCAGTCTAATTTTTTTACAAGAATGTAAGAACTGTATGACTAGACTTGAAACAGTGGAACAGTGGAGCTACAATGGAACTCGCAACAACTAACAACAATGGAAAGTAGTAGTTAGTTTCGAGAGTTTAAAGTGTACTACAGGGACATGTTTTTTGGGGAGGTAGAGATAAATTCTGTAGATTCTTATGATGAGTGCTATTGGATTAGTGACTTAAGGCTTCGTCCAATTTAAAAATGTAAACATTCTGTGTTTCTTTAAAAATCCCTAACTATAGTTGAGCTATACTTACAGATTCATTAACGTTTTTGAATGTTCTTTCAAGTCCGTAGTATGAAACTATTGTTGACTTTGTTACTATTTTGCATTTTTATTGTGCTTTTCCTCTGAGGATTTTCCTGTATTTTCTGGTGTCAGCAAGATCAGTCTTCATGAAATCTTGCTAAATTCCCTGTGAAATATAATAAGCTTCAGACATTTTAGAGAACCAAATGCTGTTTATGATACAATTTAGTAGAGTTGTAATATATTTCAGCACAGAATTTTAGAATACTATGGGGGCTGATTTTCAATTTTGTAAGAGAAACTATGAGCATAGTTTATATAGTCTTTTATTTGTAATTGTTACATGATTTCAGAAGTAATATGCTTAAGGTATTCTAATATTTTTAAACCTAGAGAGTCTGAAAAGAGGAAAGAAGAAAAGTGTTTAAATTGATCTCTTTTGAGTTTAAAAATGCATATTAAATATAACTAGAACATAAATGGAAGAATTTAAATTCCCATCTTATTCCTAGAATTATACCTACAATATTTATCATTACTTACAACAATTCATATTTTAATTTTGCATGGCACGTAATCTCTTCTGTGAGTTGGATTTTTAGATGGTGAGAATTTAAGCATAAATTCTGACAACTTTCTTGAGGTCAATTTAATATTAATAACTGTAGTAAGTAATAATACCCAGCTTGAGACCTCATGTACTTGTTGCATTTGGATTTAAAGCTCATTTTCTCTAGAAGAGCTGTAGAAATCAGTCATTTAGTTTCATAAACTCCTTCATGCTTATTAATGATTTTCAAGAATCTTAGAATAAATTACAGGAATATTGTTATGAAGTAGGAGAAGCAGTATGGCATAGGGGAGAAAGTGATTGTAGTTGGAATCTGAGGGTTGTCTTTACTTTGCTATTAACTAGCTGTGTGACCTTGGGCAAGTTGCTTATCTCTGCTTCAGTTCCATAAACCAAGAATTACAGAGCTGAAACAGATCTTGGAAGCAATCTAGTACAAACCTCTCATTTTACAGATGAGGAAACAGATAATTTGCACAGGCTTTCGCTGTAAGACAGTTGGGCCCAAAATTCAGTTTTCTGACTTTCAGGTTGGTTTTTTTTTTTCCATGATACTTCACAGCCTCTTTTCATCTGTAAAATGGGAGCATTGGATTAGAGGCTCTCAAAGGTCTCTTCCAGCTCAAAAATATTGTCATTCCTGTGACATTAGTCCTAATATAATTTAGCAGGGGAAAGTTTGTAGCTTTTATTTATTGGTGAAGGAAATGTTTCTTGAAGAGGCGGTATAACCTTTGCAAGGCTATATTTTGTTTTTTTTAAGAGAATATCATCAGGCCAGGTGCTGTGTCTCAGGCCTGTAATCCCAGCTTTGGGAGACCAAGGCAGGAGGATTGCTTGAGCCCAGGAGTTTGAGACCAGCCTGACCCCGTCTCAAAAAAAAAAAAAAAATT
>NW_012104254.1:8058915-8061554 GCF_000951045.1 Mandrillus leucophaeus
CTCAAAAAAGAAAAAAGAAAATATCTTCATTATTACCAAAGGGTGTTTATGTTTATGAGCATGGTAAGTAGTGTAATAGGTAGTCTTGTTTTTTTGAAAACACTTATTATTATGTTAACGATATAAATTGCATAAACAAACAATGTGATACCTGGAAGTGAAATAAGTAGGTGATTGTTCCTCAGAAAATATTTCTGGAGTTTATTTCATCTGTGACCCCTGTGTTTGCCCCTAGTTAAGTGCCTGTGTTGTTTAGTGTCTCATAGGATTGTCTGTTTCCGTAGCATCTGCATCATGCTACTTTTATTATAGTTTTATTTATATTGTCTACTAGACAGAAAGGTCTTGAATTCAGAGACTATTTTGTTAATTTCCATATTTTCAGTGCACAGTGGGACATCCTCTACAGAGTTGGCACTCAACTACAAGTTTTGTCGAAGGACTCTTTCACATACGTCATCTCTCTGTATTGTTGTATGCACATGTTTCAGACCCAGAAAGATGCTTATTTTAGTAATTCTAAATAAAAGTGAATCATATTTTAGAGGGTGATATGGATAACAGTAACAGTAATAGCTAAAGTTTATTGTGTTCGCACGTTAATTCTTGTATTTCATAGCTCTAAGATGTATACAGTTATTCCCATTTTCAGATGAAAAAACTGAAGCACTGAGAAGTAAAGTGAGTTACCAGTGTGACGTAGAGTAGTACATAATGGGAATTTGAACCAAGTTGGTGTATTTTAATCACTGGGATATATTGCCTAAAATACGAAAATGTGGCTTTTAGTATTTTAGTAGTTTTTCTAAGCAAATTTTAACTTACTGATCAGTCTTCCAGGCTTATTCAGTTTACCTCTAAACTTTTGTTAACTTTTTTTGCATGTGTTTTTATACACGTGTGAAGATAAGATTTTTTAAAAAATACAAAAACCCCAACCAAACAACCCAATTTAGAAAGCTGTACCAGCTGTGCAAATCTTACATTTCCTTTTTTTAAGATAAGTTTTGTCCATTCATGGAAAATGTTAGAGATACATCAATGAAAAATTTTATTTCCATGTTAGGTAATCTAATTTGTAATTCCATTTATCTTAATATTTTGGCCTCATAAGCCCACTGGAGCCATAACAAGTAAATATTAGAATTTGAACAAAAAATTTCCCACTGTCTATTAATTGTGGAGTCTATTTATTGTGAGCAGTCTATTTATTGTGGAGGCTTTATAACCTGATGGACAAGGCTTTAAATTAAATTATAATGTTTTAGCGGCAGATCTTTGACTCTTAATAGTATTCAATATGGGCAGGGGGAAGAGACTTGATGTGCAGTCTAGCTAATCTGTAAAAAAGTATTTTACAACATATTTAGTTTTAGTTCTTTTATTGCTAACAACAACAACAACAAAACCTTTGGTAGCGTGTATTATGTAGCGAACCTAATTGAGAGGCAGGATTTGAGTGGACTGATAGGAATTCGTTAGTCACGGAGTGGAAAGATATGCAGAACAGAGCAGATCCAGGTGGTAAGTTGTCAAACTTGAATTAAATTTTCCCAATGTGGCTTCATCATTAGGTCTGAAATTTAATGAATTTCAAGAAGGCAATTTTACCTGTAGTTAAATAAAAGTGATTATATTCTACATAGATTCATTAGCCAAATATAAGTGTTTTGGGGGGATGACTTAAAATATTTTTTCTTTTTCATCTATATGGATTGTTAATAATTGGTTATACTCATAAATTTGTGCCTTTCCTTGAAAACTAATTAACTGGTGGAAGTAAACTACTAGGTTTAAATTCTGCTGTTAATATGATACCTTGTGTGACTTCATGATTCCTCACTGGACACTTAGGTAAGTGCTTCCTATCTGAGGATGAATGTAGTTCCTCTGGGGAAGGTCAGAGGGGTTTGTGTGAGGCTAATCATATTCATCCTGTCTCCTGAGACCAGAGACATGTTTTAGTTTTTTCCTTTTTTGATACTGTATATTTGCCTCATAAAAAATACAAGTTTTCCCTTTTCCTTGCGGATTTCTTTTAAACATCTGTGTAAGTATATAGTTTAGCTCGACTTTGTATACTACTCTGATACTTATTTCATTTACTTAAAGATACGCATATTTATTAATGCTGGACACTCTCCAGGCATTTGTAAATAGTAACTCATTTGCTTCTCCTAACAATCATATGAAGTCCTGTTAGTATCCCTACTTTACAGATGAGGAAATCGAGGCATAGAGAAGTTAAGTAATGTACCCAAGGGCCAGGCACAGTGGCTCGTGCCAGTAATCCCATCATTTAAGGAGACTGAGGTGGGCAGATGGCTTGCGCGCAGGAGTTCGAGACCAGTCTGGACAACATGGTGAAACCCTGTCTCTACAAAATATACAAAAATTAGCCGGGTGTTGTGGTGCACACCTGTAGTCGCAGCTGGTTGGGAAGCTGAGGTGGATCGCCTGAGCCCAGGAGGTTGAGGTTGCATTGAGCCATGATTACGCCACTACACTCCAGCCAGGGCAGCAGAGGGAGACCTTGCCTTAAAAAAAAAAAACAAACCAAAAAACAATAATGTACCCAGGCACAGACAGAGAATATTTAGCAGAGCCAGGATTCACACTGGGCTGAGTGCATGCTGTTA
>NW_012104254.1:8063597-8064873 GCF_000951045.1 Mandrillus leucophaeus
CTGTTACCCAGGCCGAAGTATAGTGGCACGATCTTGGCTCACTGCAGCCTCTGCCTCCAGGGTTCAAACAATTCTCACACCTCAGCCTCCTGAGTACCTGGGACTACTACGCACCACCACGCCTGGCTAATTTTTGTATTTTTGGTAGAGACGGGGTCTCACCATGTTGGCCAGACTGGTCTTGAATGCCTGACCTGAGGTAATCTACCCTTCTTGTCCTCCCAAAGTGCTAGGATTCCAGGCGTGAGCCACTGTGCCCAGCCTTGTATACATTCACTTAAAAGATAATTAGGAAAACTGTGCAATATGGGAACATGTACAAATGACCAAACATAGTCTAAAAGTTACTTTTCAATGACTCCATAATATTAGCTTGTTTTTTGTCTCGCCTTTCTCTCGAAAGAAAAAATTCACCACCAAGAGCAGCAATGACAACATGCCCAAAGTCACACAGATGAGAAGTGACTGAAAAAAGGTTGCCAACCCAAGTCCACAGTCCTAATCCCTATACCACACTGCCTGTATTCCCACTGGTAAACACATTATTAGGCACCTAGTGCACATGAAGTACTCTCTCTCCTTGGTACTAGTAAGAACACACGAAAAACACAGTGTAGGCCCCTTTTAAAATTTGCAATATAGTGCTTTAAAGTATACAACTGCTGCTGGGCACAGTGGCTCATGCCTGTAATCTCAGCACTTTGGGAGGCTGAGGTGGGTGGATCACGAGGTCAGGAGATCGAGACCATCCAGACTAACATGGTGAAACCGCGTCTCAAGTAAAACTACAAAAAATTAGCCGGATGTGGTGGCACGCACCTGAAATCCCAGCTACTCAGGAAACTGAGGCAGGAGAATCGCTTGAACCTGGGCAGTGGATGTTGCAGTGAGCCAAGATAGTGCCACTGCACTCCCATCTGGGTGACAGAATGAGACTCCATCTCAAAAAAAAAAAAAAAAAAAAAGAAATGACTGCATACCAATATAATGTATAAACACTGCTAATCCAAATCTAGTGCTTGACACTTAAATGGTGTAACCGTGTCTTATACATGTGATCAATTCTAAAGCCACAGAAAATTACAGGCACTAAGATGATGAAAGCAGCAATTTAGGACATCATTCGAAATCTCCATCTGTGAGCTACAATTCTTCAACGGGCTGGAGAAATAAACCATCAAAGTGAAGCATGCTATGGCTATAAGGAACATTTATTCAGATAGTACTTGCTCCCTATTCTTTGCCACATAAACAGAGAGGAAAACATTTAAATTCT
>NW_012104254.1:8067198-8069486 GCF_000951045.1 Mandrillus leucophaeus
CATATTTATTAATGCTGGACACTCTCCAGGCATTTGTAAATAGTAACTCATTTGCTTCTCCTAACAATCATATGAAGTCCTGTTAGTATCCCTACTTTACAGATGAGGAAATCGAGGCATAGAGAAGTTAAGTAATGTACCCAAGGGCCAGGCACAGTGGCTCGTGCCAGTAATCCCATCATTTAAGGAGACTGAGGTGGGCAGATGGCTTGCGCGCAGGAGTTCGAGACCAGTCTGGACAACATGGTGAAACCCTGTCTCTACAAAATATACAAAAATTAGCCGGGTGTTGTGGTGCACACCTGTAGTCGCAGCTGGTTGGGAAGCTGAGGTGGATCGCCTGAGCCCAGGAGGTTGAGGTTGCATTGAGCCATGATTACGCCACTACACTCCAGCCAGGGCAGCAGAGGAAGACCTTGCCTTAAAAAAAAAAAACAAACCAAAAAACAATAATGTACCCAGGCACAGACAGAGAATATTTAGCAGAGCCAGGATTCACACTGGGCTGAGTGCATGCTGTTATCAGTTACACTGTTCTGTCAGTGTTATTTCCTTGAATGGATGCACTATAATTGGTTAACTATTCTTCTTTAGGTAGGATGTTAGTCATGAATCTTTTGGTTACACGTGATAACAACACAACTTTGTTAAGTTAAAAAATGAGTGTATTGGTTCACATAGTGGGAATTGTATGTGGAGGATGATGGAATGGCTTTGGAAACAGCTAGATCCAAGGTTGCAAGTAATGTCACTGGGTTTCTTTGTCTCCTTTTTGGGTTTTTCTAGCCTCTTGCTTCTGGAGCCCCAGACATATACCTTTAACTTAGCAACCACACTTGAAAGACAGCTTCTCTTTCCTGATGTCCACATGTGTCAGTTCTGGGTTGTTGGTAATCAATTCTGATTGTCAGTTCCTTAACCAATCATTGGAACCTGGGAGATGAGCTACAGCAAGGGCAGCCACTTTGGTGGCTGTGGTTAGGGTCAGTTGGGGAACCCACAGAAAGCCATGATTGACAGTCTCCTTGAGATGACGTGAATTGGATGAGGGGTAGTTTTCCTCAGGAAGGGATGATGGTGAGAAAAAAACAACTATAGTGAATCATTTAGGTTATGTCTTTTTAATTTTAATTTTATGACTATCATAGATAATGATATAGTAACTCAGTAAAAGCCTCTTTTTTTAAATACTAGATTTTCAGTGATGGGATTACCAGAGCAGAGTATAAAACAATTTTAGGGCTTTTGATAAATGTTGCCAGATTATTTTTTTTGAAGGATACATGTGCTTAGCTCATATACCAACAGCATGCATGAGATGAGCGTGTACTTTTGAACCAGGTAGGGTTCAGCTCATCTTAGAAATACTGTATTGGGCTTAAATATTAACACATGCCTTGCACTTAATCAAAGGGTTGCAAACTTGACACTGAGTAAATATCTAATGTAATTTATCAAATGTTTCATATTTTCTCTGGATATTTTTAATTCTCATTATTAAAAAATTTTTATTATGCAGTTTTCTTTCTTTCTTTCTTTCTTTTTGTCTTTTTTTTTGAGACAAGGTCATACTCTGCCACCCAGGCTGGAGCGCAGTGACATGATCACGGCTCACTGCAACCTCCAACTCCTGTCCTCAAGCACACCCCTTCATCTCAGCCTCCCAAGTAGCTGGGACTACAGGTGCGTGCCACCACATCCTGCTGATTTTTTAACTTTTTGTGGAGACATGGTCTCCCTATGTTGCCAGGGCTGGTCTTGAACCCCTGGGCTCAACCAGTCCTCCTGCCTCTGCCTTTCTAAGGGTTGGGATTACAGGCATTAGCCATTGTGCCCAGTCTGTTGTATAGTTTTAAACAACAAAACCAAAAGGCTAATAAATGGTACCACTTTGCAAGCTCCTGCCCCTCCTTTATTTTTCCTCCCAGTGTCTCCTACTTCTCTGACCTAGTTGGCAGCATTATACTTTCTGGATGTTGGTAGCATGTGTAAAATACATTATTGCATAACAAGTTAATATAACATAATAGTTTCAAGGGTTTTGCCACTTAATTATACTAAGTTACTTAACCTCTCAATGCCTTATCTGTAGATTTTATTTTTGATAGGGTGGGATAGTAATAGTAACTATGTCACAAGGTTGTGAAATTAAATGAGAAATGCATGGCACTTTAACAACTCACTATGGATTTTTTCATTTCTTTTCTTCTTCTCCTGCTGCTGCTTCTCCCTGCCCACCCCCCGCCCCCGCCCCCCCTTTTTTTTAGAGAGAGGATCTTTCTCTGTTG
>NW_012104254.1:8071006-8140615 GCF_000951045.1 Mandrillus leucophaeus
TCCACACCTAATAGTAATAGTTAAAACATAAGCCAGGTGCAGTGGAGCATGCCTGTAGTCCCAACTACTTGGGAGGCTGAGGCAGGAGGATCATTTGAGCCCAGAAGTTCAAGGCTATACTGTGCTATGATCACAACTGTAAATTACTTTTTGATTTTTACGTTTCAAAGATTTGGCTTATTGGGCAAAGGGGGTGAGTATTTTTATGTCATTTAATCTATATTGTCACTGTTGTTTTCTCAGTGGGATAACTAGGATTTTAGTCTATTGTTCTCTGAGATGTATCAGTTGTCAGAGCTGTAGAATTTTATAGAAACCTTATTGGCATAGTTTGTTCATTCAGCAAGTATTTTTGGACCTGAAGTCCAGTAATAAGGAAACAAAGACAGATATGATGAAGTTAGTCCTTGCCTACTAGGAGCTTAGTCACAGTCTAGTGAGGAAGGATAATTTCTAACATTTAATTTATACTTTTGAAGAACACCTTGTGGGTTAGATAAAACAACCCAAGTTGCCAGTTTTCAGCTTCTGAGATAAGCTATATCAAGGTGTTATATTCATTGGCCATTTGGTTGCTAGAAATTAACTTAAGCAAAACAGATTTATAGTAGTAGAAGGTTATAGAGCTGGATATCCCTTAGACCCCAGTTAGGCCTTAAGGAGACTGAAGTAGGAACTGGAAATTCAGGAATCACAGTAGCATTGTTCTCTTGTGGATCATTGAGCAACTGTTTCCAGTGCTGTGAAATAAAGTTTTCTAAAAAGGAGAAGTGGGAAGGAAGGAAATTGTATTTCTGCCACAGAGGTTATGAACAAAGTACTCCCTAGAGAAGGGAGTTACACAGTTTTCCTCCAGTTTAACTGCTGTTAAATGGTATCTTGTTTCAGTTGGTATGTCTTGATTGGTAGTGAGATTGAACTTAATATTTTTATCAAAAGCCCAAAGCCAATTTTTCTTGACGTCTGTATCTTAGACATGAGAATAGATGGTAGTGATGTTAATTCTTGTTACATTTGATGAAACTATTTCCACCATCATATTTTTTCTTTTACAGAGTTGAATATTTTCCATTGTATAAACTTTTATGCTTTTATTGAATTCAATACCAGTTTTTCTTTATATTTTATTTATTTATTTTCTTGTCAGATGGGTCATATGCTGATGTCATAACAAGGTTTGAGAGAGGCACCTCTCGTGTGTGAGCACCCAGTCATCACACTTACAAACTACAAAAGGATCCCATTCTTACAGAGTCTCACTCTGTTGTCCCGGCTGGAGTATAGTGGTGCAATCATAGCTCACTGCAGCCTTGAACTCCTGGGCTCAAGTGATTCTCCCACCTCCGCCTCCTAAATAGCTAGGACTGCAGGCACACTTCACCATGCCTGGCTCTTTATGATACTTTAATGAGTATAAGTCTTTAAAAGTTACTGCTTTCTGAAGTTCAAGTACTCTAATTTTAGTGTGATTCAACTGATTTTATTTCTAAATTTTATATGGTATTTTATCTTTCATATTGAAGCATAACACATACAGAAAAGGCACACAGAGTAGTGCTCAGTAAGTTATTATAAACTCTGACCTATGTAATGACCATTGAGACAGGAAATAGAATATTGCCGGCACTTCAGAAACTCTCCTTCCCCATCAGTCACTACCTTCTCCATGCTCCCCAAAGTAACCATTATTCTGATTTAGTTATTCCTGTTTTTGAGTTTTATATAAATGGATCCACACAGTATATATATTGTATCTACTTTTGCCCCACGTATTATTTGTAAGATTCATCCACATTATTTTCTGAAACTGCAATTTTCATTGCACTATAATATTACTTTGTGTGAATGTACTACATTTTATACTTTGTTGATTGACATTTGGATTGTTTCTACTTGACAAAATATTAATAATGGTATTATGAACACGTTTATACCTGTCTCTTCATACATTATATTTGTTTTTTGTTTTTTTGTTTTGTTTTGTTTTGTTTTTTTTGAGACAGAGTCTCACACTGTTGCCCAGGCTGGAGTGCTGTGGCACAATCTCGGCTCACTGCAACTTCCGCCTCCTGGGTTCAAATGATTCTCCTGCCTCAGCCTTTCCAGTAGCTGGGACTACATGCGTGCATCCCCACGCCTGGCTAAGTTTTGTATTTTTGGTAGAGACGGGGTTTCACCATGTTGGCCAGGCTGGTCTCGAACTCAAGGCCTCAAGTGATCTGCCCATCTTGGCCTCCCAAAGTGCTGAGATTATAGGTGTGAGCCACCATGCCTGACTGTAAGATGGTGTCTCTGTGTTTTTAATTTTTGTTTCCTTGATGACTAAGGATGTTTACCACTTTTTCATGAAGTTTGTTGGCCTTTTGGTTATCCTTTGTGAAGTGCTTGTTCAGATCTTTTGTTCGTTTTTTTTTTTGTGTTTGTCTTTTGAAAACCATATTTGAAGGCATTCTTTTTGTATTTTGGATGAGAAGTCTTATTTTTTATTAAAACTTTTTCCCCCTATTCTGTGGCCTGCTTTTGTCTTTTCTTTATGGTATTTAAGAAGACTTTTCTTATCTCAAGTGCATAAAAATGTTTTCCTATATTTTCTGTTTTTAATTCAGGCATTATAGCTGTAAATTTCCCTGTAAGTACTGATTTAGTTCATTCCATAAGTTTTGATATGTTGCATTTTTGTTTTTATTCATCTCAAGTATTTTCTAATTTTTCTTTTTATTTCATTTGACCCATTAGTTATTTAGGAGTATGTTAATTTCTACATATTTGTGAATTTCCTGATTTTTTTTCTGTTACTGAGTTCTAATTTAATTCTATTGTGGTCAGAGAACATACTTTGTATCCTTTCTTTCCTTTTCAGTTTTTTGATGCTTGTTTTATGGTCTAGCATAGATCATCTATCCTAGAGAATGTTCCATGTGTGCTTTTTTAGAAAAATGTGTATTGTGTTGTTGGGCAGAATGTTCTCTAGATGTCTTTTCCATCTAGTTGATTATAGTGTTTGTTTTCTGTTTCCTTATTGATCTTCTGCCTAGTTGTTCTATTCATTATTGAAAGTGGGTTATTCTTCCAACTATTATTCTTGACTTGTCTATTTTTCCCTTTAATTCTGTCAGTTTTGTTTCATGTAATTTGGGGCTCTGTCATGAAGTGCAAATGATTATAATTGTTCTATCTTCCTAATAAATTGACCCATAATTGTTTTAAAATGTTTCTCTTTACCTCTCAAAACATTAAACAGTTTTTAAAAGTTTGTCTGATATTAGTATATTCATGCCAGCTCTTTTGTATGGTATGTTTTTTTCCATCCATTTACATCTTACCCTGTCCTGTTTGCATTTTTGAATCTAAAATATGTCTTAAGTAGACAGCATTTAATTGAATCTTATTCTTTTAAAACCCCATCTGGTAATCTCTGCCTCTTGAGTGTGTTATTTAATCCATTCACATTTAGTGTTACTGGTATGATTAAATTTGTCTGCCACTTCTCTGTTTTGTTTTCTATATGTCTCATTTATCTTTTGTCCTCTTTCCCTCCTCTACTGCTGTTTTTTGTATTACATGAGTATTTCCCAGTGTAACATTTTAATTTCTTTAATCATTTTAAAACTATATTTGAATTACTAGTGATTACAGTAGGGCTTACATTTATATATCATAGCTTATCAGGGTCGACTTCATAGTTACTTTAATTGCAGCAATATATAGAAACTTTAGTCCTGTATAGCTCTATTCCATCACCCTTTGTCTGGGGGGTGCGGGGGGCAGATAGAGTTCCGCTTTTCTGCCCAGTCGTGCGGAGTGCAGTCATGTGATCCTGGCTCACTGCAACCTCTGCCTCCTGGGTTCAAACAATTCTCATGCCTCAGTCTCTTGAGTAACTGGGATTTCAGGCACGTGCCACCACACCCAGCTAATTTTTTGTATTTTACTAGAGATGGGGTTTCACTGTATTGACTGGGCTGACCTTGAATTCCTGACCTCAAGTGATCCTCCCACCTTGGCCTCCCAGTTACATCTTTTGATGAAACTGAGATAAGGAAAAGACATACATTTTATAGTTTGTTGTACTAACCTTACTTGTCTGTTCATTTACCATTTGATGTCATTTCCTTACTTTCAGTAAAGTTTGTCACTACTGACCCCTTTGTCCATTTATTTATTTATTTATTTATTTATTTATTTATTTATTTATTTATTTAGAGATGGAGTCTTGCTTTGTTGCCCAGGCTGGAGTGGTGGCATGATCTTGGCTCACTGCAACCTCTGCCTCCTGGGTTCAAGTGATTCTTGTGCCTCAGCCTGCCTCCCTGGTAGCTGGGATTACAGATGTGAGCCACCATGCTCAGCCCTGATTTCTAATTTGACTCCACTCCAGTAAGATTTAAATCCCAAGACTTCAGTTCTTGGAAATATGAGACTTGCTTTATGGTTCCAACATGTGGTCTTTTTGGGTAAACCTTCCTTGTGTACAACAACAAAATATTTATAGGCTATAGTTGTTAGATGTGGTATAATGTGTCCTATCAAGTTTGTTTCTGTTTCAGATTGTTACTGCTTTTGCATTTGTTTGCTGCTATTCAGACAAAGGTTTGTTAAAATATCCCCAAATGATTATAACATTTGTCTGTTTGTGTGTTTGATTTGTCAGTTTTTGTTTTATGTTATTTTGGTTAGGTTAATAAGTGCCGACAAGTCAAGGCTTTTTAAAAGCTACCTGGTGAATCAAACTTCTTATTGTGTCCCTCTTTATCTCAGTATTGCATTTTACCTTGTAGTATTCGTATCTAGTGTTAAGACAGATACACTTTCATTTGGTATTTGCGTGATACAGCTTTTCCCATTCTTTCAGCTTTCAAGTTTTAGCTATATCTTGTAAGTTGCATATATTAGTTAAAAAAAACTAGTTTGACCATGTTTGTTCTTTAATTGGAACATTTAGTACATTTACATTTAATATGCTTGCTGATATATTTAGGTTTGAATTGATACTCCTAATAAATGATTTCTATTTATCCTGTTTGAACTTTCTCTTATTATTTTCTGCTGCTTTTGGGATTATTATTATTTTTTGTTCCAAATACCCCCCACTCCCTAACTTGGCTTAATAGTTAGACCATCTTTTTTTAAATTTGTTTTTAATGTTTATCCTAGAGATTACAATATGCTTCCTTTCTGTGTTAAAGTGTGATACAAGTTAGCACTTTTTTCTCTTTCTGGTCAGTGCAGCAGCGTTAGAAAACATTAATTGTACATTTCCCTCTCCAGAATTATATACTATTGCCAGATAGTTCTCTGATATTTTAACTCCCCACAAGATATTATCATTAGTGTTTTATTCAGTAATTATACATTTAAATTTGTTTATATACTCTCAGTTTTTTTCCTTCAATCTTCAGTGCATTTCCAGGCTTCTAGCTGGGTTGATTTTCTCTCTCTGAAAATACTCCCTTTTTTTTTTCTCTCTCTGTTTGGGCCTATCTGTTGAGGAATTCTTTTTTGCTTATCTGATAATCCCTTTTTTTTTTCATTTTTTATTCTTGAAGGGATTTTTTGTGGGGAGGGAGCTGGGTATAGAAGTCTTGGTTGGCAGTTATTTTCATTTGTCATGTTGCAGCTATGCACAGTGCCCTTGAGACCTGGTTTCCACAGTTTCTGTTGAGAAATCAACTCTCAGTCTTATTGTTGCTCCTTTGACTGTACTCTAGCTTGTAGATCTCTGGTCGCTTTTTGTTTTTGTTGCAGTGGGGGTGTTTATTTTTAGTTTTCAGCAGTTTTACTGTGATATGTCTAGGTGTCTTTTACTTGTTCAGCTTGGTGTTTGTAGGACTTCTTATATCTGTGACTTAGGACTGCACTGCCCAGTGCCAGCCACTAGCTGCATGTAACTATTGATACCAATTAACATTTAAAAAGTTATAAATTCAATTCCTCACGTTTTAAGTTCTCAGTAGCCAAATGTTTCTGTTAGTTACTATATTGGCAGATGGAGAAGGTTTCCATCGTTCTATCAATAGAATAGAAAGTTCTGTTGCATCATTCTATCAGTAGAATAGAAAGTTGTGTTGTACAGGACTGACGAGCGTGTTCATCAGTTTTGGAAAATTCTCAGACCGTATCACTTCAGATAGTGCTCCTGTCTTGGCATCTTTTTTCCTCCTGGTACTCCAGTTATACATGTATTAGACATTCTTAAATTTGCCCTATGTTTCTTACATCCTTTTTTGTATGTTTTATCTTTTTATTCTTGTGTGCATTTTTAAAGATATATTTTTCTGACCAATCTTCCAGTTCATTATTTCTCTTAGGCTGTGTCTAATATGCCATCAGACTCATACACTGAGTTCTTTAATTTAGTTTATTTTACTTTTTGGTTCTAGAATTTCAGTTTTATTCTCTTTAGTTGCAGGTTTTCTGCTAAAGTTTCAGTCTTGCTACTCAGCATACTTATTTGACAGTCTGTGTCTGATAACTTAATTATCTAGATCCCTTTGGGTCTTGTTCCATGTTTCATTTGCATTTCATTTGTGTTATTTTCTTGGATTTCTGATTGTTTTTTATTGTGTATGAGACATTTGATGTGAAAAACTATAGAAGTAATTTGAGGCTTAGAATAAATGGTAGTCTTCTATGACATAAAATTTACATCTAATTTTGACAGAAATATAGGGGCCCTATAAGTCTGCTTTTCTTAATTCACTTTTAAGGATTGAGATTATTTGAAGCTGGGCTTTAATTGTATTCCTTTTGCTCTGAGGTTGAGATTCCAACCCAGAGTTTGAGGGAGGCTCAGGGTCTCATTTTTGTCTGGCTAGCCCAGTGAGGCTGTCAGATGTTTTCCTTAGCTTCCCAGCCTCACAGTCACTGCTTAAATCAGCAGATGCCTGTAGGGGAGAAGAAACGGTATACCAGACTCACCTCTGGGAACTTCGTGAATTCGGGCCCCATTTCTTTACTGCCTGATCTCTAGAAGCAGACTTTTCTTTTTTTAAACTTAGTTCAACTTTTCAAGTTTCTTCAGCCAGAGATTGGTTTGATGACCTGATCACCATTACTGGAAGTAGAAAGTCCTTGTTTGCTCTTATTTTTAATACTTTACTTGGTTTTGAAATTTTGGGTGAATTTGAATTTTTTTCTCCTCTTAACCATGCTCTTCTTCTCTCAGCCTCTTTATCGTCCTTTTGTTTAAATTATCAATTGGTTATATCAGGGGTCTGCAACACCAGGGCTGCAGACCCATACTGGTCGCTGGCCTGTGAGGAACCAGCCACGCAGCGGGAGGTGAGCAGCAGGCCAGTGAGCATTCCCACCTGAGCTCCACTTCCTGTCAGGTCATCCACCACGTTAGATTCTCAGAGGAGCACGGACCCTGTTGTGAACTGCACATGCGAGGGATCTAGGTTGCTCGCTCCTTGTGAGAAGTGAACTAATGCCTGATGATTTGAGGTGTAACAGTTTCATCTGAAACCATCTCCACTGCACCCCACCCCACCCCACCCCACCCCTGGTCCATGGAAAAATTGTCTTCCACAAAACTGGCCACTGGTGCCAAAAAAGGTTGGGGACCACTGGATTATATACAGAGTTTGAATAGGACCAACTTGTGGAGCAGTTAGCCATCTGGAGTTGTAGGTTTAATTGGAAGCAGAACTATCTTTGCCTTTGATGCCTTGAAGACAGCTGGTTTTTGTGTTGTTGTTGTTGCTTGTTTGTTTTTGAGACAGAGTCTCACTCTGTTGCCCAGGCTGGAGTGCAGTGGTGGGATCTTGGTTCACTGCAACCTCTGCCTCCTGGATTCAGGCTGTTCTCCTGCCTCAGCCTCCCAAGTTAGCTGGGACTACAGGCGCGTGCTACCACGCCTAGCTAATTTTTGAATTTTTAGTAAAGACAGGGTTTCGCCTTGTCCAACCTGGTCTCAAACCCGTGACCTCGAGTGATCCGCCCGCCACTGCCTCCCAAAGTGCTGGGATTACAGGCGTAAGCCACCATGCCCAGACAGATTACTGTTATTTTAAAAGTCTTTTTTTGGCAACTGGCTACTACCAATGTAAGTTACATTTGGATTCAGATAAAATCTTCAGAGCATTACAATGTATTTTTAAAAGTCAGGTCTTCATGAAATCACATTTTTGTGTGTGTGTGTGTGTGTGTGTGTGTGTGTGTATCCTGTTTAATGCTGGGTATTTTCTCAGCTCTGTACTCAATTCTTTGTCCTATAAGTAAAAATGTGATACACATCTTTAGTCACTTTGCTTCTTTTAAATTATTACCCTTTGAGCAGTAATTTAATATAAAAAATGTTTTAGCTTTCAAAACAGACTTTTAGAGTTGCTTACAGTATAACATACCCTTTATCCCTTTGGAAAATTTCATCTTACAGTATTGTAGTTACTGTTTCAATTTGTTGATTGAGTTATTTAGTCAAAAAATATGAATGTCTTTAGGGATGTTACTGTATTGTACGAGTTGTAACTTTAGAGTGCCACTAGCAACACATACATATGAACCAGTTTAATGGAAACATTACTGCTCTCATGGTAGTTTTAGGAAGTGTGTGGCTTGTTAAGTAGGGATGGTATTACATGTTATTTTACTTACTGCATATATTTGATTATCAAGAGATTAAGCAGTTTTCCACATCTTTATTACTGTTTCTATTTGTGACTTGTTTTAAAAATTAAAACAGTCTTAAATCTCATCTTGGACTTGTTACTCCTGCTCATTACTGCCAAGGCTTACTATAGTATTTACTAACTACAAGGAGTGTGATTGTTTTTATGTTAAGATTACTTAAGTTTCTTTGGACTAATTTTCTTCTCTACCTTGAGAAAAAAATGATTGGAATTTTTCAGAGGAGTTACGTTATTTCATACTGTCCTCCAAATGCTGGCATCTGAAATTTGAAGGTCTGCAGTGAAGATCAATTCACAGTAGTTATCTACTCTCTATTTGCTGTTATAAAGCCGAAATAAATATATTATGTCGTTTTAAGTATATTAGTATTTAACAAATTCTATTTTTCCTTAAATTTTATGTTAATGAGTTAACTGACTGAAACAAACATACATGGCCAGTTAGAACACTGTCCAAAACTTCTTGATATAAGCAAGCATTTTAGTTGTCTTTGAAAGGTCACACAATAAATTACAACCTCTATGTCTACCCCCTTGAGCTTGCTTTTAAGAAAGTAATAAAAGTGATGCGAACTTTTTATTATCATTAGTTCTCAATAATTTCATTGTATAATTTGACTTTTATAGGATGCCTTTTCTAAATTTGTATGAAGTAAAAATAACTTTCAGTCCAGTTATTTGAGAAGACAAAGCTGTATAACTGAATAGTGGTATAAATCCTATGTTTATTAAGAGTGCCCAAAGAGCTTAATAACTAATGAAAGTTTATCTTTTTTTTTTTTTTTTGAGACAGAGTCTCACTCTGTCACCCAGGCTGTAGTGCAGTGGCGTGATCTCGGCTCACTGCAACCTTCACCTCCTGGGTTCAAGCAATTCTCCTGCCTCAGCCTCCCGAGTAGCTGGGACTACAGGCACACGCTGCCACACTCACCTTATTTTTTGTATTTTAGTAGAAACGGGGTTTCATTGTGTTGCCCAGGTTGGTCGCAAACTCCTGAGCTCAGGCAGTCCACCCGCCTTAGCCTCCCAAAGTGTTGGGATTACAGGCTTGAGCCACTGCGCCTGGCTGAAAGTTTATCTTAAAACTGAGGCTTACTTCAGATACTGAAGGTATTAAACATAAGACGTGTGCATGTGCCTGGGTGTCTGTGTAGATGGCTTGGGGGTAGAAATAAAATCGAAAGCCACAGAAAAGACTATGGCTTTTTATTTTTAAAAAAATCACTTCATTGAATCAACATTTTAATTTGTTGATATTCTTTTTTGAATTTACTTCATTTTATTTCTGCTCTGCATCTAATTCCTTATTTTGGGATAACATATAGAGCATGAGTCAGCAAACTTTTTTTTTTTTTTTTTTTGAGACAGGGGCTCACTCTGTCACCCAGCCTGGAGTACAGTGGCATGATCTCAGCTCATTGCAGCCTTGACCTCCAAGGCTTAAGCAATCCTGTCACCTCGCCTGGCTAATTTTTGTATTTTTTGTAGAGATGAGTTTCACCATGTTAGACTGTTTTTGAATGCCTGAGCTCAAGAAATTCACCGGTCTTGGCTCCCCAAAGTGCTGGGATTACAAGTGTGAGCCACCACACCTATCCTAAACTGTTTTTAAAAGAATTGTCACAACTATGACAACTCCTTGTGTTTGTGTGGTAAAGTGCAGCCATAGACAATATGCTAACAAGTGGAATGGCTGTGTTCATTAAAACCTTACTATGAACACTGATATTTGAATTTCATATTGATTTTACTAATTGCAAAGTAGTCTTCTTTTGATTTTTTTACCTTCTAATATTTAACATGGTAGTCACTGCTGCCCATCCCTGTATAAAGTAACTTCCCTTGAGGAAGTTCAACCCTTCTAGTTACCCAACTATCCAGGTAGTTTTTGAAGGTTTTGAATTAAAGAACAGATGTTTCTCTGACTTTTCATAGATCAAGAAAAGTCAAGGATGAAAATTGTTAGCTCTGTACATATGCAAACATCTTAGCCATTTTTTGTTTTCAAAATTGTAATTGTGGTTAAAAAACACAAGACATAAAATTTACCATCTTAGCCTTTTCTTTTCCTTTCCTGTCCTGTCCTGTCCTGTCCTTTTTTGAGACAGGGTCTCCCTCTGTCACCCAGGCTGGAGTGCAGTGGTGCAGCCTCCGCCTCCCAGGTTCACTTGCCTCAGCCTCTGGAGAAGTTTGGATTATAAGCATGTGCCACCATGCCTGCCTCCATTTTAGCCATTTCTAAGTCAGTAGTGTTACGTGTATTCCTATTGTTGTACAACTAATCTCCAGAATGTTTTCATTTTGTCAAACTGTAACTTTACACCCATTAAACAACTTTCTAATTCCCCTCTGCCCCTAGGCCCCAGCAACCACTATTCTACTTTCTGTTTCTGTAAGTTTCACTACTCTAGATACCTCACACAACTGGAATCTTGTATTTGTCATTTTGTGTCTGACTTATTTCCCTCAACATAATGTCTTCAAGGTTCATCCTTATTGTATGATGTTTCAGTGTTTCCTTCCTTTTTAAGACTGAGTAATATTCCATAGTGTGTGTGTACCACATTTTGTTTATCCATTCATCTTTTGATTGGACATGGATTGCTTCCCACTTCTTGCATATTGTGAGTAGTGCTGCTATGAACATGGGTGTGCAGCTATTTCTTTGAGATCATGCTATTTTCTATCTAATTGTACCATTTTACATTCCTACTGACAGTACACAAGGGCTCCCATTTTTCCATAATCCTTCACAAGACTTTTTTTCAATGTTTTTGATGGTAGTCATTCTAGTAGGTATGAGGTGATATCTCATTGTGTTTTTTTATTAACATTTTCCTAATAATTAGTGGTGTTGAGCATCTTTTTCTTGTTTTCTTGTTGCCCACGCTGGAGTGCAGTGGCACAACCTTAGCTCACTGCAGCCTCCGCCTCCCGGGTTCAAGTGATTCTCCTGCCTCAGCCTCTGGAGTAGCTGGGATAACAGGTGCCCACCACCACACCTGGCTAGTTTTTTACATTTTTAGTAGAGATAGGGTTTCACCATGTTGGCCATGCTGGTCTCGAACTCCTGACCTCAGGTGATCCACCCTCCTCGGCTTCCCAAAGTGCTGGGATTACAGGCATGACCCACCGTGCCCAGCCATCTTTTTCTTTTTTAAGAGACAGGATCTTGTTACATTGCCCAGGCTGGCCCCAAACTCCTGAGCTCAAATGATCCTCCCACCTCAGCCTCCAGACACTATGCCTAGCTCAATTAATATTTTTAATTGACAAATCATAATTGTATACATTTATGGGGTGCAGTGTCATGTTTTGATATATATGTATACATACACACACACACGCGCATGCGATGTGGAATGATTAAACCAAGCTAATGAACATATCTGTCACCTCCTTTAATTTTTCCAGCAAGACATTTGAAATGTATTCTCTTAGCTATTTTGAAATATGTGTAATACGTCATTAACTATAGTCACCCTGCTGTGCAATGGATCTCAAAAATTTATTTTTTCTTTCTAACTCAAACTTTGTATCCTTTGACCAACTTTTCCTCATTTCTCCCAGCCCCTGGTAACTGCTATTCTACTTTCTGCTTTTGTGAGTTCAAATTTTTTAGTTTCTACATGTAAGTGAGATCATGTGTTATTTGTCTTTCTGTGCCTGGCTTATTTTACTTTGTCCTCTGAATTCATCCATGTTGTTTCAAATGACAGGATTTCCTTCTTTTTTAAGGCTGAATAGGCCTGGCTCAGTGGCACATGCCTGTCCTGTAATCCTAGCACTTTGGGAGGCTCAGGTGGAAGGATTGCTAGAGCTCCACCTCAAGCACCCCTTGAGGTGTGAGCTGTGATGGCACTACTGCTCTCCAACCTGGATGACAGAGCAAGACCCTGTCTCAAAAAAAGAAAAAGCCAAATATTACATTGTATATATACCACATTTTTTTTCCTATTCATCTGTTGATGGACATTTAGGTTGATTCTGTATCTTGTATTGTGAATAGTGATGCAGTGAACATGGGAGTGCAGATATCTCCTTGACATATTGATTTCAGTTTCTTTGGATATATAGAAATGGGATTGCTGGATGTGAGCATCTTTTCATTTCTTGGCCATTTATATTTCATCTCTGGAGAAATGTCTGTTCGCATTCTTTGCCCAATTGTTAGTCAAATTGTTAGCCAACTATATTTTAATAATACTTTCTTTTCTCTCTTGCAGTGTGTCACAAGTACTAATAAATAAGAAATTAGCATAGTTTAATCCTTACTTACAAAGGTAATATATTGCAAGAATGAGGGGAACAGTAAGGGGAATTTCTGAATTGCTAAATGCCAGTCTAGTAGAGAAGCTGACCATTCCATAATTGTTTTTAAAGTACATGAACAGCAATCTGAGAGGATGAAATATATATATAATGTGACTAAAAAAGATATGGGATTGATTTTTATGTGTCATATAGAATTAATCACACCTTGCCTATATATTATAATCAAATTGTTAAGCAGATAAGTTTAGAGAACTGTTACGGTGCATGGCATTTAGGTTTACCTGGTGAGTAAGAAAAAAACTTGAAACGATTTTGGCTGGGCACATAGCAATGAATTTTATGAATAAAAAAATCAGCCAAGTATGGTGGCGCATCTCTGTAGTCCCCAGCTACTTGGGAGAAGGTGGGAGGATTGCTTGAGCTGGAGATTGAGGCTGCAGTAAGCTGCGATCATGCCACTGCACTCCAGCCTGGGTGACAGCCTGACACCATCATAGTGTATATGAAACATAAATAAATTTTATGTTTAAACTTGGGTCCCATCCCCCAGATACCTCATTATGTACACACAAATATATAAAAAAAAAAAAAATCAGAAGTCTAAAACATGTTGCTCCCAGGCATTTTGGATAAGGGCTACTCAACCTGTATTCATCATTGTTCATAGTTAGACACTATGAACTATCAGTGTCTAAGCCAGAAAACAACCATTCCCTTTTCTTTTTTTTAAAAAAGCTTATTTTATTTTATTTTAATTTAGATAGGGTCTTACTCTATCTCCCAGGCTGAAGTGCAGTGGTGCCATCTCAGCTCACTACAACCTCTGTCTCCTGGGTTCAGGCGGTTCTTGTGCCTCAGCCTTCTGAATAGCTGGGATTACAGGCACCTGCCACCACGCCTGACTAATTTTTTGTATTTTTAGTAGAGACAGGGTTTCCCCATGTTGGCCAGGCCGGTCTGGAACTCCTGACCTCAAGTGATCCACCCGCCTCGGCCTCCCAAAGTGCTGAGATTACAGACATAAGCCTGCGCCTGAATTCAGTCTGTCACCAAATCTTGTTTTTTGTCTCTTAGATATTTTTCTGATCTGTCACTGCTCTAGTTTAGGCTCCTGTTTTCTCTTAACCTGGATGGCTGCCTAACATGTCTCCATGTATCCCCTCTGGAATCTACTGTTAGGCAAAAAAGCAGAAGCTATAGTACTTCATAAGTAACTGTGTTTAATTTTCAACTTGACTAAAGTAGCTCAGCTTGTATCCCTTTTATTTTTATTATTATGTAGTTTTACATATTGAGCTCCAAGAAATTATAGTTCCTTCGTTTTTAAATAAGATCTGTAAGAGGAGTTTAATCCATATTTAGAGTTGTGTTAATCTTCACACCAGTAAGATAGACATTTATTCTCATTTTACAAATAAAGAAATGGTTCCTGAGAGTTAACTGTGTGGTGGAGTTGAGATTTAGATTTAGTGTTTTTTTTTTGTTTTTTGAGACAGTGTCTCACTGTTCCCTAGGCTGGAATGCAGTGGTGTGTTCATAGCTCACTGCAGCCTTGATCTCTGGGCTCAAGCGATCCTCCCGCCTCAATCTCTCCAGTAGTTGGGATCACCACACCCAGCTACTTTTTTGATGTTTTGTTGAGATGAGGTCTTACTATGTGGCCCAAGCTGATCTTGAACTCGGAAGCCGTAGCACCTGGCTGACAGCCATCAGTATTAAACACAGAAGTTTAAGTGTCCCTTTTAGGCTTTTAATTATCTTAGAAAACAGCTATTTGTAAAGAAATTGAAAGAACTTTTACTAAAATACCACTACGCTGTATTATTAGAGTACTAACATTAACATGCAATGAACTTACACAAATACGTAAGTTTATAATTTTTCTGAAACTTGTGTTGGGGTGGGTAAGTGTAACTTTATGAGTTTCTGGATATATGACTACTGTTGATATGGTTTAGCTGTGTCCCCATCCAAATCTCATCTTGAATTGTTGTTCCCATAATCTCCATGTTTCGTGGCAGGGACCCGGTGGGAAGTGACTGCATCATGGGGGCACTTTCCTGCATGCCAAGTCTCCTCCCGATAGTGAGTTCTCATAAGATGTAATGGTTTATTATAAGTGTGTGGCATTTCTCCTGCTTGCACTCATGCTCTCTCCTGCTGCCCTATGAAGAGGTGCCTTTGGCCATGATTGTAAGTTTCCTGAGGCTTGCTCAGCCACGAAGAACTGTGAGTCAATTAAACCTCTTTTCTTTATAATTACCCAGTCTCAGGTATTTCTTCATAGCAGTGTGAGAACGGACTCTAATACAATGGTAAAGAAAACTAAACCCAAACTGAGAATTGAATGGATGGAGATTTTATGTAAGATTTTTCATTTAGCAATATGTCAGGTAGGGATAAATACATCACGTGATGAACTTTCAGGATTTTGTACAAATTTTCGTAATTGTAAATGTAAAAACATCTTTGAATGCCGGGGGCTACCACTGTATAAAATGTAATCTCAATTGTTGAACAAAAAAAGAAAAAAAAAAAAAGGTGTGTAGAAAAAAAGACTGGAAAATAAGCCAAAATGTTGACATTGGTTTTCTTTGGGTAGTAAGAATATGAGTTGGATTTTTTTGGCTCTAATTTTTTGCATTTTTCCATTTTTCTTTACCATGCATTCATGACTAAGGGTAAAAAGGAAAAGAAGTGAAATTGCTTCTTTCCTGACAGTTTTTTAGGAAAATATCCTTTTGTTCATAAGGCAAATAAATTGTCTTGGGGAAGAAATGTGAAGAAATATGAAGTCAGAAATATTATAATTGAAAGAAGTCTTGGTATAAGTCAGTATTTTTAAGTGACTGTTTGCTGGAAAACTGTGGTGTTAATCTGAGGCCAAGCAGGCATGTAACTTTAGGACTTTGCATCTGCCACTGTGTTTTGGCAACTTTTAGAGTAATACAAAAAAGACATGAGAATGATGTGACCCACAATGTATTTGAATCACTAAATGCTGTCCAAAAATGGCAGTTACAGTAATTTGTGAGGACACTAGGAAATCTGATTATATCATAGGCCATTTTGGTCATTGAGTGTTAGGTTGAACCATATGAACCTATTTTATAGATTAAAAATGGTTGAGTGTCTGTAACTTCCTATGATTTAACCTGTTAAAAATAGTACTTTTTCATTCTTCTTTCAAATTTGATTTACTTAGCTTGTATTATGTATGTATAATGTATATAATACGTATATACTATATATAGATTGATACAGATCTATATATATAGACACAGATATATATAGGTATCTTATCTAAATTTATAGGTGAGTGTGTCCATTAAGGTTGCAGATAAAAGAAATTATTATTAGAATCTTAAAATTTTGATTTTGGGGTGATTTAGTCATTGGAAATATGTCTTTCTAGAGGACTATTACGACCTTAATGTGGATTATGTGCTAATTTATGTATCTGGATCCCAAAGTTGGCATTCCCTGGAGTCTGATAGCACATTAGAGTTGGGAGTGATGGTTAAAGATTGTTTTAATTTTCATCAAGCAGGATAACTTGTGTTAAACACGTCTTCATGGACGTGTAGAGCAGGTAGGAGCCCTATCCCATGTAGGCTACCCTGTTTTATTGGAAATCTGTTGGATAAAATTTAATTTTTTTTCTTCCTTATTTGAAGGGTTAGGCTAGGCAAGTAGAAAGTGAGTAAATTGGAATGCTAATATGTTTCTTCTGTTGCTTTCTCTTCTCATGTAATTTACTTTGCATACATTTTTGGTCAAGTTGCTTATTTTTCCGGGACTTAGTAAGTAAAAATCATCTAGGCTGTATGGTCCAGGAACCTGCCAAAACTTTGCATGTATTATCTCATTGAACTCACCTTATGAATTAACCCTGTGTCCTGCCTGTGAACAACACTGTGATGGACATAGTTATTACCAAGATTTTTTTTTCCCCCAAGACAGAGTCTTGCTCTGTTGCCCAGGTTGGAGTGCAGTGGTGCGATCTCGGCTCACTGCAACCTCCCTCTCCTGGGTTCAAGCAATTCTCCTACCTCAGCCTCCTGAGTAGCTGAGAGTACAGGCACATGCCACCCCACCCAGCTAATTTTTCTATTTCTAGTGGAGATGGGGTTTCACCATGTTGGCCAGGCTGATCTTGAACCCCTGACCTTGTGATCTGCCCACCTCAGCCTCCCAAAGTGCTGGGATTACAGACATGATCTACTGTATCCAGTCATTATTACCAAGATTTTATAATAACAGGGTCACTACGTGGCAAAGCTGGGATTTGAACTCAGGCAGTCAGGCCACAGAGCCCATGTTCTTAATGTTACAGCTGGCTATATTGTTACAATAAATGTCCACAGAAATCCATTTTAGGAATGTTACAAGGATACAGTAAAGATGATGTTGATGAAATAATAGGTTGAAATCACTGCATGAATATTTAGAATATTTAGAATTTTACCCATGTATGTTATGTTATGTTATATTATTTAGTAACCTATCTATAGCCCAGGGTGGAGTGTGGTGGTGGCGTCTCACAGCTCACTGCAGCCTCCACCTCCTGGGCTCAAGTGATCTTCCCACCTCAGCCTGGGACTAGAGGTACGGACTACCATGCCCAGATAATTTTTTAAATTTTTTGTAGAGATGGGGTCTCTTCAGGTTGTCCAGACTGGTCTCGAACTCCTGGGCACAAAGGACCTGCTTGCCTTGGCCTTCAAAGTGCTGGGATTACAGGTGTGAGACACCACTCCTGGCCCCTTGTTGATTTTCATTCATTGTTTTCAGTTGTGCTTTAATATGTAGCTAGTATTCAACTTGGACTTCTTACAAAAAGTACTTGCAGCCTCCTTTCTGGTCAGAGATTTACTTACCTGCTGTAGAGGGACTTTAAGAAAGAAAAACTGTTCTGTGGCCCTTCTTTCACCCTATATTATTGGGATAGAAGAATAGGCCAAGAAGGAGTACTGTGGAGCAGTAAATCATCACTGTCCTTTTTAAGGTTCGTAACAATTGGTTACCTCTCAGGAGTGGGATTTTAGGAGACAAGGAAGTATTGGGACTTTTTACTTTTATATTTTTGTATTTATTTCAGCAAGCACCTATTACTTAGTAATGGGGGAAAGGCATCAAACCAAAAATGAGTCTTGAGTACTTAGGTTAGAGACAAGATACCAGTTTACTTTCTGGTAGTGAGGAGAGGGTAATCACCAGCTCAAGTTTTATCAGATTCCTGTTTTGGAGTTTTCTTAGAGAACATTCCTTCTTACCGCAGGATCAAGTACATGCTCTTTTTTTCTCTGTGTCTTTGTCTGTCTCTGACATGGACACGTGCACACACACATACACACACACCCATATTCTTCCTCTGGACCCTTCTTTTGGGACAGAGATGCTTGACTGAGTGGATATAAACTGTAACAAAAGGCAGTATAACTTAACCTTTCAGTGTCTCAATTTCTCTATTTTTAAAATCAGGACTATATGTTAATGTAGAAATGCAGTCTAGTATAAAATACATCTATATGTGAGTATGTATATATGCATTTGTATGTATGTGTATATACAGTGTGAGAGAGATTGATTTTAAAAATAGCAGATTGCTACAAGTTTGAGGCTAGAGGAAGAGGAACTTGGTTAGTTATGTTACTGCTATATTAGCATAAAGAAATTAGGCATGGAAGTATATGTCATCCTATTATACTTACCGGGAACTTCTAACCCCAGGAAGAAAGCTGGAAGGGGACTTATTACATTATGTATGCTAATATTTATTGAGCACTTATATTTTAGCAAATATATATGTTCACATTTATTGAATGCTTTCTAAGTGACAGATTTAGTTCAAAACCATATAAACTTATTTTAACAACTCTGTAAGGAATGTATTTTATTATCTCCATTTTCTATATTAAGGAAGCTAAAATAGAGAGAGGTTAAAGAACTTGACTAAACTTTATACAGCTTATCGACCTATGTACGTTTTTGATGAAAGAAAAATTAGTTATCAGAGATTATTTTTTATTAGTAAGAGTAAAATTGAAATTTAAATTGTTTTCATTTTTTAAAGTCATGGCAGTAGAGAGAAGCAGAAACCCTATGCTTTACCTCTGATGTAAGCCTATCTTCTTATGTGAATTATTTGGTCTCAGAGTATTTGAATTATTTGCTGTAAGGGTTGCAACAAAAGTGTTTAAAAAGACCAAGTATTTTAAAAAGATTAGGTGAAGCATTACTCTGACTTGGAATGATTCTAGATGAGACCTGTCTTCTCTACCACAGGCTTATATAATTGAACATGTAGACCTAGATTCAGGGACCTGGCTTTCTATACTTACTGTTGTCAGACATTTGGGTGAAATCTTTGGGAAGTGTATATGTTTATACGTGTATGTGCAATACATATGTATCTATATATGTAGATAAATAGATAGGTAATGTGACTCAGAAACAGATAAATAGTTTAGTGAATAAAGTACAAAACAGACCCATGTTTATGGAATGTGATAACCAGAGAGATATTTTAAATCAGTGGGAAAAGGTTGAATTAGTGAGAAATTGAGACATTTTCCTTTAGAAAAAATTCTAGATGTATTATATATCTGTATATAATTCTAAATGGATTAATGTTCTAAATGTTAATATCTCAAATCATTAGAAAAAGTAGGAAATGTGTTTATTGAATACATGTGAGAGAGGGGTTAGAAAAAGAAATTGGGCTGATTTTGTAATAGCTCATTTAACTAACGTGTTCATTTAACTGCCAAAAAATTAGAGTATTTGCTTTTAAAGTAGGGAATCAAACTGTGGAATAAACAATGGAATGTAGTATAGCCAACAAAAATTATAGCTAAGTTCTTTAAATATGTGATACAAAATATTGTCAATGAAAATAGGTATGTTCTATTTATTAACCATGTTAAAATGGATGTTTCAAGACAAGATTCAGAAGTAATTCCAGTGTTATACAATATAGACTTCTTGAATTCTTTTTCTTTCTTTCTTTTTGAGATGGAGTCTCACTCTGTTGCCCAGGCTGGAGTGCGCAACCTCCTCCCCCCCGGGTTCAAGTGATTCTCATGCCTTAGCCTCCTGAGTAGCTGGGATCACAGGTGCGCACCACCATGCCCAGCTAATTTTTGTATTTTTTAGTAGAATTGGGATTTCACTGTGTTGACCAGGCTGGTCTTGATCTCCTGACCTCAGGTGATCCGCTCACCTCAGCCTCCCAAAGTGCTAGGATTACAGGTGTGAGCCACTGTGCCCAACCCAGACTTTTGAATTCTTTTGCTTCCTATACTTTCGAGTGCATTAAAAAAAACTAATGAAAAGGAATTATTTAAGTGGAATATTTTATCTTGGAGAAATAATTTCTTTATCATAGTGTTTATTTTTAATAAAAGAACCTCTGCCTTATCTAGTATAATATGGAAAGTATTAATATAAGAAAAGCTTTAACTGTTCTGTATAAATCAGCTTATCAGGTATAATATGAAAAGTAGCAGTTAAAATCTGGAATGAATTAAAATGCTTTTGGACTTCAGGAAGTTTTAAATTTAAAACTAAGGTCATGGCTCAGCAGCAATTTAATCTACTATTAGAAGGCGTTTAGTGAAAAAACTCTTTTTTTACCTTTTTGGTAACTGGTATTAACCTTTTAAAAACCTGCGTTCTAGGCATTTGATTTTGTTACGACTGTCATCAAGCAAGATGAAGACTTAAGGCAACTAAAAAATTATATAATGAAAAAATGATTCCTTGTCATAAATACAGGTGATATAACTATCATATAAAGTGATGTTGACTAACCAGAACTAGTAATATGTTCTAATATATCACCCTTGAATCCTTGGGAGCACATACTTCTACAATAACCAACATTTATTGAGTTTATAAGTATGTGTGTTAAAGACACAGGGAGAGAGAGAAAACATGTTTATTAAAATGAAACATGACAAACTAATGGGTCAGATTGTGTTCTTTGTGTTCCCTAAAATTTTTCTTCATTATATTGAATGTGGTTGATCTCTAATTTGGGTAGTGACATCCCTTGTTACATGTTTTATGTGATGTTTTGGATTTACATTTGTAAATTTTGGGAAACAGTTCAGTAAGAAGAGTAGCATAATTAAAAGGTGGTTGTGTTTTGAAGTGGGATAGTCTTTAAGAATGGTATGATCTTTATAGTGGCTTTTGTAATTTCTTCTTTTTCAAAAGTATAAACGTTTATTGTAATAAAGGATTTGATGGATTATAGTGAAATTAGTTTTTTTTCCCAGAAAATTTCTCTCTTGAGGACAGAATTTTTGGTTAAGGATCAAAAATGACAGTTTGAGTCCATAAAAAATTGAAATCTTTGAAATGTGTTTTCTAGAACAGAAGTAAGTAAACTACCTGTTTTTACATGACTAAAAACATCAAAAAAAATAATTCTTTCAGGTAATGGGTGCACCAGAATCTCAGAAATCACCACTAAAGAACTTATTCATGTAACCAGTCACTACTTGTTCCCCCAAAACCTATTGAAATAAAAAATAAGTAATTCTTTGTGACATGTGAAATTTGAATTTCATTGTCTATTCATTTAAATAAAGTGTTACTGGAACACAGCTGGTTTTACTTTATAATGACAGAGCTGAGGAGTTTTGACAGAAACTGTATATGGCGTTCTCATTACTTCAAGCTACTGTTTGGTGTACCACAAATTTCAGTGCTGCCATGATCACTTGACAGTGTTTTGAGTGCCACGTCTGTGACCAGATTGGAATTTTTAATTTTATTTATTTATTTATTACCACTGTGTATCCATCTTGTCAAAACAAGGAAAGAAAAGAAAAATATAGACTTTGAGTGGCATGCTTTTAAGGCACACTGGAGTGTGGGTTATTTTGTTACTGAATTTAATAGCAAAACATTGCTCTTATTATGAAATGACACTAGAGCTGCAATAGAAGAATACAGTATACCTTAATCGTATACTACACTATGTCCAACTCTCAGAAAAGCAATAGAAAAATTACAAAACTTAAAAATGGAGTATCTCATCACAGCATAATTTCTTCATAAAAGTGAAAATAAGTTTCCAAGTGGCTTGTTTGCCAAGCAAGGAAAGCCATTTACTGATGTTGAGTTAATTAAATTGTATTTTATTGAAGCAGTCAAAAAAATTACATCCATAGAAAATAAACTTGTTTTAGGCTGTTAGCTTTTTGGCAAGAACAGTTGATTTAAGAGTTGAGGACATTTGAAGCAACATCACTAGTCAATTAAAAAACAAGGCAAATGATTTGGAGTGGTTTTTCTTGGCTCTTGATGAGCCGGCAGATGTTATTGATACAATTCAGTTGTTCTCTATTCAAGGAGTCAGTGCCAAGTTTGAAGTGGCAGAAAAGTTGGCCTCTGAATAGTCTGTGCAGAACAACTACAGGCAAGAATATTTTCAAAGCTGAGAAAACACTAAGTACAATCTGAAGTGGAATCTGCTAGGATGTGCTGCAACTGATGGTGATAAAATACATACGGATCAGAGAAAGGCTTAGTTGGACTAATTTACAAAGCTTGTAAAACTGAGGAGTTCATAGTTGATGGTTATTCGTTGTTATTCATTGGCAGATACTTTGCAGAAAATATTTCCATCTATCCATGTGTGTTACTGAATCAGTATTGTCAACTGTGAAGTCAGTTTGCTCTTTTGGACTTAACTAGCATCAGCTGCATGAATTTTTGTTAGAGGACGAATATCCTGACTGGCTTAGAAGTGGTAAAGTATTTTTTTCACAATTGTTTGAGCTAAAGGCTGAGATTGAAATTTTTTTGAACAAAGAGAACTGCCCTCAAATGCTATTAAATACTAATTAACTTTGGAAATCAGCTTTTTCTGAAGATTGGGTAATGTTTTTAAAATGAATTTAACCTAAAATTTGAAGGCAAAATAGTGCTTATATGTGAAAGACTGTGGTAAAGTCATTTCAGTGGCAACTGATACTCAAATCCCAAATAATTTCAGGCTGCTTTATATACTTCTCAAGCCGTCAAAGAAGTTAGATCGTCATTCCCACATGAATATGAGTGGACACATTTTCTAGTCTCAAACTATAGTTCCCACAGCATTTTTCAGAAGTTGACACAAATGCACAGAAAGTTTCGTATTTCAAAAATTTGTTTAATTTTGCAGTGGAGAAACTTTCTACCTAACCTTCAGTTGGAAGTAGTTAATCAGCACTGTGATGACATACTGAAAAGCAAATATCAGATGAAGAACCAATAGATAACTGCCTTCCCGGTAATGAATATGCTCAATTAAAATCATGATTGTGGGTTAATATCAATATTTGGCAATATCTGTTTCTGTTAAAAGACATTTTCAAAGACAAATACATACAATCGCATTACAGATCAATTTTTTTTTTTTTTTTTTTGAGATGGAGTCTGGCTCTCTCCCCCAGGCTGGAGTGCAGTGGCCGGATCTCAGCTCACTGCAAGCCCCGCCTCCTGGGTTCACGCCATTCTCCTGGCCAGGCCCCCGAGTAGCTGGGACTATAGGTGCCTGCCACCTCGCCCGGCTAGTTTTTTGTATTTTTTAGTAGAGATGGGGTTTCACCGTGTTAGCCAGGATGGTCTCGATCTCCTGACCTAGTGATCCGCCCGTCTCGGCCTCCCAAAGTGCTGGGATTACAGGCTTGAGCCACCGCGCCTGGCCATTTTTTTTTTTTTTAAAAAAGAAAAAGTGCTCTCATTCTGCACCCAGGCTGGAGTACAGTGGCACAATCATGACTCACTGCAAACCTGTAAGTCCCAGGCCCAAGTGCTCCTCCTACCTCAGCCTTCTGAGTAGCTGGGACCATAGGTACATACCACCACACCTTAGGTTTTATTTTATTTTTTTATTTTTGTAGAGACAGGGTCTCCCTATGTTGCCCAGGCTGGTCTTGAACTCTTGGGCTCAAACAATCCACCTGTCTTGGCTTCCCAAAGTGTTGTGATTACAGATGTGAACCACTGCGTTTAGCCTACAGATCAATATTAACAGATGAGGCCAGCCGTCGTGGCTCATGCTTGTAATCCCAGCACTTTAGAAGGCACAGGTGGGCTGATCACTTGAGATTAGGAGTTCAAAAACAGCCTGGCCAACATGTTGAAACCCCGTTTCTACTAAAAAAAAAAAATACGAAAATTAGCCAGGTGTAGTGGCATGTGTCTGTAATCCCAGCAACTTGGGAGGCTGAGGTGGGCGAATCTCTTCAACCCGGGAGGCGGAGGTTGCAGTGAGCCTAGATCGTGCCACTGCACTCCAGGCTGGGCAACAGAGCAAGACTCCGTCTCAAAACAAAATTTAACAGATGAGTATTTGTAATAGATTTTGATGATAGGAAACTCCAATTAAGTGAGGTTATTTGTTGAGGTGCTGTCTTCTCAAAAAGAATTTCCTTCTTTTCTTAGCAGACTTCTATTTAAAAAAAAAAATTTTGTGTGTGTGTGTGTGTGTGTATTTATTTATTTATTTTGTCATACATGGTCTTCTCTTGTCACCCAGGCTGGAGTGAAGTTGTGTGATCTCGGCTCACTGAAACCTCTACCTCCCGGGTTCAAGTGATTCTTGTGCCTCAGCCTCCTAAATAACTAGGATTACAGGCACCCACCACCACGCCTGGCTAATTTTTGTATTTTTAGTAGAGATGGGTTTTCACCATGTTGGCCAGGCTGGTCTTGAACTCCTGACCTCAAGTGATCCACCCTCAGCCTCCCAACGTGCTGGGATTATAGATGTGAGCCACTGCACCTGGCCTATTATAAAATATTATACTCATTATTGTATCTTGAATTTTGTCAATAAAAAGTTTGTAGAAATTGTTTCTGTATCCAGCCTGGGTGACAGAGTGTCTTAAAAAAAAAAAAAATGTTTCTGTCTTGTTATGTAAGTATCTATATGATTTTGCCTATTGGCCTGCAAAGACTAAAATATTTGTTGACTGGGCCCTTTACAGAAAAAGTTACAGATCCGTGTTCTACAGAAGTACTTCTGAAACATGAATATTTGTAGTAATTACTGGGGATCTTGTTAAGATGCAGATTCTGGTTTGGTTGGTTTCTGGAGGAACCCATGATTTTGCATTTCTTATAAGCATCTTGATGATACAGTTGCTGCTGGCTCATGCACTGTAGTTTGAGTAGCAAAGCTCTACTGTTTAGGATTAGCATTTGCTGAGCACCTATTACGTGCCAGGAATTACACCAGGGGCTCTTGCGTATATTGCCTCTTTAAAATATCTTATTAGGGCTCACGCCTGTAATCCCAGCACTTTGGGAGGCTGAGGTGGGCAGATCACGAGGTCAAGAGATCGAGACCATTCTGGTCAACATGGTGCATCCTGGCCAACATGGTGAAACCTCGTCTTTACTGAAAATACAAAAATTAGCTGGGCATGGTGGTGCGCACCTCAGGGGGCTGAGGCAGGAGAATCGTTTGAACCCAGGGGGCGGAGGTTGCAGTGAGCCGAGATCGCGCCACTACACTCCAGCCTGGTGACAGAGTGAGACTCCATCTAAAAAAGAAAAAGAAAAAAAAAAAACAAGAAAAAACTAATTAGAAGATGTTAAGAATTAAGGAAAGATTGTGCTTTTAAGAGTTTTTGGTTAGAAACCCATTGATGCTTGGGTGCATAATTTCCTGTAAGACTTCATGGAAGAGGGTTGAGGTCCTAGAGGAAGCTATACATCTGAGAAAAACAATAGGAAACAAAATATATTATTATTTACTGATCCAGATCAAAAGCAGGGCCTGATGCCCTCATCTTCCATGGTAAATTTCAGTGTGCCATCAACCAGTTATCAAGTCAAAGAGTAGGCATAGTATATAGCACATACATACTTTATACATATTTTCTTCCAATCTGTTGTTTGCCTTTTCATTTTGTAACCATGTTCTTTTGAACTAGCACCATTTTAAATTTTTGACGAAGTCCAATTTACTGAATTAAGAACTTGTAATTATTATTTGAGACAGATTCTTGCTGTGTCCCCCAGCCTGGAGTGCAGTGGCGCAATCGTGGCTCACTGCAGCCTCGACCTCCTTGGCTCAAGCAGTCCTCCCACCTCAGCTCCTTAGTACCTAGAACTACAGATGCGCACTGCCACACCCAGCTAATTTTTGTATTTTTGTAGAGATGGGGTTTTGCCATGTTGCGCAGGCTGATCTTGAACTCCTGGACTCAAGTGATTCTCTTGCCTTGGCCTCCCAAAGTGCTAGCCTGTAATTATTATTTTTTTAAAATTGTGGCAAAATGTAAAATTTACCATGTTAACTATTTTTAAATGTAAAGTTCAGTGGTATTAAGTACATTCACATTGTTGTGCTACCATCACCACTCTTCATCTGTAGAAATTTTCCGTCTTCCCCAGCTGAAACTCTGTACCCATTAAATACTAACTTCCCATTCCACCACACCCACTAGCCCCTGGCAACCACCTTTTGTGACTGACTTATTTTACTTAGCATAGTATCTTCAGAGTTCTCCTGTTGTAGCATGCCCCCACATTTTCTTCATTTTTCCGGCTGAATAATATTCCATTGTATGTAGATACCACATTTTGTTTATCCATTCATCTGTTGATAGCCACTTGGATTGCTTCTACCTTTAGGCTAATGTGAATAGTGCTGCTGTAAACATGTTTGTACAAATACCTGTTTTAGCCATTGCTTTTGCTTGTATTGGTTATATACTCAGAAGTGAAATTGCCGGATCATATGGTAATTCAGTATTTCATTTTTTGAGGAACTGCTATACTGTTTTGCACAGTGGCTGCACCATTTTATGTTCTCAGCAGCAATGCACAAGGATTCCAATTTCTCCACATCCTCACTAGCACTTGTATATTTGGGTTTTAGTTTTTGATAACAGCCATCCTAATGGTTATGAAGTGGTATCTCACTGTGATTTTGATTGGCATTTCCCTCATGATTAATGTTGACCATCTTTTCATCTGCTTATTGGTCGTTTGCACACCTTCTTTGGAAAAATTTCTATTCCAGTCTTTTGTCCATTTTTTGGTTGGGTTTTTTGTTACTGAGTTGTAGAAGTTCTTTATATATTCTGGGTATCAATCCTTTGTCAGATACGTAATTTTCAGATTTCCATTCTGTGGGTTGCTATCTCACTCTGTTGATTATGCCTTTTAGGTGCAAAAGTTTTAAATTTTGATTAAGTCCAACTTACCCATTTTTATTCCTTCCTTCCTCCCTCCCTCCCTCCCTGTCACCCAGGCTGGAGTGCAGTGGTGCGACCTTGGTTCGCTGCAGCCTTTGCCTCCCAGGTTCAAGTGAGTCTTGCCTCAGCCTCCTGAGTAACTGAGATTACAGGCACACACCACCATGCTCGGCTAATTTTTTTGTATTTTTAATAGAGACGGGGTTTCACCATGTTGGCCAGGCTGGTCTTGAACTGCTGACCTCAAGTGATCTGCTGGCCTTGGCCTCCCAAAATGCTGGGATTTCAGGCATGAGCCTCTGCAGTTGGCCCTATTTTTTCTTTAGTTGCCTGTGCTTTTGGTGCTAGATGAAAGAAACCAGTGCTAAATTGAATGCCACGAAACTTTCTCCATATGTTTTCTTCTAAGAGTTAGAAAGTTTTAGGTCTTATATTCAGGCATTTGATCCATTTTGAGTTAATTTTTGTATATGGTTAAAGTAAGGATCCAACTCAGTTTGTTTGCTTGTGGATATCCAGTTTTCCCTGCACCATTTGTTGAAAAAACTGATCTTTCCCCACTGAATGGTGTTGGTGTTCTTACTGAAAATCATTTCACGTGAGGGTTTGTTTTCTGGTCTCTCTGTTTTATCCCATTGATCTATGTATGTATGTATGTCTGTCTTTATGCCAGTACCATGTTCTTATTTTTTAAATGTGATTTAATGTTTTCAAAATAGTCCTGTGCCAGGGAAGGATTGATAGTTTTTTATAAAGCAAAACTTCAGTAGATTGTAAGTTTCAGTGCCAAGCTTAAGACTTGACAGACCTGGCATATAATAGGTGTTTGATTTGAGAATCATGTTTGAAGCCAAAGGAGGTCTGAAAAGAAAACAGAAGGCCATGGGGAATATTTGCAGTTAAGAGAGAACAAGAAGGTGATGAGGGGAACAGGTGTAGCTGAATTATGAAAACTAGAACTGTTTATGTTTTTGCTTTGGTTTTTCCTCTCAATAAAGGAATAATATACAGTTTCTGATGTAATAGCAAGAAGAGAAAAAATGGAAGCATTGATGATACTAAGGATGATGTGGTTATAAACCAGTTTAAGGGAAGAATTAAATGATAGCACAATAAAATTGAAGCTATGGTAGATTTCTAAAAAGACATAAGCGAGGGCAGAAGGAGACAAGGAGTGAGCAGATGCCAGAGAGGTAGGGTACTTGTGAATACAAGATTTCTTAGATGTCAAGAAGGAATGAGGTCAAAAGCAAGTGTTAAAGGCTTTAGCTTTTTAGAGGGATTTACTTCTTTTTTTGAGCTAGAGGAAGTAGACAGGGGAAGGTATATTTTCAGGTACAGGGATCCAAATAAGCATGAAAGAGTGGCCACCATCCATCTAGTCCTTTGTCCAGGTGAGGATAAAAAGTAAGAAAGGCAATTTCAAAAGATAAGATCTATAGGAATAGTTGTTAACCTTTAGGAGAGGAATGTCAGGATGTGTGGAAGGGGGCTAGTATAGTTCAAAAATGTTCCCCAAGTCATTCCGGATTCTGGCAATATCCTTACCTGCTCTCTTTGAGAGCCATTCATTTATGTCGCTTCTAGGGTTTTTGTCAGAATTAGCAGACTTAGATAAAGTAATTTTTAAGAATTTGTTTGAACTTTATCTAGAATTTGGAGTGCTTTAGTCTGCGTAATAACAGTAACATCAGGGTGTTAAATTTTTCCCCTTAATTTTCACGGTGGTTGTTTAATAATAAGTGTTACTTCAGTCATCTGTATGTATGATAAACGTGTCTGTGTTTCATTTACCTGATGGAAACCTAAAACTCAACCACACAAAAAATCTTAAGGATTGTGACAGTAATAAAACAGTTCTTTATAGTTTAAAATGTAGTTATATAAGATATACATAAAATAATTAAGTGATAATGTCATATAGTTACAATTCTGGGTATGCTTAGAATAGGGAGGTTACATTAAGAGAGTAGTATTTTTTAAACTATGGACCCATAGTCCATTATTGGTTTATGAAATCAATTTAATTGCTATTTACTACTGTCACCCCACCCTTTTTTAAATGGACTGGAATAGACTAGAAAATAGTTGTTGTACAGGACTCTTACTACTGCATTGCAGTAAGATTAGGTATTCTGTGAAACTTTTAAATATATGAATGTTTGTAACTGTGTATGAATTAGATGGAAAATACATTTCTTTCTGTGAGTTGCAGCCAAAAGTGTTGGAAATCCATTGTAGGATGTTTTGAGAAGTTGATGTGTGCATTTAAAAATAAAGTCTCTCAATTTCATCTGCTTGTAGCATTCCTAAATTTTTAACGTCTTAACTAATCACATATATATATTTGTGTAAGTATAAAGTATACACACATACATATATATGTGTACATATGTATATTTTTTTTCTTAATAGGTGCAATGGATGAGCTTCATAGTCTGGATCCAAGAAGGCAAGAGTTATTGGAAGCTAGATTTACTGGAGTTGCAAGTGGGAGCACTGGGAGTACGGGCAGTTGCAGTGTTGGAGCTAAAGTGAGCAAAATTTTCATCTTTATTTGACAGTCTTTCTTTGTATTAAATGGTCTAAAATAGTATGTAAAGGATTCCTACATATGTGCTTAACAGCAAATGTAACTTTTATAATGTATAGAATAAGATCAGTGTTCATAAACCTGTTTTGAATATAGTATACCATATTTCAGGGGCATTAGGCATTATGTTATAATACAGCATAATATGTTTCAGGGATAAAAAGGAGATCGGTAGATTGTACTGCCGGTCTCCCACAATGTACTTCCTTACCCTACCTGCCCTTATTATCCATGGTCCTATCTGTACATCTAATCCACTGTTTCTAATTGCTGCATAAAACTTTAATAGCGTATATCTTTTAGGCCAGGAGTCCTCAACCCTGGGCCGAGGACCAGTGCTAGTCCTGTTAGGAACCTGGCCGCACAGCAGGAGGTGAGCGGCAGGAGAGTGAGCAGTACTGCCTGAGCTCCACCTCCTGTTAGATTTGGTGGTGTTAGGTTCTCATAGAAGCATGAACTCTATTGTGAATTGCGCATATGCGAGGGATCCAGGTTGTGCACTCCTTATGAGAATCTAATGCCTGATCTGAGGTGGAATAGTTTCATCTCTAAACCATTCCCCACCCCACCCCACCCCCTATTTTTCATTGAAAAATTGTCTTCCACGAAATCGATCCTGGGTGCCAAAATGGTTCGGTATCTTTGTGTTCAGCCTTTCAGTGATAGACCCAGATTGTCTACCTCAAACTGTGATGAGTTTTCATGTACTTGGGCTCTTACGGACCTTTGTGACCATTTATGTAGAATGTATTCCCAAGAGCACAATTGCTAGATCATAGGGTATGTGTAGACTAAAATTGGATAAATAGAAGGTTGCTGTTCAGAACAGTTGTACTAATCTGCATTTTCAGCGGAGTGCATGAGTATTTCTGTATTTCCATATCGCAGAAACACTTGACACCATCCACATTCCTCATCATTTAAGTATAAAATATCTTTTTGTTTTACTTGTACCATCAATTATTTTGAGAATTTCTTCTTCTTCTTCTTCTTCTTTTCTTTTTTTTTTGAGGGAGTCTCACTCTGTCGCCCAGGCTGGAGTGCAGTGGCACGATCTCATCTCACTGCAACCTCCGCCTCCCAGGTTCAAGTGATTATGATTCTCCTGCCTCAGCCTCCCAAATAGGTGGGATTACAGGTGCCCACCCCCACGCCTAGCTAATTTTTAGTAGAGACAGGGTTTCACCATGCTGGCCAGGCTGGTCTTGAACTCCTGACCTCAGGTGATGCCCACTCACCTCGGCCTCCCAAAGTGCTGGCCTTACAGGTGTGAGCCACCACGCTCGGCCTATTTTGAGTATTTCTTTGTATGCTTGTTAACTTGTTGGGAGTCTTAGAAATTATTTTAATTCTTTGTCTGTTTTTATATTAATATTACTTTCTTTTTTGAACTGATTTTCCCATGTTCCATGTATATTCTACATGTTGATTTCTTGTTGACTTCATGCATCATAAGTAACTTCTCCCACTTTGTCATATGTCTCTTACTTTGTTCATGGTCTCTGTTGAACTGGAGTTGTGTGAATTCATAGCACATTGAACTTTCTAAATTTGTTGTAATCAGTCTCACCAATTTTTTGCCTTACGGTTTATACCTCCGAAGTTTTGACTAACCCTTGGTATTTAACAAAAATAAACATCACCATTAACCATTTGGGTCAAATGGACCGTTTTGTATTTTTATATTTATAAGTTATTTTACTACTAATTTATAGACACAGGAATAAAAGTATTATGAAAAACAACTTTATTAGATATTTTAATAAGAATTACATTGCACACCTCTTTGTATCAAGTAAATTTTGGCTCACAAACATAAAAAATGAAAGAATACTGTGATATGTCCTTTGAGCATAATGAGGTGGTCCAGAATATGGTTGCAGAATATTATATGATGTAGTCCTTATTGCGTTTTCTTTTTTTCCTTATAAATATATTGTTCAATTCATTGATTCTTGAATTTGAGAAAATTCATCTAGGTTTATGTTATCTGATTATCTGGGATTTTACAAATAGTATCACCACCATCAGCTTCAGAGTCTAGACATGCTACTGTTGGTGTTTATTTTCTGATTCATCTAATAATTGTAAGATGTATTCCTCTGTCATTTTCTTCTCTTAGCCATCGTGGGTGGAAAATGAAAATTTTTGAATTCTTTGGTGGAGTCAGTGAAAGCCAAGATTAGACTACAAAGATGGTATTCTAGTGTTTCAAAAATATTCTTAAAAGATGAAGCAAGGTGAAAGATGATGCAGTACTTGAAAGATAATGGAAGGCAAGAAGAAAATTGAAAGATGATTTATTTTACTATTGCACCATCCTTGTAGGTTATTAAATCTGTATTTTTCTGTTTCCATAACAAACGAAGTAAACTTAGGTGTTTAAAACAACACAAATTTACTATAGTTTTGTAGGTTAGAAGTCTATTACTAGTTTTATGGGCTAAAATCAAGGTGTTTATAGGTCTGTAATCCTTTGTGGAGGCTTAAGGGGAGGGTCAGTTTCCTTGCCTTTTTTAGTTTCTTCTTTTTTTTTCCCCCTCTGAGACAGGGTCTGGCTCTGTCACTCAGGCTGGAGTGCAGTGGGGTGATCTCGGCTCACTGCACCTTCTGCCTCCCGGGGTCAGGTGATTCTCCCACCTTAGCCTCCCCAGTAGCTGGCACTACAGGTATGTGCCACCATGCCCAGCTAATTTTTGTATTTTTAGTAGTGAAGAGGTTTCACCTTGTTGCCCAGGCTGGTCTTGAATACCTGGGCTCAGGTGATTTGCCCACCTCGGCCTCCCAAAGTGTTGGAATACAGCTATGAGCCACTGCACCTGGCCACCTTTTTTGGTTTCTAGAGGCTGCTGTGTTCTTTGGCTTGGCTATTCCTCCAGTTTCAAAGCCAACAACAGCCCATCTCCTTGACCATTCTTCCAAAGTCACATCTCTGACAACAGTCTGGAATGGTTGGGTCTCTACTTTTATGTACTGATGTGATTAGAGTAGACCAACCCGGATAATCTGGGATAATCTTCCCCAACTCAAAAGCCTTACCCTTAGTCACTTCTGCAGAGTCCTTTTTTTGCCATGTTAAGGTAATATAGTCTCAGGCTCTGGGATTTAGGGCGTGTGTATCATTGGGGAAATTATTCTGCCTACCATACACCATCATTCTTCATTTTTTTCTTTGATTTTTTATTTTGTTTTTTAGTATAGTTGGGAATAATTGATGAAAATAATAAGTAATGATGAAGTAATTCCTAGTATGTGATAAATTCAAAATATAGGAAAAATAAGATCTGTGAAATTCCATAATATATTTTAGATTTATGAAAGGGTCCATTTGACATCTGATACTTGCAAGATAGAATGAGTTTTATTCTATTAACAATAAATATAATTTTTGTTTTTTGGGTGATCCCTAAGAATAAAAGTCCTCAAATATCAGTCTTTACAAATACTTAGAATGGCTCAAAAAAGAAATTCAAAAACTAAAAATTGATCTCATAGACCTTGATGGTATTCTAATTGTTAAAAACTGCTTCTCCATCCCTGGGCCATAAAGATATTCTACAGTTTCTGTTATTAATTTTGTAGGTTTACTGTCATACTTGCTCTGTAATCCATCTAGGGTCCACCTTTTATATAGTATTGGTAGTGATCCAGTTTTATTTTTCTCCATCTAGTGAACAAGTTTTCTCCACAGTGCTTCTTAAATCATCTTTTTTTTTTAGTGATTTGTGATGCCATCTTTATCATACATATGACTTACATAATTAACACATATGATTTACATATATTTGATAAGTGTATGTGGGCCGGGTGTGGTGGCTCATGCCTATAATCCCAGCACTTTGGGAGGCCGAGGCCGGTGGATCACTCGAGATCAGGAGTTCAAGACTAGCCTGGTGAACATGGTGAAACCCCATCTCTACTAAAAAATACAAAAAATTAGCTGTGCATGGTAGCAGGTGCCTGTAATTCCAGCTACTCGGGAGGCTGAGGCAGGAAAATTGCTTGAACCCAGGAGATGGAGGTTGCAGTGAGCTGAGATCGCGCCTTTGCACTCCATCCTGGGTGACGAGAATGAGACTCCATCTCAAAAAAAGAAAAAAAGAAAGTATATGTGGTTGCCATGTATATATAGGATATAGGTTTGTCTCTGAAATGTCTCTGATGTCCCAGTGGTCTGTGTTCTTGTGCTCCAATATCACGTTAAAAATACTATCATATTTTGGTATGTCTTTTTTATATGGTAGAGTAAAATCTCTTGTTTACTCATTTTCTAGGGTTGACTTTGTTCTTGATGGATCTTTAGTCCTTCATAAAATTTAAGCATCTCTATATTCTTGATAGCATTTGCGAATTCTTCTATTGTAGCTTTTTTGTGTCTTTTTCCTTAAAATATTCGAATGTAATTCTAATTTTGAATGCATTCAATTTGTACATTACTTTAGAGACTACTAGCATCTTTGTAAGATTAGGTTATCCTATTTAAGTACATGAAATGTCTCCCTGTTTATTCAGTTCTCCCCATAGACTTCTTAGGAATTTTTGGCTATTAGATCCTTTAAAGTTTGTTGTTAATCTGTTTTTAATTATATTTTCTAGTTGATTATTGCTGGCTTAGGATGCTTTTAATTTTTATAGTTTGGTCTTGTATCTGGCAGTTTTGCTGTTGTTCTCTTTTATTGTTTGTAATGGTTTGTTGGTTCTGTAGATTTAAGAGAAATAATTATCTTCCAAAAATGATAGTTTAATCTCTTATACCTTAAATATGTATTTTTTCCTTATCTTGGTCATGACCTTGAATGCTGTGTCTTGTTCTTGCCTTGAAAGAGGAATTGTCTGAAGTTTCTTCATTAAGCGTAATGTTTGCTCTAGGTTTCAGTTATGTAACTATGCCCAAATTAAAGAAGAGCTTTTTTATTCCTGGTTAGTTAAGGAGATTTTGTTTGTTTTAAAAATTATAAATAGTTTTGAACTTAGGAAAGTCTATTTTCAGTGTTGATTAAAAGACTCAGGTTTTTCTCCTTTGGATTATTAATATGATAATCTAATAGATTCTTAAAATGTTGAACCTTGTTTGCATTTCTGGGATAAACCATACTTGATATGATGTACTATTTAAAAAACACTTACCAGGCCAGGTGTGGTGGCTCACACCTGTAATCCCAGCACTTTGGGAGGCCGAGGTGGGCAGATCACGAGGTCAGGAGTTTGAGACCAACCTGGCCAATATGGTGAAACCCTGTCTCTACTAAAAATACAAGAATTAGCTGGGCATGGTGGTGTTCACCTGGGGGCCCAACTACTCGAGAGGCTGAGGCAGGAGAATTGCTTGAACCCGGCAGGCGGAGGTTGCGGTGAGCCAAGATCGTGCCACTGCACTCCAGCCTGGGCCACAGAGCGAGACTGTCTCAAAATAAACCAAAACCAACCAACCAACCAACCAAAGAAAACCCCACCATTTATTGGATTTAATACATGATTAATTATTTAGGATTTTTACATACATGCTTTAAGAGAAATGAATGTGCCAACTGGAAGAATGTAGTTCAGTGAGTTTTGACAAATGTATACACTTATGTAATCTACATTCCTCTGAAGATACAGAACATTTTCATTACCCTACCATATCTGGTTTATAATTCACTATCACATTAGCCTTACAAAATGAACTGGGCCCCTTTCATTATTTTTGGTTTTTTCGGCATCCTGTATATGATAGGAAATGTTCATGAGAATATGAGTAGACACTTGTAAAACTGTCTTGGCCTGGAGTTTGTTTAGAATGGAGACTTTTTTTTTTTTTTTTTTGAATACAGGGGCTCACTTGTCACCCAGGCTGGAGTGCAGGGGTGTGATCTTGGCTCACTGCAACTTATGCTTCCCAGGCTCAAACAGTCCCTCCATCTCAGCCTCCCAAGTAGCTGGGACTACAGGCGCTTGCACCACGACACTCGGCTAGTTTTTTGTTGTTGCTGGACTTTTTTTTGTAGAGACCAGGTTTTATCACGTATCCAAACTTATCTCAAACTCTTGACTGAAGCGATCCACCTGTCTTGGACTCTCAACGTGCTGGGATTATAGGTGTGAGCCACTGTGCTCAGCCAGGGAGATCTTTTACTGTCATTTTAATTTCTTTTTTTTTTTTTGAGACGGAGTCTCGCTCTGTCGCCCAGACTGGAGTGCAGTGGCACGATCTGGGCTCACTGCAACCTCCACCTCCCAGGTTCACGCCATTCTCCTGCCTCAGCCTCCCGAGTTGCTGGGACTGCAGGCACCCGCCACCACGCCTGCCTAATTTTTTTTGTATTTTTAGTAGAGACGGGGTTTCACCGTGTTAGCCGGGGTGGTCTTGATCTCCTGGCCTCGTGATCCGCCCGCCTCGGCCTCCCAAAGTGCTGGGATTACAGGCGTGAGCCACCGCAACCGGCCTAATTTCTTTAATATTTAGTTCATTAATTCATTTCATGTAAGCTTTTAAACTTATTAGTATATATTTATAATACTTTTAAAAACCTCCTTTGTTACTTTCTTCATATTCTCCTTTTCTGTTCATTCTTGCCAGAACTTTGTTTAATGAATATTTCAAATAAACAAATTTTTGTTTTAATGTTTTTCACTTTTTTTCTTCTCCCTTTTCCCCAGTGATTTCTGCCTTCATAATTTACTTGTTATTTTGGATTTGCTTCTGTGGCTCTTCTTCCAGCTATTGAATTGAATGTTTAGTTTATTTACTTGTATATAGATGTAATTAACATACAATAAAATACGTAGCTCTTATGTGTTTGGTTATGGAACTTTCTCCCCACGGTTTTTATTAAGGTATAATTATCAATTAGTAAAATTACCCTTTTTTTTACTGTATAGTTCTGTTGTAAGATTTGACAAATGTATATAATTGCATAACCACCATCACAATTAAGATATTAAATAGTTTATTTCACCAAAATATTTTCCCATACCCCTTTGTAGTCAATCCTCTAGGTTGCCTCTGGCAACCACTGATCTGTTTTCTGTTCTTTTAGTTTAGGTTTTTAAGAAATGTTATATAAATGGGTACATATTGCAATATGTACCTTTTTGAGTGTGGCTTCTTTTAACTTAGCATAATGCCTTCATTTGAGATTGATCCATGTTGTTGGATGTTGGACCCTTTTGAATACTAAATAGTATTCTGCTGTATGAAGATAAACACTTCTTTGTAGTCCATTTTCTGTTTATTTTTTGAGACAGAGTCTTGCTCTGTTGCCCAACTGGAGTGCAGTGGCACAATCTTGTCTCACTGCAACCTCCACTTCCCGGGTTCAAGTGATTCTTGTGCCTCAGCCTCCCGAGTAGCTGGGATTACAGGCATGTGCCCCCATGCCCAGCTAATTTTTGTATTTTTAGTAGAGAAAGGGTTCACCCTGTTGGTCAGGCTGGTCTCAACTCCTGACCTCAAGTAATCCGCCTGCCTTGGCTTCCCCAAAGTGCTGGCATTATAGGCATGAGCCATCGCGCCTGGCCTTTTTAGTCCGTTTTCTAGATGAGGAACATTTGTGTTGTTTTCAGTGTTTTGATAATTAGGAATAAAGGTATTGTAACCATTTGCGTATTCAACCTCCTGAGCTCAAGTAATCCTCCCAACTCAGCCTCCCAAGAAGCTGGGACCACAGGTGTGCACCGCCACGCCTGGCTAATGTTTTGAAGAGATAGGGTTTCATCATGTTGCCCTTAGATTTGGAAATTGTTTAGTGTAAGTAATACAAAAAACAAAATATAGAACACTTCCATCCCTCCAGAGTTGTCTTCTGCCCCTTTCCAGTCAGTTCCCTCTTGTCAAACCCTTTCCCCCAGCTCTTATCTAATTTTTGTCACTACACTGCCTGTACTTGGATTCCATATACAGTAAATGAAAGTATGTAGTATATTCTTTTGTGTCTGGCATCCTTTATTTAACATAGTATTTTTGAGATTTATCCACGTTGTTGCTGTTTTAGTAGTTAATTCTTTTTGTTGATGAATAGAATTCCATTGTGTGAATATACCACAGTTATGCATTTAGTAGAGTGGTATTTGGATGTTTTCATTTTGCCTGTTATAAGTAAGATTACGATAAACATTTTGGTACAAATGTTTTGGTAACATGTTTTCATTTCTCTTGGGAAGATACTTAGCTGGATAGATGTATATTTAACTTGATAAGAAACTGCCAGATTTCCAAAGTGTTTGTACCTGTATAAAAACTTTGTTCTGCATCCTCCGTGACATTTTGTTGTGATTCTTTTTCATTTTAGTGTAGTGGGTGTGAAGTAATATCAGCTCGTTTATTTTAACTTTTCTTGTTTCTTGATTAATGCTACCCCTCCAAGAACTGCTGTTGTAACTGTTCCGTAAGTTTTGATAGGTGCTATTTTAATTAATGTTCAGATCTGTATATTTCATAATTACCTTTGTTTCCTTTTTAACACAAGGGTTATTAATACAGGATATTTTGAGCTATCTTTTGTTATGGATTTTCAATCTGTTGCATTACAGTTGGAAAGTAGTTTGTATGACATCAGTCCCTGAATGTGCCTCATTTTAGAAACATTTCATATCTGATAGCTCTTAATTGTATTTGTTCAGATCTTAAGACATCTCCTTGTATTGTCAACTTGGTGTATCTTTTTCTGAAGGAGGTGTGTTAAAATATTTAACTGATGATTCATGTATATCTACTTGCCATTCGTTTTTGCTTGATACATTTTGAGGCAGTATTTTTACATGTGTATCTCTTGTTCTATTCTTTTTATGACTGTACACTACTTACTGTTAACTTTAGCTTTCTTTTGGATATTTGTTTTAGGTATATAGTTTTCTATTTTATTTTTGCTCTCTTTAAATGTGTTTCTTGGGGCTGGGAGTAGTGGCTCATGCCTGTAGTCCCAGCACTTTGGGAGGCCAAGGCAGGTGGATCACTTGAGCCCAGGAGTTCAAGACCAGCCTGGGCAACATGATGAAACCCTATCTCTTCAAAACATTAGCCAGGCGTGGTGGTGCGCACCTGTGGTCCCATCTTCTTGGGAGGCTGAGTTGGGAGGATTACTTGAGCTCAGGAGGTTGAGACTGCAGTGAGCTGAGATCATGCTACTTCACTCCAGCTTGGACGACAGAGTGAGACCCTGTCTCATTAAAAAAAAAATAAATACATGTATTTCTTGTAGACATCATACGCTTTTTGATACAATAGGAGCATTCAACTCTTAAATGGTGAGTTTTGTTTATTACATTTTTTGTAATTATTATTTTCTGACTCGGTTCTGCTATCTGTTGCCTAATGTCGTCTTCTTGTACTTTATGCGTTTTCCATTGGACAAATGTGAATTTTTTTTCTTGATGTTTTAAAGTTACATATTCTATTTGTAGTGTTATGACAGTATACTCAGTATAGTATATGAGTGTAGAGTGTCATTGTAACACCAAAAATGCTCTTTCAAACTGCATTCCTGTGGGTTTTTTCCCTTTAAGATTTTTTTTACTACTCTTTACTTTGAAAATAATCTATACCTATAGATAAGTTGAAAATGTAGTATAAAGAATGCCATCATATTCTTTATCTAGATTTAAAAGATGTAAACAGTTTTGCTTAATTTGTGTTCATGTACATCTTTACCATCTTTCTCTGGTGTTGCTGTGGTCTCCTGGCTGCTGCTGTGTTTTTTTTTTGTTTTTTTTTTTTTTCTTTGAGAGAGGGGTCTCACTCTGTCACCCAGGCTGGAGTGTGGTGACACAATCTTGGCTCACTGCAGCCTCTGCCTCCCAGGCTCAAGTGATCCTCTTGCCTAAGCCTCCTGAGTAGCTTGGACAATAGGCAAGTGCCACCATGCCTGGCTAAGTTTTTTGTATTTTTTTTAGAGATGAGTCTCACTATGTTGCCCAGGCTGGCATTTAACTCCTGGGCTCAAGCAGTCTGCCCACCTTGGCCTCCCAGAATGCTGGGATTACAGGCATGAGCCTCTGTGCCTGACCAGCTCCTTTTTTTAATTCAGTTGTTATAATTCATTATTGTCTTTGAAATTCAGATTGTCCCAAATTTGGCCAGTGGAAACTCCTTCACATGGTCACTTTAGAGATCTTTTATCAGTCTTTGGTTTTCAGACACAAGACATTTCTGGCTTACCTCATCCATTTCTGCGTTGAATATGAGCAGACATTCTCCAAGGATTCCTGGTTCATTTTAGTGAATAATGGTACTTAGGAACCAACATCTAGGTGCTAGTTATGCTTGTTGTTATAATACATAATAGTCTCTTAGAAGAATGCCAGCTAATATAGAATCAGAACACTCATCATTTGGCATCCCCAATGTAATTATTAAGGCAAGGATCATCAATGGATGCTAATACCATTTAGTAAAATGTTTTCAAGAGCAGTATACTTACAAAGTCCTAATGTTTTACCCCATAGATTAGTTATTACAAAAGAGAAATGTGTTTAAAATGGACACCATTTCTCACCACCATAATAATCAAGATCAGACTTTTCATTGGCATATTATCTCAGAGAATCTGACATTGTATGTGCCTCCTAAGGTGGTGCGGTAGGAGTTACACAAATCACCTCTGTTTTTAATGCTGGAAATATTTGATTTGAATTTAATTATGAGACAACACTCCTGGGACACTGCTAGACAACTGGCCTGGACTCATTAAAGTATTCAGTGCCTTAAAGAACAAAGAGAGGTAAATGGAATTGTTGTAGATTGAATGAGGCTAAAGAGACATAGCAATCAGATGTAGTGTGTGAATCTGAATCCTGATTTGCTCCCGGACTGGGGGAAAACAGTTATAAAGGACATTTTTGTGACAATAGGGGAAATTCGAGTATAGGTGTATGTTGGATGAAGATACTGAATTAACGTTGGTTTTACTCTTTTGTCTTTTGGGTAAGTTGTAATTTTAAAAATTGATTTAAGAGCAAATATGGGTGAAGCTACAGAATGTATGACAGTTGTGACCAATGACTCCTGTAATGTTTAGAGTGATGATGATAATGTGCTTGTGAGATGCAGTATTATTAGGCAAATTTTAATAATAGTAGCATCAAGAGTTTGTAATTTGGAAGTAAAAACTAGAATCTAAGGATCAAATTGCTGGTAGCGACGGTGCTCTAGGAGAGAGGGGCAGGGAGAAAGGTAAATACCTTATCTAGGAGTATTGATTTATCCATAGAGAAAATTAGAGCAGTATATTTGCTGAAAGCAAGAAAGTGAGCACCAGCAACAGATACTGTACATAGAAGCTTCGTTTTTTGTTTTTCTGCTTTTATTGTTTTTAATTGATAGAGTAATTGTACATATTTATGGAGTACAGTGTGGTATAACATGTATAGACAATGTGTAATGATCAGATCAGGGTAACAAGCATATCTGTCATCACTTCAAACATTTATCATTTCTTTGTGATGGAAACATTCAAAATCTGCTCTTCCAGCTATTTGAAGATATACAATAAATTGTTGTTAATTATAGTCTTCCTATAGTGCTATAGAACACTAGGACTTACTCTTGCTTTCCAGCCGTACTTTTATATTCATTAATCAACTGTTGGCTGTCCCCTCCCGCCTACTCTTCCCTGCCTCTATTCTGTTCTCTACTTACAAGATCAGCCTTTTTGGTTTCTGCATATGAGTGAGAACATGCAGTATTTATCTTTCTGTGCCTGGCTAATTTCACTTAACAATGTCCTCCAAGCTCATCAATGTTGCTGTGAATGAGAGAAATTTTTTTAATGATGAGATAGTATTCCATTGTGTATGTATACCAGATTTTCTTTATCCATTTGTCTGTTGATGGACACTTAGATTGATTCCATACTTCAGCTATTATGAATCATGTTACAGTAAACATGGGAATGCAGGTATCTCTTCAGCATATTGATTTCCTTTCCTTTGGGTATACCCAGTAGTAGGATTGCTGGATCTGGTAGTTCTATCTTGTTTTTAAGGAACCTCCGTATTTTTTTCCATAATGGCTATACTAATTCGCACTTCCATCAACAGTGTAGGAGGGTTTCCCTTTCTCTGCATCCTTGCTAGTATTTGTTATTTTTTGTCTTTTTTTTTTCTTTTTTGAGATGGAGTCTCGCTCTGTTGTCAGGCTGGAGTGCACAGTCTCGGGGCTCACTGCGACCTCCGCCCCTGGTTTCAAGTGATTCTCCTGTCTCAGCCTCCTGAGTAGCTGGGATTACAGGCGCACGCCACCACGCCCAGCTAATTTTTGTATTTTTGGTAGAAATGGCATTTCACCGTGTTGGCCAGGCTGGTCTCAAGCTCCTAACCTCAAGTGGTCTGCCCGCCTCGGCCTCCCAAAGCACTGGGATTACAGGCATGAGCCACTGTGCACAGCCAAGCATTTTTAAATATACCTGTTAAAATTTGTATGGTTTTTGTGTGGTTCTTCTTTCAAGAAATGTCTTTGCCCATTTTTAGATTGGATTATTTATTGTTTTGCTGTTGAGTTGTTTGAGTTCCCTGTTAATTCTGGATATTATTCCCTTCTCAGATGAATAGTTTACCAATCACTTTCTTCCATTCTGCAGGTTGTCTCTTCACTTTATGATTGTTTCCTTTCCTGTGAAGAAGCTTTTTAGTTTGAGAAAATACCATTTGTCTATTTTTGCTTTTGTTGCCTGTGCTTTTGAGATCTTCTTCATAAAATCTTAACCTAGATCAATGCCCTGAAGTGTTTCCTCTAAGGTTTTTTCTAGTAATTTCTTAGTTTTGGATCTTATATTTAAATCTTTAACCCATTTTGAGTTGAGTTTTGTATACAGTGAAAGATAGGGGCTAGTTTCATTTTTCTGCATATGGATATCCAGTTTTTAATGTTCCCAGTGCCTTTGTCGAAGATTAGTCGGCCATAAATGCATAGATTTATTTCTGGCTTCTATTCTGTTCCATTGATCTATGTCTGTTTTTATGGCAGTAGCATGCTCTTTTGCTTACTGTAACATTGTAGTATATTTTGAAGTTCAGTAGTGTGATGCCTCCAGTTTTATTCTTTTAGCTCAGTATTGCTTTGGCTATTCAGAGTCTTTTGTGGTTTTATATGAATTTTAGAATGCTTTTTCTCTTTCTGTGAGGAATGTCATTGGTATTTTGATAGGAATTGCGTTGAATCTGTAGATCACTTTTGGTAGTATGTCATTTTCAGAGTATTCTTCCAATTCATGAACATGGGGTGTCTTTGTATTTTTTTATGTCCTCTTTAATTTTTTTCTTCAGTGTTTTATAATTTTCCTCGTAGAAATCCTTTACCTCATTGGTTACTTTTATTTCTATTTTTGTTTGTTTGTTCATAGTTCTTATAAATGGAATTTTTTTTTCTTTTTTTTTTGGAGACAAATCTCACTCTATGACCCAGGCTGGAGTGCAGTAAGTACAATCTCGGCTCACTGCAACCTCTGCCTCCTAGGTTCAAGCAGTTCTCGTTCCTCAGCCTCCAGGTGCCCACCACCATGCCCAAGTAATTTTTGTAGTTTTAGTAGAGACGGCATTTCACCATGTTGGCCAGGCTGGTCTCCAACTCCTGGCCTCAAGTGATCCTCCCAAAGTGCTGGGATTACAGGCGTGAGCCACTGCTCCCAGCCAGGGATTCCTTTCTTGATTTCTTTTTCTGCTAGTTCATTGTTGGTGTATAGAAATGCTACTAATTTGTGTATGTTGATTTTGTATTCTGCAGCTTTACTGAATTTATCAGTTCTCACAGCTTTTTGGTGAAGCTTTTAAGGTTTTCTATATATGAATTCATGTCATCTGCTATACATAGAACTTTTAAATTGCTGGAATAGAATGTAGAAGGAGGAATATAAAGAAATGTAATTCAACAAAAGAGAAGGAGAAAGAGAAAAAAAGAAAATATTTCATTTTTATCTGCTGTTATATAAGATGGAAGCAATAAAGCCAGGTATGTATTAACACAATAAATGAGACTCCATCTATAAGCTATTAACAAGAAACATCCCTTAAAAAATGATGAACATTGGAAATACCTGGAAAGAAAATATCTCAGATAATCACGAAGAAAAATAAAGTACAATTAAATATAAATTTGAGGCCAGCTGCAGTGGCTCACGCCTGTAATCCCACCACTTTGGGAGGCCAAGGCAGGCGGATCACTTGAGGCCAGGAGTTCAAGACTAGCCTGGCCAAAATGGAGAAACCCCATTCTCAAAAAATTAGCCGGACATGGTGGGATGCACCGGCAATCCCACGTACTTGGGAAGCTGAGGCAGGAGAATTGCTTGAACCCAGGAGGCGGCAGAGATTACAGTGAGCCAAGATTGCCCAAGATTGCGCCACTGCACTCTAGCCTGGGTGGCAGAGTATGACTTCTGTTTCAAATATATATATATATGTATATATATAAAATACACAAGCACACATATGTATATACATATATATAAATATAAATTTGAGATCAATTTTTTTCTTAACTCAGAACCTTCGCCAAACTTCCCATTGCATTTCAAATAAAATTCAGTGTCTTCACTGTGCTCTGCACAGATCAGAAGGCCTTCGTCTAAATCAAGAGGCCTTTTGATCTAGCCTTAGGCTAACAACTGCCCCACCACGGCACCCACACTGGCTTATTTGCCACTTGCCTCAAACATACTTCTCGCTGACTTCATTCAAATTTCCCCTCTTCAAAGAGGTCTTATCTCACCCTTCTATGTGAGATAATACTTTTGTCACTGCCCCTTAGTTTTTCCACTTCTTTTCTGTAATACTACAACTTACTGATTGTGTAGGTAATACTAAAATTTATATGTTTGTTTATATTCTCTTTCCCTTCTCGTAATGGAAACTCCATGAGCACTTGGACTTGAGTCTGTTTTTTTCACTGCTGTATCCCTAGCATCTACAACAGAACCAAGGCCCTCAATGAATATTTTTGAATGCATGAATGAATAGCAAATAAAGGATTTTTCAAAGGCAAAAACCTTGAATAGTATAATGATAGATGTTTTTTAAGGACTAAGTCTCCACAAAGAAGATAAGGCAGTTAAAATTTTTATGTATCAAACCGTTCTAGAAATAACATAGTGAATTTATTAAAACACAGTTAGAATGAGGAATTTTAAATAATTCTTTTAGATTTTGACTGTTGTTTTACCCTAAGCCTGTTTCACCTGTTTATTTACTTGCCAGACCCTGGTAGCATATGAATTTGTGACTCTCAGATGGAAAGAAGGGTAAATGTTAAAAACTGTAATGATGTAAACTTATTGTGTAGTTGTCATGTTGGGAGAAGTTAAGGATATATTTTCTTATTTTACATAATGAGGAGTCATTACACACAGTTTGAACTTAAAGAAAAAAATATATTACTCTAAGGTAAGGCAACCATTTGAAGAATTAAAAATAAAAAATATAACTAAATGTGTCAGAAAGAAGGAGAAACTGTGATGCTAGATAAATTCTTCATTTTCCATGGCAGGGTCAATTGAGGATTTACTGGATTCTGGTACATACAGTAGATTACTCTGCACCTGTTTGAAAGAAAGGAAGTAAAGAAAAAAAGGAACGAAGACACTATCTATGTTTTGATTTGGAAATGTCTCCAAGATATATTAAGAGAAAAATATGCAATGCAGTCTGTATAATGTTATCTTTGAGTAAGAAGGGAGGAACCAAAGAATATATATTTAATTTGCTTGTATAGAAATAGAGACTCTAGGAAGACAGTAAGAAAGAAACCACAGTAGCCTGTTTACATTGCCTATTCAAAAATTAATTAAAAACATTTTTTAAACAAGTCATTCCTCTCAGTGGTGGGACTGATGTGGGAAGGAGAAATTATCTTTCTGTAATGATTGAAATTCTTTTTATGTGCCTGTGTTGCTTTTATATTTCTTAAAACAATGTCTCATGGGTGTTTTAAAAAAAAAATCTATTCTTTTGAAGACTTCAAGTCTGTGTATGTGTACTCACAGTCATACTGTTTGTATGAATTATTATATACTGTATTTTATTGAGCTTTTTTCCTTCTGATTTCCCTCCACTAATGTGAACTTTTAGAATCACTTTTATTGAGATATAATTAACATACCATAAAAATGACTCATTTAACATATTTAATGCTTTTTAATGTATTCACTTTTTTATGCAACCATCACCACTGTCAAACTAAAACATTTTTATTACCCCAAAACTGAAACACACAAACATTAGCAGCAACTTTCCTTCTTCCCTATCCTACACTGCATCACGTGGCAACCACCAGTCTACTTTCTGTATCTCTGGATTTGCCTTTTCTGGACATTTTATATAAATGGAATGATACGATATGAGATATTTTGTGCCTGGGTTTTTTTGTTTTTTTTTTTTGAGACAGAGTTTCACTCTTGTTGCCTAGGCTGGAGTGCAATGGTGCTATCTTGACTCACTGCAACCTCCATCTGCTGGGTTCAAGCAATTCTCCTGCCCCAGCCTCCTGAGTAGCTGGGATTACAGGTGCATACCACTGAGCCTGGCTAATTTTTGTATTTTTAGTAGAGACAAGGTCTCACCGTGTTGGTCAGTCTAGTCTCAAACTCCTGACCTCGTGATCCACCTACCTTAGCCTCCCAAAGTGCTGGGATTACAGGTGTGAGCCACTGCGCCTGGCCTTTGCCTGGCTTTTAAAACCTAGCATAATGTTCTCGTGGTTCACAGATGTTATACTATGTATTGTACTCATTCCATTATATGACAGAATGTTCCATTATATGGATGTGCCACATTTTGTTTGTTCTTTTGTGAGTTGTTGGACATTTGAGTGGTTGTTTCCATTTTTTGATGTAAATGTTATGAGCTGTTATGAATACTCTTAGAAACTTCTGTGTAGACATATTTTTTAGGTTCTCTAAGGTATATAGATAGGAGTGAAATTGCTGATTCTATATTAACTCTGTGTTTAATGTTTTGAGGAACTGTCAAACTCCTTTTCAAAATAGCCACACCGTTTTATATTCCTACCAGCAATCCAGCAATGCATAAGAGTTCCACTTTTTCCACATCCCTGTCAACACTTATTATTGTCTTTTTAAATTATAGCCTGTATTGGTCTGCTTGTGTTGCCATAACAGAATGCCAGAGACTGGGCAGTTTATAAAGAAAGAGGTTTATTTAGCTCTTGGCTCTGCAGGCTGAGAGGTTCAAGGGCATGGCCTTGGCTTCTGGTGAGGAGTTTTATACTGCCTCATATTACAGAAGGCCAGAGGGGAAGTGGATATGTGTGAAGAGGAACTGGAGAGGGGGAACCTTACTTTGTAACAACGTGCTCTTGCTGGAACTAAATCCAGTCTTGCCAGAGTAAGAACTCACTCATTACTGCAAGAGTCGCACCAGGCCGTTCGTGAGGGAGATATAATGCAAGCACCTTTCACTAGACCTTACTTCCCACACTGCCACACTTTGGACCAAATTTCAAAAAAATTTCTTATGCCTGTACCATACTGTTTTGATTATTATTACTTTGTAGTATATTTTGAAATCAGGTACTGTGATGCCTCCAGCTTTGTTCTTACTCAGTTTTGCTTTGGCTCTTTGGGTTCTTTTGAGGTTACACATAAATTTAGGGTTGTTTTTTCTATTGCTGTGAAAAATGCCATTGGAATTTTATTAGGATTACACTGAATCTCTAGATCACTTTGGATGGCATAGACATTTAAACAGTATTAATTCTTTCAATTCATGAAAACAGGATATCTTTCTGTTTGTATTGTCTTCAATTTCTTTCAACAGCTTTATAGTTTTTATTTTATAGATCTTTCACCTCCCTGGGTTTTTTTTTTTTTTTTTTTTAAGACAGGGTCTTGCTCTGTCACCCAGGCTGGAGTGCAGTGGTGCCATGTTGGTTCACTGCAACGTCTCCCTCCTGAGTTCAAGGAGTTCTCCCGCTTCAGCCTCCTGAGTAGCTGGGACTACAGACGCCTGCCACCACGCCTGGCTAATTTTTGTATTTTTTGGTAGAGATGGAGTTTCACTGTGTTGGCCAGCTGGTCTCGAACTCCTGGCCTCAAATGAGCCACCTGCCTTGACCTCCCAAAGTGCTGGGATTACAGGCATGAGCTACCGCATCTGGGCTGATTAAATTTATTCTGAAATTTTTGTTAGGTTTTTATATGGTATTATAAATGGAAGTGTAAGTTTATTTTATTTTTTATAGACATGGGGTCTCGCTATGTTGATCAGGCTGGTCTTGAACTCCTGGCCCGAAGCAGTCCTCCCAGCTTGGCCTCCCAAAATGCTAGTATTACAGGCATGAGCCACCATGCCCTTCCACAACTGATTTTTGTATATTGATTTTGTATCTTGCAACTTTTCTGAATTAGTTTAGCTAACTCTAATAGTTTCTTGTTGGAATCTTCAGGGTTATCCATATACACAATTATGTTATCTGCAAAAAGAGATAATTTTATTTATTTTCTGACTTGGATGGCTTGTATTCTTTTTTTTTCTTTAGCCTGATTGCTCTGGGTAGGATTTCCAGTACTATATTGAATAGAAGTGGTAAGAATGGGCTTACTTACTTGTCTTGTCCAGATCTTAGAGGAAAAGCTATCAGCTTTTTATCCTTGAGTATGAAATTTTATCATTTATTGCCTTTATTATGTTGGGTGCAGTTCTTCTATACGTAGTTTATTGAGAGTTTAATCACAAAAGGATGTTGAAAGGTTTTTTTTTTTAATCATGAAAGGATGTTGAATTTTGTCAGATGCATTTTCTGTATCTACTGAGATGATTATATGATTTTTGTTCTTCATTCTGTTAATGTGGTGTGTCGTATTTATTGACTATGTATGTTGAACCACCCTTGCATCTCAAGAATAAGTTTCATTTGATCTTGGTGTATGATGATCCTGTTAATGTGGTGTTGAATTTGGTTTGCTAGTGTTTTGTTGAGGATATTTATATCTTCTAGAATCATTTTTGGTAGCTTGTGTCTTTCTAGGAATTTGTCCATATCATCTTGGTTATATGATTTGTTGGCATGAAACTTTTCATTATATTCTCTTGTAATTCTTATTTCTGTAAGTCAGTAATAACATGAGCTCTTTCATTTCTGATTGTAGTAATTTGAGTCTTCCATCTTTTGGTCTTGGTAGGACTTGCTAAAGATTTGTCAATTTTGTTTTCAAGGATCCAACTTTTGGTTTCATTGATTTTTTTTTTCTATTGTTTTTCTTTTCTCTGTTTCATTTGTTTCTGCTGTGATATATATTTTTCCTTGCTTTGGTTTTAGTTTGCTTTTCTTTTTTCTAGTGTTTTTTGGGTAGATGGTTGGGTTATTGATTCGCGATCTCTTTTTGAATGTAGACATTTACAGTTACAATTTTCCCTCTAAGCACTACTTTAACTATATCTCATATGTTTTGATATGCAGTGGTTTTGTTTTCATTCATCTCAAAGTTTTTTTCTAGTTTCTCTTGAGATTTATCCTTTGGCCTATTGGTTATTTAGGAGTGTGTTGTTTAATTTCTACATATTTGTCATTTGTAGCAAATCTTTATGACAGTCATACATAAACCTGTATCTGCTACCCTCTTCACCCCCTTTAGAAAATTTAGTTTGAGGCCAGGCGTGGTGGCTCATGCCTGTAATCCCAGCACTTTGGGAGGCTGAGGCGGGTGGATCACCTGAGGTCAGGAGTACAAGACCAGCCTGACCAACATGGTGAAACCGTGTCTACTAAAAATACAAAATTAGCCGAGCGTGGTGGTGCATGCCTGTAATCGCAGTTACTCTGGAGGCTGAGGCAGGAAAATCGCTTGAACCTGGAAGTTGGAGGTTGTAAGGAGCCTCTGCTTGAACCCGGGAGTTGGAGGTTGCAGTGAGCCGAGATCGTGCCATTGCACTCCAGCCTGGGCAACAAGAGCAAAACTCTGTCTCAAAAAAAAAAAAAAAGAAAATTTAGTTTGAGGGTATTGCTTGCCCTTTCAGTGTCAATCTTTTAAGCATTCTTGAATACATGCTGCCATGTTTTGAGTTTGTGTGTTTGAAAATGTCTTTCTTTTGCTTTCTCATAGTATCTCAGTAGTTTATGGATACCATTTTTGGTGTCTTCTAGTTTTTAATTTTTCTTCAGCTCAGGGAAGTTTTCTTTTTAATATTTGATTTTTTTTTCTTAATTTGTTTCCTCCCTTCTGAAAACCAGTTATTTTCATAGTAGATCCCATAGATATGTCCTTTGTATCTATTGTTTTAACTCATGATTTTAATTTCTTCGTATTTTGATGTTATGGGATGATTCTAGTTCATTTTCTAGTTTACTAATTTCATTTCTAGCAGTGTTTCTGCCCCTACTCTTTACTGAATTTAACTTTTTGCAATTGTGTTTCACTGTCAACTCTTTTATTTCTAATTATATTTACTTTAAAATTCAAATAATATACTTATTAAAGATCTATTTCTGCTTGACCTTAATTTCTCCTCCAGTTGAGCCACCTATTCTGTGTTTGACTGGGGCTCTCCCTTGCAAGCTAGTTAGGCTCCTTAAATTACCTGTAAGGTTTTCTTGCCACAGCATCCATTCTGGTTAGGCTGGTGGTCTTCTCGGTAGTGGTAGATTGATTGGTGGTGAGGTTTACATGTGTTCCTTTCTCTTACTCCTGGTGTTGGCTACAATCAGGTGGCATCTAGAGCAGAATGGGACAGGTGGATAAGGGGAGTCTTCTCGTTATGCAGAAGTGATCAACTTAAGTCTCTGTCAGATCTACCTTTATGTAGCCCTATGGACATTCTTCACCATAGATTTGACCAGAAAAGCAGGCCTGATCTGACTTACCTACTCTAAATTATTGATTCTCCTAGACTTGTTAACAGTGGTATTAAGAAGGTGTTGCTTAGAATTTTTTTTAATGGTTTCATGTAGTTTTTAAGTTGAAGTTCGAATTACCTGACATTTTTCTGATTCCTGCCTTACCACTGTAGCCCAATTTCATGCCCCACCTTCCATCTTTTCTTCACATTGTACTTTGCTCATAACAACCTATTTGTGGTTCCCTAAATGGATATGGTTTTTCACATCTTTCCTTTGAACATACCCGTATGCCCTTTCTTTTCATCAGATGCATCACTATTTGAATGTCAAGGTCAGATCAGGTATCACTTTAAGGATGTTTCTCTGATTACCTCTTTCCATCTGATTGCCCAAATCCAAATCTGGTGGACCTCCTGTGTCCCTCTTCAACACCTATGTGTACCTAGACAAAATTTTTCCCATCATATTTTAATTATTTGTTTCTTACTTGACTATTAAGCTCTTGAGGACAAAGGACTGTGTGGCATATTTTAGTGATCTCAGCACTTAGCTCTGTGTCTTCTGTGTAGTTATGTGCTCAGTTTTGTGGGAATGAAATACTTCTACTGTAAGAAATCAAAACAGTGTATCCTGATTCAGAAAATCTGGCGAGTCAGGCAGTAGGAGGCTAATTTTGAGACTGGCATATATTTTTAAGAGTACTGGGGGAAATTTTTGAATTGCATTTAAGAGTTTACATGGAGTCATGTGGTTCATCTGGACTTGCTTTAATATTATCTTCTTAGCACTGCCCAGTATCAGCAAGCTCTTTGGAACTGAAAATAAGGCCAGTATCTGTTTATTTTAGTAATTTTCCTAACTTCTAACCTGTTAACATCACATGAAAAATAATATACCCATCTAGTTGCTTTATTTCCTCAGCATATATTTTAAAGTACTCGTGTGTAAGGTTCCATTTAGGGTCCTTGGTTTGTAGACAGAGGACAAAATCCTTGCCCTCAGATGCTTTTAGTCTATTCCAGTAGTAACCACAGAAGAGCAAGCATAGTTTGGGAACTTCCAGGTGGACATTTTCATCATTTTGTCCATGGGGGTAGGAGGGTGGTCTTAACAGTTTGCAGGTTAAACCCACATTTCAAAAAACATGTTAAAATAGGAAGCATTCTAATTAAATCTATTGGCATAGCAAATGGATATTTTGGGATATTAGTTAACTAAAGAGATATTTGGGGAGATGGCAGCTACAAGCTAAAATCTGAACACTTTGATTAATATTTAGAATTAATTGACAACTACAGAGAACCATTAGTGGTGGTGCTGATAAGAATGTGGATGGTAACCAAAACTTCTGTTTTACAGTTTTGCCTATAGCTGGTCATAGTCAAAATATGTAGTGTGAAAGTGAATGTCATTGATGGACCAGTCTTCTTTAAGATGTTTGAGTTCGTTTTCTACTTTTGTCCACCCCAGATTTTTTTCCAGAATAATTTGGATTTTTTTTTCTTTGGCAGAAAAAACCCCCAGCTCTCTAGCTACGTTAAGCAAAGAAGGGAAGTTATTGATCGAGTATCAGGCAATTCACAGAATGGTTTGGAGGCCTGGAAAACCACAGTTGTACAGGAACCAGGGCAACCTTGGGTGACTAAGCAGCAGGAACTGCCCATGCTTTTCATTGTGGGATCTCCAGTGGATTAAAAAAAAAAAAAAAAAGACACCCCCACCCCCATCCCATGCTTATTATATCATTCCTTTGAGATTCAAACTTCTGGAGAAGAGAGTTGATCGATTTTCCCCTTTGTTTCTTGATTATAAGTATGGGTAAAGATTATGTATGGGAGAAGGGGACGCTCCTTAGAATTTCTATAGTTGCTGGGCAGGTTGATTTCCAGTCCTACCAAAAATACAAGGACAGGATGGTTGTCAAAAAAGAAACTGTGTTGCTGTCATGAAATTGGAATGGAGGTTGAATACCTAAAATGGGAAATGTTTACTGTGTTCTGAATCATAAGACTTGATTTTCAAACCCCAAATTTAAGACAGTTAATGCTTTTTAGGGATACAAGGAATTTTGTTTGTTTGTTTTTTTTTTTTTTGTTTGTTTTTTGTTTTGTTTTTTTGAGACGGAGTCTCACTCTGTCGCCCAGGCTGGAGTGAAGTGGCCGGATCTCAGCTCACTGCAAGCTCCGCCTCCCGGGTTTACGCCATTCTCCTGCCTCAGCCTCCCAAGTAGCTGGGACTACAGGCACCCACCACCTCACCTGGCTAGTTTTTTGTACTTTTTAGTAGAGACGGAGTTTCACCGTGTTAGCCAGGATGGTCTCGATCTCCTGACCTAGTGATCCGCCCGTCTCGGCCTCCCAAAGTGCTGGGATTACAGGCTTGAGCCACCGCGCCCAGCCACAAGGAATGTTTATACTAGATTATGTCTGGTTAGATGGGGGCATCTATTGATGAAATATAATATTCCTTCTTAACACATTTAGCTCCTCTCAAGCATTGAACTCAAGCACTGGTTTTTGTGATTTTCGTATGGTCTGTGGCAGAGGTTGGCAAACTTTTTCTGTAAAGTGCCAGGTAGCTAAATATCTATAGGTCATGTGATCTCTATCAAAACTACTCAACTCAGCTCTGCCATATTAGTACTAAAGCAGACATATACCATATGTAATCAAGTGAGTATGGCTTTGTTCCAGTAAAACTTTATATAAAAACCAGGCAGAGGGCCATAGTTTGCTGACCCCCTATCTTATAGCAACTCTGTCCAATAGAAGTTTCTGATATGATGGCCATCTTTTACATCTGTGTGGCCTAATATGTAGCCACTGGCCACATGTGGCTACTGAGGACTTAAAATATGGCTGGTGCAACTGAGGAAATTAATTTTCAATTTAATGTTTGCTAGTTTAAATATTGTTCTTTTTACCAAACTTTTGGCAACATTGCCAATAAAAGCCTTATAAAAGAACTTACAGTGGAGCTAGGAAAGATATTTTTTATTAATAGAGAATGAATTCTGGCGTAAAAAGCGTTAAGAATAAATGAGTGCTTATCTGTGGGGAAATATTACCAGCTTTAGTCTCCCAAGAATTAATACTGAGATTTAACCTTTTTAAATACATGATTTAAAAAAATGAATACCTAGGACAATCCCAAGGGTTTGATGACTTTGTAGCAAAGAAACCATTCAAATAAATAGCATAGGCGATAAGTAGTTCTCTTCCTCAGTATATTTAGGATAATCACAAATCATAAGTATACTCAGTGAATGTTCACAAACTGAACACAGTGATGTAAGATTATCCCCATAACATTATGACCTAGAGAAAAATCACAAGGAATCTACAAATAATTAAAACTAATAAGTAAATTAGTTAAGGTCATTGATTATAAATCATGTATTAAAATCAGTTATATTTCTGCATATCAACAACAAATAAGTAGAAAGTAGAAAATGAAGTTTTAGAGAGATATCATATACAACAATATTAAAAATTGCTAATATAAATATGTTATTAAATATTTACAATAAAAATATAAATTGAAATAAATCTGACAAAAGATACTCAAGATATCTTCACTGAAAACTAAAACAGTGAAGTCAAAGAAGGCCTTATTAAATGAGATGCAATATTCAAAAATTGGAAGACTCAGTGTTATAAAGCTGTTAGTTCTTACTAAATCGATTTATAGCTTCACTGCAATCCAATTAAAATCCTAGCAGGATTTTGGGGAGGGTGGAAATTAACAAGCTAATTCCAAAATTATATAAAAATGTAAAGACCAAGAATGGTCCAGGCAGCCTTAAAGGACAATAACAGAGCTGGGGGAATTATGCTACTATATATCAAGAATATTTCTTGATATTATTGGTAAAATTAAACCAGGCATGGTGGCTTGTGCCTGTACTCCCAGCTACTTAAGAGGCTGAACGGGAGGATCATGTGAGCCCAGGAGTTCGAGGGTGCAGTGAACTATGATCATGCCACTGCACTGCACTCCAGCCTGAGTGACAGAGGAAGACCTGGTGTCTTAAAAAATAAAGGGAAAGTTAGTCATTAAGTCAGTATGATATTGACATGAATAGAAAAATAGACCAATGAAAGAGAATAAAGTCCAGCAGTAGACCCATCTGTAAATAGTAACTTGATCTATGACAAAGGTGATATTGCAGTGCAGTGGGAAACAGTTGATTGTTACAACAGATGTGCTGTATCCATTGGATATCTATAAGGGAAAATAAATAACTCTTCACTTTGAACTCTTACCATGATACAAAAGTCAATTTCAGGTAAATTGTAGATTTAAATGGGAAAGGTAAAACAATAAAACTTTAATAAAACGAATAGACTATCTTCATGACTTTGGATTGGCAGAGATTTCGTAAATAGGTTCCAAAAGGCAGTAGCCAAGAAGGAAAACATTTGATAAATGTAACTACGTTGAAATGACACGGTAAAGTGTGAAAAGGCAAACCATAGATTCGTGTCCCACATATGGAAAGAATTCCTGCAAATCAAGAAGGAAAAGACACAGCATTCATGTTCATAATTTCAAAAGCCAGGCCAGATGTGGTGTCTTACTCCTGTAATCCCAACACTTTGGGAGGCCGGGAGTTTGAGATCAGCCTGGCTAACACGGCGAAACCATGTCTCTACCAAAAGTACAAAAAGTAGCTGGGCATGGTGGCGCATGTCTGTAATCCCAGCTACTCAGAAGGCTGAGGCAGAATCACTTGAGCCTGGGAAGTGGAGTTTGCAGGGAGCCAAGATCATCATAGGATCAAGGAGACTTTTGTGTCTGTCCTGTGTTTGAGCTATTTCCTGTATTCCATGTCTTCTCTTTCTTGGTTTATTTATTTGTTTTTCATGGAGCAGATTCCCTGGTTGCTTCTTGAGGAAAGATATATGGGTAGTGAAATTTTTGAGACCTTGCATGTTTTCCTCCTCCCCCTTTGTTTTTAGTGTATCTGACGGGTAGGATTCTAGGTTGGAAATCATTTTCTCCGAATTTTGAAGGCATCGTTCCATTGTCTTCTAGCTTCCAATGTTACTGTTGCACACTCCAATACCATTCTGATTCCTGATTCTTTGTAAATACTCTATTTGTTCTTCCCTGGAAGCTTTTATTTAGGAGCTTGTGTTTGTCTCTAGAATTTAAAATTATTTATTCTGATGTATCTTGGTTTGGTTTTCTTTAAGCCATTGTGCTTGATTCTTTAAAAATGTGTCTTTCTAATCCAGAAACATGCTTTCCAGTTCTGGAAGAATTTTTTGAGTGATGTTGGAATTTGTTCATATCTATGCATTAAGCCCTTAAACACTTATTGGAAACTTTGTGTAACTAGGCAGGGTTTACTGACTGATGGATTGGTTTTGTTTTTTGGGGTGTTTTTGATACAGGGTCTCACTCCCCCAGGCTGGAGTGCAGTGGCACTATCACAGCTCACTGCAGCCTCTACCTCCTGGGCTCAAGTGATCATCCTACCTTCGCCTCCTGAGTAGCTGGGACTACTGGTACCTGCTACCACATCTGGCTAATTTTTTTTTTCCTCTGTAGAGACAGGGTTTCCCATGTTGCCCAGGCTGGTCTCAAACTCCTGGGCTCAAGCCATCCATCTACCTCAGCCCCGCAAAGTGCTGGGATTATAGGTGTGAGCCACCATACCCAGCCATAGATGGATTTTGCTGTAGGATGATCTAGTTAGGTCATTTCTCTGAAGGACTTATGAGGGAGTTTCATACCTGTGGAGTAAAAGCTTGGCTGCTAACTTTTTAGAATTGAGAACAAGAAAGGGGCCTAAGGGTCTCTTTAGTGTAGACTTTCTACTTAACCTTCTCTGTTTTCTCAGCTGTGCCTTATGCATCTTAGTACGGAGTTCTTCTAGCTCACTATTTCCAGATAGTAAAGTTGGCCTCCAGCATTTATGATGACAAGTCAGCAGTTACTTTTACCCCTTTTTGTTCTCATGTGTCCTTTCTCCAGCTGCTTTCAAGAACTGTTTTCTTTATCTTTGGTTTTCAGCAGTTGACTGTGATGTGCCTAGGTGTGGTTTTCTTTGTACTTATCCTGCTTGGGAGATTGAGTGAGCTCTTCAATCTATAAATTAATATCTTTGCCAAATTTTGGGATTTTTCTGGCTGTCATTTCTTCAAATTTTTTTATCTGCTGCTTTTTCTCATTTTATGATTCCAGTTACATGTGTATTAGACTGCTTCATGGTGTCCAACAGACAGTATTTTTCAGTATTTTTTTCTCTGTTCTTTAGTTTGAGTAATTTCTCTTGACCTATCTTCAGTACTGTCTTTTTCCATTCTTCTGTTAAGTCCATTCAGTAAGTTTTCTGTTTTAGAGAGTGAAATTTTCAGTTGTAGAATTTACATTCAGCTCTTTTTACAGTTTTTATTTTTCTGCTGAAATTTCCAGTCTTGTCGTTTGAACTACTTACATTAGCTGCTTTATGGTATTTATTTGCTGGTTCCAAATCTGTGTTACTTCATGGTTAGTATCTATTGATTGTCTTTCCTCTTGAGTATGGGTAACTTTTTCTTGTTTCTTCATATGGTTACAAATTTTTATTATATCCTGCACACTGTGAATGACACATTACAGTGACTTTGGAGACTGTTTTTTATTTTTCTTTGTGTTAGGAGGCAGTTAACTTGGCTAGACTGAAATTTAAACTATGTTTCCCTGCAGAGGGCAGCACTGACATCCCTGTTAGTAGTTTTATCTAGGCTGCTTATCGTCTGCTCCGTTTTTTCATAGATCACTGACCAGCCAGAGAAGTAGGCAGAGTTAATATGCAGAATTTGGGACTCTCCCTTTGTGGATCTTTCTTTTCCAGCATATCCCTCCTTACTTTGCAGCCTCTTTGGAAGCTCGAAACTTGTTTTTCAAGCCAGTAAGACTACAGATTTTGATCTTGGTTTCAACTGCTGTCTGTGCAGCTTTGATCTCTGGGACCTTCCCCTCAGCAAAAGCTGTAAAAACAGGAAACCTACCTAGATCTATTCCCTTCTTCTTCCTCTTTCTCTTCTTCCTTTTTTTTTTTTTTTAAAGGCAGAGTCTTGCTGTGTTGCCCAGGCTGGAATATGGTGGTGCGATCTCTACTCACTGCAACCTCTGTCTCCCAGGTTCAAGCAGTTCTGCCTCAGACTCCCTAGTAGCGGGGATTACAGGCATACGTCACGACACCCGGCTATTTTTTGTATTTTTAGTAGAGACGAGTTTCACCATGTTGGCCCGGCTGGTTTTGAACTCATGACCTCAAGAAGTCTGCCCATCTCGGCATCCCAAAGTGCTGGGATTACAGGCGTGAGGCATTGCACCCGGCCTCTGTTCCCTTCTTCTAAGTGTTGTCTTGTACTTAGATTCTGCCTACTTTTGGTTTGGGTGGTTGTTTTTTTTAAATCTTTTTTTCCCAGAATTTGTAGTTATCTGTAGAAAATAAGGTATTCTGTTTTTACTGGTGGTGGAATGTTATTCATCTACCTACCTACTTGTATTTTTGTTGTTTGTTTTAAAAGATAAAAATATTTCCTGAATTTTTATTGATATTTCCAGTTCAAACTCAGGATTATAAGGTTTTTTTCATATGCATCTTTATACTATGAATTATGATTCTCGAAGATATAAAGCAGAGGATAGAATTGGATATCCCTCAATTATTTTACCTTATTCTGTATTTCACACACATAGTGGTCTCAAAATAACATTAGCACAATGAACAAAGTGGGTACTGAAAACAGTTATTTTGTATATGCTTTCCATCCCCTAGTTTTAAGAATACTGTATGCATTTAGTCATTAACTATTATATCCTCTCCCTTGTCATTATCATTTAATCTTGATCAACAATAAGTCATATTATTGCTTGCCTTCAGTTCTTAGACTGATAAACTATTCATTTTGGTTGTCTTAAGCTTGTTCTATAGTAGATTCTTTAGGAAAGGCTCATGGGAGCAGGATTCCCTAATTGCTTGCAGTTTTGGTAACCGTTTATCTATGCTTTCCATGTGCTTAAAATAGATTTTACTAAATATAAAACACTTTGCTTTTGTTTTCTTTCCTTGAATAGCTTATGTCACTCCATTTTCTTCTCGCATAAAGTGTTTGCCTTTGATGTTCGCTTTCTGGGTTGTTATTCTTAGGTGTGCATGGTGCTCTGTCAGTAATTTCAGTTTTTTTAATTGAACATTTAAAGAACAACAACTGACAACAAGAGCCTGACAACTGAAAATGTCAGAGACATTTATTTTCTTTTTATTTTGAGATGGAGTTTTGTTCTTGTTGCCCAGGCTGGAGTGCAATGGTGTGATCTTGGCTCACTGCAGCCTCTGCTCCCAGATTCAAGTGATTCTCCTGCCTCAGCTTCCCAGGTAGCTGGGAATTACAGGTGTGCACCATCATGCCTGGCTACTTTTGTATATTTAGTAGAGACAGGGTTTCACCATGTTGGTCAGGCCGGTCTCGAACTCCTGACCTCAGGTGATCCGCCCACTTCGGCCTCCCAAAGTGCTGGGATTCCAGGCATGAGCCACCGTGCCCAGCCGTCAGAAACATTTTCTTGAATTACAGTTTTTACTGTTTTCTGGCTTTAGTAGTTTTTAGGGTCTTCTGTTATCTGCATATTGATCTTTGTTGCTTCATCAGCTGTTGCTTACTCTCAAATCCTTTTTATCTCTTCATTTCTTTTGATTTCAAAAATGTTGCTGTTTTTCGCCTTCTAGTTATCTTTTAAAGCATTATCTACTGTATATATTTGCTCTTGGGTTCATTCAGATTTACTTTTTATTTCTGAAACTTTTTCTTTTATTTTTAATGCTTTCTTGAGTTCTGTTACCTTATTTCCGGTTTTTTGAAATCCGATTTATATAGTTGCTTCATGTCTTGAGTCATTTTTGTAATATCTTTTAGCTCATTTTAAAATAGTAGGTTACAGTTTTTACCTATTTTGTGGATGTATGTTTCTGATATGCTTTTATTATCTGGATGTTATTCTGTATCTTACTTTCTTTTTTCTTATACCTTTATGACCTACATAATTTTCTTTTGCCTACTTTACTTAAGTGTAGCAGGTGTGGTTCAGGATGGCTTTTCTTACAGGGCTTTCTCTACTGCTGTTTTTAGGCATGCTTCAAAACTGTGGCATTTGCTTTCTGAGTTTGCTAGGTGACCTTCCCTCCCTGCTTTATCTGAATATTCTCTTTCCATTATTGTAATTGTACCTATCTAGTACTCAATTTTCATTCCACACCCAGTAATTTATACTCATTGTACCACCCTGTTATGTAAAGATCAGTTTCAAGGATTCGTAGAGGCCGGACTGCTCTCACTTCTTAGACGTAACCGTGGACTCCTCCCTCTGAAGTCACTAATTGAAAGTGCAAAACCCTTCTGTACTTAAGTTAACCTAGCTTCTGTACCTACTTGTTGGCTGTTTTAGGTGTCTTTTGTTTTCGGTTATCAGACATCTGTTTCTTTCTGTTTCCTCCCATATTGATAATGATACCATACATTATCTATGGTTGTTGTTGACTTGTTTAAATCTGCTGTTTTGAGGGGGATTCATGGAGATTCTTGTCATCTAGTTTTGTTGTAAATATTGCCCATGGGTTTTTGGTTTACTGTTTAGTTTTATACATTATTTTGGTGGGTATTTACAGATGCTCAAACACTTTGCTACTGCCCTTATTGTCCTAGAATCTTTCTAATGTGTTACTTCTTAATTGTTGCGGTTTCAAATTTGATAATCTTGCCATAATTAGATTATAACTTATTCCCAGTACTACTTGAATTGTAATTAGTTCAAGTGCTATCCTTTGTTGACAGCAGCTTTTACAGTATCCAGCATAGTACTGGGCATGTATGCAGTGGCTCAGAGTTGTCACTTTGGAAATTAATCTAATTTCAGTTATATAATTATAGTCCAACTTGTAACCTGTTAATAGTAGGATTAGCAGCCACTCCTGTTACAAGTGGAGGTGAAACATGAGGATATCAATTGGCTTGCCTGTATGTAATGTTAATTCTTGCCTCATCTTTGACATATATGCCATAATCTGTCAGCCTCCTTGTCTAAGCATTTCTGGAAGACTTTGATCTGATGTACTGATGGTACAAAAAAGTCACAGAAGCATAGAAGCATCATAGAAGCATATTGGAAACAAAGCAGACATCATGCTACAGAATGTTAGCTCTTTTTTCTTGGTTACAGTTCAAAAATACTGTCAAGGAAATGGAGACGTTCTTGAGCAAAGCAATTAATTAAAATGGTCAAGATGGTCAAAGATTTTTTTGAAGAGATCGAGTTAAAACAAATTAAAAAAAAAAAAAAACAAGACAGTTTGTTAATACGGAGAAAGGCAAAGAGGTGTGTTTCAAACGTGATGGAATTTGATAATTGTCAAGGGACCTGAAGAGCCCAAATAATACTTTCAGCCAAAGGTAGCATTAGTTTTTAATACACTGGGTAATAATTTTAGGGATCTTGTCATTCTAACAATGGCTCAGTTCCTTTGCTTTTCAACTGGGATTTAAAAAACCAGCTAATAGAAGTCAGTTCCTAAAACACAGCGGAAGTTTATTGACTTGATAAAACTTTTCAGAGTATTTATAGTGTTAAGAATTTAGTATTTATTTTTACCTCATTTGGCTTCCTTGTTTAAAGAAATTATACTTTATTTATGAAGATAGATTATGTACTTTGTAATATGTTTGTTTAAAATTACTCCCAGTGCTTTAAAAAATTACTCCTAATTTTTACTTTTTAAAAAATCTTTAACAGGCCTCAACAAATAACGAAAGCTCTAATCACAGTTTTGGAAGCTTGGGATCTTTAAGTGACAAAGAATCAGAGGTAAGTAATTTCAGTTTAAATATGGTGCTATTAAAGTAAAAGCTGGAATCACCGTTTTAATTAGTTTTTTGTTTCTTCATCAGTTCTTTTGCTAAAGGTTAATGCTTTTAAAGTTTCTTATAGGAATGTTTTGTTCTGCCTTACGAAGCACAACATTCAGATTGAAGATTGCATTTGGCGTTAGAAAGAAATACAGTTTCTTTGGTTATGTAGCTGAACTTGTAAATGAATGATGAATATATCTTCTTACTGAAGACAGTTATTAGCCATTCATAATTCTGTGAGAGGAAGGTGGTTCTTAAGTATGTTGGGTTTCCCAGTTTTCTATTATTTCTCTTTATTCTTCCCTTTTAGTTTGATCCTTAGTAAGAGTTTATGTACTTTCTGAGATACAGATACACATTTTTTCCCTCTTTTTAGAATTTCTTATGGAATCATGCTGCCGGTTTTCACTTTTTGTATTTTAAAAAATCTGAAGAATTCCCTCCCCTCTTAATCCCTCCCCCTTTTACCCATTTACTGATCCCACCAAGAAAATATCTGGGATTTTACAAGCAGGCATTTGGATCCATGGTATAATTTACTCTGAGCATGATATACTTGACATATTTTAAAAATGGGTGACAGGAAGTTCCGTGGGTTTTAGCATTCATTTGTTGATGTTACAGCTTGACTCTTGTGGATGTAGCCTTTTCTCTCCTTGGATGATACGGTTCTGTCACGTGTGTGTGTGTGTATTTTCCCTGTCAATCTTATTTCTACTTGATCCATTTTTGTCTTTTTTCTACTTGGTTAGTATAGACCTATCACCTTGATAATACCAGTAGTTCATTAGCACTCAGAGACTCTTAGGCATTTTGTTTCACTGTTCAGAAGAAAGGGAACTTCAAAGGTGGCATCTTTTTAGCTCTGTGTTATTGAAAGCATCTAGAAATCTCTAGGTAGACAGTTGCGTGCAGTTCTGTGCAGGCACCCTGACACTCCAAAGGAGTATGGCATAGGGCTCTCACTCATCAGGCTTTCCCTTCCACAGAAACAACTGGCAGGCAGCTGAAAGGACTGTGCAAGTGACGGGACTTTATCTGCAGTAGGTTCCCTTGAGGTAAGCGTTAGTAGCCCCTGTAGCATCAGATTATCAGTTTAGCTTTTAAAAAATTAACATACTTATACTAAGTCTTTGAAAATTGTAGGTTTAGCTCTAGTCAGAGTTTTTTTTTAAACTATATCAAGAATGTTCTCACTTTATATTTCCTGGACTTTGGAACATTTCTTGATATTTTCCCAGAATTGGAAATATTTAGTAATTTCACCTGCCTCCTCTTTCATAGGCATTTGTGTTATGAAGAGCAATAAAATAATTTTAGATACTTCTCTTTTCTGTTCACTAAATATGATATTTTTGATAGATATTTTTTAAAAAGCAAAACATGGTGGAAGTAAGATCACTTATCACAGTTATATGTTCTTTATAGGTACCCATATTCCAAATATAAGTTACAGATTTAGTATTTGGATTTTTTCAGAGGAATTAGTCCATAAGAGAATTCAGCTTCCCTTTAAAGAGTCCAAGGATCACTTTTGGCTATATTTTTAGTTAAAACATGTTTTTGTTTCTTAAAAGACCATACTGGCATTTGCAATGAAACACAATTTGGTTAATCATTAGATATACTTAGCTTTATCTGTACTGAAGTTTTGACATTTGGGGCAGCAATAGAAAATCTTGAAAAATCTTTTGGGCCATGTACGGGGGCTCACACTTGTAATCCCAGCATGTTGGGAGGCTGAGGCAGGATTGCTTGAGACCAGGAGTTCGAGACCAGCCTGGGCAACATGGCAAAGCCCCGTTTCTACAAAAAACACAAAAAATTAGTCGGGTATGGTGCCATGTGCCTGTAGTCCCAGCTACTCCAGAGGCTGAGATGGGACGATAACCTGAGCCTAGGAAGTCGAAGCTGCAATGAGCCATGATTGTGCTACTGCACTCCAGCCTGGGCGACAGAGTGAAACCCTGTCTTAAGAAAAAAAAAGAAAGAAAAATGTTTTGGCTTTTGCTGTTCTGTATTCTCTGTCTTGGATTTTTACAAATTAATGGTTAAGTCTAGTGGCACAGAAATGACTACAGATTATACATTGTCCTTAAGATTCAAAGAAATAATTACTATTACCATTACTATTATTATTATTATTATTATTATTTTAGTGTATCTTTCCATTTAAGAAGTTGCTTATCTGGAAAATGATTCCCAGGTTTTATCTGTATAGTTGATACCTTAATAAATTCCTTTGGGATGAAATTTTATACATATCAAAATACAGATATTTATAGATCATTAAGTAAACATGAGAAAAAACAGTTGCAATTGCAGGATAGAAGTACTTCGGTTTTTCCTAGTACTCCTAGTAGTAAAGTTTATGAAGTATTTCATTGTCTTCTGATGTCACTATTTTGGTAATCCATTCTCTGATTTACTACATTTTTTAAAATAGTAGTTTTTGGTTTTGGGAGCAAATAGTACTGGAAGGTTTATTACTTTTTTTTTTTTTTTTTGAGACAGAGTCTCGCTCTGTCGCCCAGGCTGGAGTGTAGTGGCGTGATCTCGGCTCACTGCAACCTCCGTCTCCCAGGTTCAAGCGATTCTCCTGCCTCAGCCTCCTGAGTAGCTGGGATTACAGGCGTAAGCCACCGTACCCAGCCAGTTTATTACTTTTTTTTTTTTTTAAACTGCTGTCTCCTACCACCCTTACCCCACCCTGGATTCCTGAAATTTGTATCCATATTTTAATATAATTAATATGCATACCCTATTCTAGTTCACCAATTGGACTTTTTCTGTTGAATCCCTCTTAGGATTTGTGATGGTTTTAACTCACTACAATCCCTTTTCTGTACTTTGTTCCCTCCTTTCAGACATCCTGTCTTTCAGACATCCAGAATCCTCTTGTTTTCTTCTACCCTTACTTTTAAAACTGGAAAGCATCCAATTGTCATTGTTAGGTTGATTAATCTACTTCAAGTGAAATTTTTATTTCAGTTTGTATGCGGTTTATTTTATATATGAATCTGACTTTTGTTTGTAAATGTGGAATTAAATAGAATGAAAAAGTTTTTCCTCTTGTAAATGAAAGAAGATGGTAGGTAGGAAGGTATTGTTTTGATTTTGTTTTATTTTACATCACTCCTGGTCCATTCAGCAGTCTCCAGAAAACTCAGGGTATTTTCAGTAAACATTTATTGCATATCTATTAACTTATAGTCTCTGCCTAATCACAGAGAGTATAAAGATGAATAGGATACAATCCCTGCCTTCAAGTGAAATCAGTGTTTAGTAGAACAAACATTTAGACAGTCTGCTTCATGAACAATGTAGGCTGTGCTGTAACAGATACAAGCACAAGATACTATGGAAGCAAAGTGCAAGAAACACCAATTTCATTTGCCTGTAGGGGAAAGGAAGGAAAGAAGTCTTCCTTCAAAGAAGAGATGATAATTGAGTTTTTAAGAGAGGCTGTGAATTCATCCCATAAGACAGAGCGAGGTATGAAAAGAAGGTATACAGAGGGACTAGGATCTGTGTTTGCTTTTACATGGGAGTATGACAGATAGTTTAGTTTAAGAGAGGACAGTGATTCTAGCCGCTACTGCTCTTTAGATCTCCCGAAAAGCTTTAAAAAATACCCAGCTGCTTCGGTGATTCCCCTGGTTTTCAGACTTCTGATAGAGGGAGTATATGCAGAAATGGGGAAAGGTAGGCAGGGGTCAGGTTTTGAAGACCCTTGTATTTCATAGTAAGGAATTTGGACTTCAGGTAGAGAGCCATTGAAACAGGGGAAACAAAAGACAAAGTAGAGGTAAAAGGCAGATAGCAATGTAGAGGATTGGATTGGAGGGACATGAAACCCAAGTTAGGAAGATCACTTTGTTAAGGAATACTGCCTTCTTTATAAAACTTTAAAACCTTCAAGGTTTAATATTAGGAGGAAAAACTCGAGATAAAAGGACTTCTAACTAGTATTTTCAAGTTTGCTGTTTGGGCTCTGCCTTCTTCGGATTCTCTAACTTTGGGTACTGAGACTGTCACCACCTAAGGCTGTGGTTCTCAAACTATTCTGTGCGAATGAATCACTTAATGTTTATGACAGTAAGTCTAGGGTAGAATTTTGCATTTCTAACAAGCTTCTAGATTTCATTAGATTTTTTGTTTTTGTTTTTTCTTTTTGAGCTGGAGTCTTGCCTGTTCCCTGGGTTGGAGTGCAGTAGCATGATCTCAGCTTACCACAACCTCCGTCTCCCAGGTTCAAGCAATTCTCCTGCCTCAGCCTCCCAAGTAGCTGAGACTACAGGCATGCGCCGCCGTGCCCTGCTAATTTTTATATTTTTAGTAGAGATGGGGTTTGTGTTGGCCAGGCTGGTCTCGAACTCCTGACCTCATGATCTGCCTGCCTTGGCCTCCCAGAGTGCTGGGATTACAGGTGTGAGCCCTTGAGCCCAGACTTCCTTAGGCTTTTAAAAAGTAGAATCAGTAGGGTTTGATGACTTGAAATTAGCATAAAGAAGGAAAGGGAGGAGCCTAAGATGATTTAAAGGGATCTAGCTAGAGTGCCTTTGAGATAGGCATCACAGAAGGAAGATAACAAGTGTAGATGGTATAGTAGAAGCTATCTGGAACTCAGGAAGGAGATCAGGCTAGACAAGAAGACCTAGGGGTCTTTGGCGTAGGTGTTAATTAAAAAGGCTTGGTTGTAGATAAGCAGATCTTAGAGTGTGGTTTGAGGATTCCTAGGGATCCCCTGCAATTCTTCCAAGGAGTCAACAAAGTCAAGTGTTTTTTTATAAAAGTGCTAACACATTATTTGACTTTTTAACTTTCATTATCTCATGAATTCACAATGAAAATTTCCAGAAGCTGTTTAACGTGTGATATCACTCTGATTTATTCATTTTTATTCTTTTACACTAGTATATTCTAGTGTTATAATGTTTTTGTTTAAAATCCTAAAATGGTTAAAGATCGATAGTTATACACATGTAAATAAAACCTCTTTGGGGTCCTTAACATTTTTTTAAAAGTTATAGAGGGGTCCTGAGACCCGAAAGTAATAGTAAGTAGAATTAAATGTCATAGAAGTCAGTTAAGATAGTGATTGTAAAAAGTGACTAAGAATTTTACACTTAGACTTAATTTTAGTAGATTAATGGGAACAAAATACCAGATTGTAGTTGAGGAGAAATTGGAAAATGAGGAAATAGCGACAGCAAATATTGACTGCTTTTGGCAGAACCTTGACTGTGAAGGAAAGGAGACAATATCTAGAGTCAAACAGGCTTGACAAATCATGTGCTAAGGAAAGAGTCATAGCAGAGCTGTATTGGAGACAAAGTGCTGAAGAGAGAGGAACAGAGAAACAAAACCAAACATCTTTTCCTGGAGGAGGAACGAATGGGTGAAATCCAGACCCTGGGTGGGCAGGGTTATTCATAGACAGGACTAGGAACATCTTTCCCCTGAATTGGGGTAGATGAACTTGCATATCTATTAACCCTTTCTCTTACTTAACAGTGAAAGTAGGTTATCTGCTGAAAGGAAAGAAGCATGAGTGGGTTGTGGATTTGAGGACTGAAAATTTTTATGGGAGGACCAGAGAAGAGAGTGTACCAGGGCCACTCATCCTTTATTTAAATGTTTTAGAATACCTGAAGGAGTTAGAAATATGGTCATGTACCTAACCTGCTGGCTAAGAGCCCACATTCTTTTATGAGGATAAGAGCCCATGTTTCTTGAGTACCAGTGTTTTGAAAGTTTTTTTTTTTCTCTTGAGACAGTCTTGCTCTGTCGCCCAGACTGGAGTACAGTAGCTCGATCTTGGCTCACTGCAAGCTCCGCCTCCCGGGTTCACACCATTCTCCTGCGTCAGCCTCCTGACTGGCTGGGACTACAGGTGCCCACCACCATGCCTGGCTAATTTTTTGTATTTTTTTAATAGAGACGGGCTTTCATTGTGTTAGCCAGGATGGTCTCGATCTCCTGACCTCATGATCCGCCCGCCTCAGCCTCCCAAAGTGCTGGGATTACAGGTGTGATCCACTGCGCCCTGCTCAGTGTTTTCTAAGTTTTGAAACATGCCATGATCCACCTATTTGCACTTCTCCTTGTAGCACTTTCAGTATCCAAACACAATGATCTTGTGTCTTCATTTTCTGCTGCTCTAACAGAATATCACAGACTGGGGTAATTTATAATGAACAGAAGTTTATTTGGCTCTTGGGTCCAGAGGATAGGAAGTCCAAGAGCATGGTGTTAAGCATCGAATGAGGATCACCGCATGGTAGAAGATGGAAGGCAGAAGTGAGCGTGTGAGACAGAGAGGGAGAATTGGGCTCAACTCATCCTTTTAATCAGGAACCTGCTCTGTCAATAATGAACCCATCCCTACAATAATGGCATTAATCCACTCATGAGGCCCCTACCTCTTTTTCTTTTTTTCTACCCTGCTGAGACCGAGTTTTGCTCTGTTGCTCAGGCTGGAGTGCAGTGTCACGATCTTGGCTCACTGCAACCTCTGCCTTCTGGGTTCAAGGGAGTCTCCTGCTTCAGCCTCCTGAGTAGCTGGGATTACAGGCGCCTGCCACCATGGCTGGCTAAGTTTTATATTTTTAGTAGAGACAGGGTTTCACCATGTTAGCCAGGCTGGTCTCAAACTCCTGACCTCAAGCGATCCGCCCACTTCATCCTCCCAAAGTTCTGGGTTTACAGGCATGAGCCACTGCGCCTGCATCCCCCCAACCTCTTAATATTCTTGCTATACGGAGTAAGTTTCTACGTTGAACTTCAGGGCACATAGTCAAACCGTAGCACCTTCAGGTTCTGTACAGTTGCTGTCTCTACCTAAGCCCAAGATGCTAAGTTAGATTATGCATCTTTTAGCTCATTTGGTATTCATAATGATTATTAAAACCATAACCATTTTTCCTCCATCTGGGATACATTTATCTGCTTTATTTATTTATTACTGAAGTTGGGATATTTGTGACTGAATATATCATTTAATTACATCATTTTTAATAATGTCGGAGAAGCACAGTTATGTCTGTTTATACATGTGTGCTTATATACAATATACTCCATAATATTCGTGTTTATAAAGCAGACATATATCAAATTATTTTTCTCAATTTAATCCTTAATATTCATCTTTTGGAATACTTTCGTATAATCTAAATCAGATTTGAACAAGTTAAAATATATACTATCTCTATAACCAAAGTGGTTTTCCCCCCTTTTTCCTGGGTAACTACCAAATCTTAAGCCTTTATCCGCTGACCTTAAATTACTGTGTATTTTTCATCAAAGTATATTTTTGGATTTTTGAGTTATGAATTTTAAATTATGAATATATGGAAGCTGGGACAGTTGTTGCATCTAGAGCATTTCCTGATTTAACCTTGTTTTATATACATACCCACCTCCACTTTCTCATACATTCTTTTTTACCCTTTTAATAGTGCTTAGTGCTTAGCTAGTGCTTAGTGTGATTCTAAGCACTAGTGCTTAGCTATGATTCTATTTGAAAATAGAGGTAATACTGGCCTTAAGTTTTGTTAACATTTTCATTAAATTTTAATTTATCTATATTTATTTGCTGTAACCTGGAGAAATCTTTTTTTTTTTAATGCCTTACTCTGAGTACCTAGTAAGAAAGAAGAGACTTTAAAAATCGATTTACTGATGGGTGGGATAAGTATCTCTGAAAGTTACATTTTTAGGACTTTTGCCCCTGAATAAATTACCTTGCTTTTGACTTACTCTGTTTAAATCTGTTCTGCTTCTTAAGATGTTCGACACCTATCATAAATTTTAAGAAATATTCTGTCTTGCTTCCTAAATTATTTTCTAAAATATGTTAGTGTAATAAATGATGTTTGTGGTGTTCTACTTGATGACCACCTCTTATCTTTTATCTCTCTGCTAGTATTTTATCACTTTGTTCTTACCAAAAATCTTACTATTTTTATGTCATTTCTTTCTTTCTTCCTTTCCTTTCTTTCTCTTTCTTTCTCGTTTCTTTCTCTTTTATCTGTTTTCTTTCTCGTTTCTTTCTCTTTTCTCTCTTTTCTTTCTCCTTTCCTTTCCTTTCCTTTTTTCTTTTCTCTTTTCCCTTTCCTTTCCTTTCTCCTTTCCTTTCTCCTTTCCTTTCCCCTTTCCTTTCTCCTTTCCTTTCCCCTTTCTTTTCCCCTTTCCTTTCCCCTTTCCTTTCCCCTTTCCTTTCCCCTTTCCTTTC
>NW_012104254.1:8140860-8274729 GCF_000951045.1 Mandrillus leucophaeus
GCACCCACTACCATGCCTGGCTAGTTTTTGTTTTTTCAATAGAGACAAGGTTTCACCACATTGACCAGGCTGGTTTCAAACTCCTGACCTCAAATAATCTGCCTGCGTTGGCCTCCCGAAGTGCTGGCATTACAGTCGTGAGCCACCGCACCTCTGGCCTATGTCATTGTTTTTACTGAGGCATGATACGCAACAATGTTGCTATATACAATGAACAGTATGTACAGTAATGATGTCTTGAAAGCAAGTACTCTTTGTATACATGGAAAATGGTATTATTTTGTAACATAAAAAATGGGGAATGTGGCCAGGAGGGGCGGCTCATGCCTGTAATCCCAGCATTTAGAAGACTGAGGCAAGCAGATCACTTGAGGTCAGGAGTTCGAGACCAGCCTGGCCAACAGGGCGAAACCCCATCTCTACTAAAAATACAAAAGTTAGCTGGTCGTGGTGGCACATGCCTGTAATCCCAGCTACTCAGGAGGCTGAGACAGGAGAATCACTTGAACGTAGGAGGCGGAGGTTGCAGTGAGCCAAGATTGCACCACTGCACTCCAGCCTGAATGACAGAGCAAGACTCTGTCTCAAGAAAAAGAAAGAAAAAAAAAGCAGGGGGGCAGGGGAATGTTAAGTTTGTTCTCTTCTCTGTTATTAAGACAAATAAACATGAATTATTAGACTTAATAGTTCCTGTGAAACACCTGAAATTACTTTGTAACCTTTTTTTTTTTTTTAAAGAGAAAATAGTATTTATTTCACCACTATATATTAAAGGACACACTATTTTAGAGACCTATATTCAGGCAGAAATTAGAGTATCTGACACTAAAATATATTAACCAGGTTCATGGCAAAAGATGTGAGTCCTGCTTGAACATGTTCATGCTTATTAGTGTCTTGGAAGGAAAAGTAGACTGGAAACCAAATGTGAGGCTCATCCTGGCTTTGTACATCTGTTTCCATAAAGGTAGAAGAATATGTATATCAGAATTCTTCAGGAAGCTTTTTTTAATGTTTAAGTAGCCAGTTGGAAATTACGATATATTCTGTCTAGTTGAGTTCTTGTAGGTCATGAAATCTTGAAATGGTTTTGTAAGCTATTTAGCAAGCAAACAAACAGCTGTTAAGTATTACCCTTTAGAAAAGTATATTTGATGTGGTTCAGTGTTTGTTTTTTACAGCAAGGAATTTCTAAGGGAACACAACAAGAATGCCCACCTTCACCACTGTAACTCAGTATAGAACGGGAAGTCCTTGCTAGAGCAGTCAGACAAGAGAAAGAAATAAAGGGCGTCCAAATTGGAAAGGAAGAAGTCAAATTATCCTTGCTTGCAGGTGATATAATCTTACATTTGGAAAAACCTAAAGACTACCAAAAAATTATTAGGACTGATAAATTCAGTAAAGTTGCAGGATACAAAATCAGTATTAGAAAAAAAATAGCGTTTCTATATGCTAACAGCGAACAATCTGAAAAAGAAACCAATAAAGTAATCCCATTTACGATAGCTATAAATAATACGAAGTATGTAGACATTAACCTTTTTTTTTTCTGAGACAAAGTCTTGCTCTGTTGCCCAGGCTGGAGTGCAGTGGCATCATCTCGGCTCACTGCAGCCACCACCTCCCCTGTTCAAGCAATTCTCCTGCCTCAGCCTTCCGAGTAACTGGGATTACAGGTGCGAACCACCACACCTAACATTTTATTTTTCTTTAAGATGGAGTTTTTGCTTTGTTGCCCAGGCTGGAGTATAATGGCGCGACCTCAGCTCACTGCACCCTCTGCCTCCTGAGCTCAAGCAATTCTCCTGACTCAGCCTCCCGAGTAGCTGGGATTACAGGTGCCCACCACCAAGCTTGGCCAGTTTTTTTTTTTTAATGTATTTTTAGTAGAAACGGGGTTTCACCATGTTGGCCAGGCTGGCCTCAAACTCTTGACGTCAGGTGATCCACTAACCTTGGCGTCCCACAGTGACATTACAGGTGTGAGCCACAGCACCCGGCCTACCCAGCTAATTGTTTTGTACTTTTAGTAGAGATGGGGTTTCACCATGTTGGCAAGGCTGGTTGAACTTCTGACCTCAAGTGATCTGCCCCCCTTGGCCTCCCAAAGTGCTGAGATTACGGACGTGAGGCACTGCGCCCGGCTTTTAGACATTAACTTAATCAAAGTAGTAAAAGATTTCTACAATAAAAACTATGAAACATTGATGCAAGAAATTGAAGCGTATGCAAAAAAATGGAAGCATATTTCATGGTCATGGAATGAAAGCATCAATACTGTTAAAATGTCCATTGTACCCAGAGCAATCTATAGGTTTAATGTAATCCCTGTCAAAATACCAATGGCATTCTTCACAGAAATAGAAAAAATAATTCTAAAATTTGTATAGAACCACAAAAGACCCAGAATAACCAAAGCTATCTTGAGCAAAGAACAAAACCGGAGGAATCACATTACCTGACTTCAAATTATACTACAGAGCTATAGTAATCAAAACAGCATTGTACTAGTATAAAAACAGACACATAGATCAGTGAAACACATAGACCAGTGGAACAGAACAGAGAACCCAGATAGAAATCCATTATCTACAGTGAAGTTATTTTTGACAAAGGTGCCAAGAACAAACATTGGGGAAAGGACAGCCTCTTCAATAAATGGTGCAGGAAAAACTGGATGTTCATATGCAGAAGAATGAAACTAGACCCCAATCTCTCACCATATACAAAAATCAAAATGGATTGAAGACTAAAATCTTTAAGACCTTAAACTATGAAACTGCTACAAGAAAACACTGGGGAAATTCTCCAGGACATTGGTCTGGGCAAAGATTTCTTAAGTAATACCCAACAAGCACAGGCAACCAAAGCTAAAAATGGACAAATGGGGCCGGGCACGGTGGCTCATGCCTGTAATCCCAGCACTTTGGGAGGCCGTGGCGGGCGGATCACTAGGTCAGGAGATCGAGACCATCCTGGCTAACACAGTGAAACCCCGTCTCTACTAAAAATACAAAAAATTAGCTGGATGTGATGGCAGGCACCTGTAGTCCCAGCTACTCGGGAGGCTGAGTCAGGAGAATGGCATGAACCCAGGAGTCGGAACTTGCAGTGAGTCGAGATCGGGCCACTGCACTCCAGCCTGGGTGACAGAGGGAGACCCATGTCAAAGGAAAAAAAAAAAAGGATAAATGGGATCACATCGAATTAAAACGCTTCTGTATAACAAAGGAAACAATATCAGCAAAGCGAGAAGATAACCCACAGAGTGGGAGAAAATATTTGCAAACTATCCATCTGACAAGGAATAAATAACTAGGATATATGAGGAGTTCAAACAACTCTGTAGGAAAACATATAATAATCCGATCTAAAAATGGGCAAAAGATTTGAAGAGACATTTCTCAAAAGAAGACATACAAGTGGCAAACAAGTTGATGAAAAGGTGCCCAATATTATTGTTTCTAAGACATGCAAATCGAAACTACAATGAGATATCATCTTGCCCCATTTAAAATGGCTTTTATCCAAAAGGCAGGCAATGACAAATGCTGGCAAGGATGTGGAGAAAAGGGAACCCTCATACACTGTTGGTGGAAGTGTAGATTAGTACAACCACTGTGGAGAACAGTTCGGAGCTTCCTCAAAAGGCTAAAAATAGAGCTACCATGCGATCCAGCAATTCCACTGCTAGATGTATACCCAAAAGAAAAGAAATTGATATATCCAAGAGATATCTGCACTCTCATGTTTATTGCAGCACTATTCACAATAGCCAAGATTTGTAAGCAACCCAAGTATCTATCAACAGATGAATGGATGAAGAAAATGTGGTACATATACACAGTGGAGTACTATTCAACCATAAGAAAGAATGCGATCCTGTCATTTGCAACAACATGGGTGGAACTGGAGGTCATTTCGTTAAGTGAAATAAACCAGGCACAGAAAGACAAACTTCACATGTTCTCACTTATTTGTGGGAGCAAAAAATTAAGACAATGCAACTTATAGGGATAGAGGGTAGAAAGATGGTTACTAGAGTCTGAGAAGAGTGGTGGTGGTGGGGAGGGGGAATGGTTAATGGGTTCAAAAATAGAAAGAATTAATAAGACCTAGTATTAGCTAGGACAACAGAGTGTGTATAGTCAAAAATAATTTAATTGTATATTAAAAAAAACTAAAAGAGTATAATTGGATTGTGTAACACCTTTGTGTTACAGTTGATGTACCCCATAAATATATACACCTACTGTGTACCCACAATGATTTAAAAAAAAAATTTTTTTTAAAGGAAACTTCTAAGCTGATTGGTGGAAACGAGATTGGAAGAGAAAAACGGCCTATTACTGTAAGAGTGAAGACATTCTTTTAAAGTGGAACCCAGTATAGTGCTTTACCATAATAGGTGCTCAGTAAATAGTTGTTGACTGGTAACATGACAGGGTAACATCACTGTCTACCCACCTCCTTAATAGGCTACTACTTTTCCTCTAGCATACTCATCTCACTTGCTAGCATTTCCTAGTATTATGATCAGGATGTGTGTATCTACAAAAGCAGTTTTCAAATTTTGGGTGTCAGGACTGCTCTATAACTTTAAAAATTCAAGGACCCTAAAGAGCTTTTGTTTATGTTGGTTACAACTATTTGGTATTTACCATTTTAGGATTTCAAACAAAATGTTGTAATCCTAGAATACACAAATACATAATCCAATCCATAAATCATCCAGTGAGTTGTCATCACATGTCATATAGCCTCTGGTAATTTTCACTGTAAACTCAGAATGAAAGTAAAAAAGCACATCATACAGTTAGTTTTATGTAGCAACTACAAATGATTCTTAATGTATTAATCAAAGCAAGGTTTCTCACCCTTAACGTTATTGACGTTTTGCCCTGGATAAATTTTGGGGGGTGGGGTTCCTGTCCCATGCAGTGTAGGATGTTTAGCAGCATCTCTGCCTCTGCACTTTAGATATCTACAGCCTCGTTACCCCCATCCCCAGTGTGTCAACCAAAAATGCCTTTATATTGCCAAATACCATCTCGCCTGGTTGAGAGCCAACTCATTAATGGAAGGAGAAAAAAGAAAGTTTTTAGCATGTTACCCATGGAGCTATATTGCCACTTCATAAGTTTAACGTGTCTAAATTTAGAAACAGGTGGTCAGAGTATAATTTGTCCATAGTCACACAGATACAAGTTAACAGAGTCAGAATTTGAATCCCAAAGTATGCCTTATTTCAAAGTGATGCTCTCAACTACTGTGCTTTTATAATCTTTCCATATAACTAATATATAACTTGTTATATAAATTACCCTGATAAGTTTTGGACAAAAATGGTAGTCTTTGGAAATATTTAGGTTTCAGATAACTTACAGTAATTATCAAATTTGCCAATCTAAGATATACCTGAGCTAACAGCACTTCACAAATGTTTAATCTGATAAATGTTGCTTTTAGACTGGATTTTTAAAGCATTGACCACAAGTTGACATTACTGACAAATTTTGTTTCAGAATTTTATTCTTTAGTTTAAAAAATATTAGAAAGATGTATTTTTATGTCAGTAGAACACAGTGAATGTTCTACTAATTTTCTTTAAGATTCTCATTTTTCTAAAATAACCAAGTAACCATGACAACCCATTTGACTTTTTATAACCTAATTAGTTTTCTGCTATATGTAATAATTTTGGTCTTTAATATGGAAGATTGTAAGGAATAATATTCTTAATTTTAGAGATTCTGTAAAGTGGAATATGTGGGAACTATACAACTTATTATTTTATATATAAACCTAGATAGACAGACAGACTGTTCCTAATCCTGATGATACATAACATCACTTCTGGACCTTTTTAAAAATAATGATTCCTTTGGTCTTTTTCCAGAGATGGTTAAATTTGGACTGGAGATTCCAGCATGAGCTTTAAATAAAAGCTTTATAAATGATTGATGTATAGTCAGCCTTAAGAATCAATACTAATAAAGATATGATAGAGCAATTTAAGAAAAGAACAAAGAAGCTGGGTATGGTCACATGTCTGTAGTCTCAGGTACTTGGGAGCCTGCAGCAGGAGGATCACTTGAACCTAGGAGTTACAGCCCAGCCTGGGCAACAAAGCGAGACCCCATCTTTCTTTTTTGTTGTTTTTTTGTTTTGGTTTGGTTTGGTTTTTTGTTTGTTTTTGAGACAGAGTTTTGCTCTTGTTGCCCAGGCTGGAGTTTTATGGCACAATCTCAGCTCACTGCAACCTCTGCCTCCCGGATACAAGCGATTCTCCTGCCTCAATCTCCCGAGTAGCTGGGACTACAGGTGCTCACCAGCACATCCGTCTAATTTTTTTGTATTTTTAGTAGAGGTGGGGTTTCCCCATGTTGCCCAGGCTGGTTTCAAACTCCTGACTTCAGGTGATCCACCCACCTTGGCCTCCCAAAATGCTGGAATTCAGGCTTGAGCCACCACTTCCGGCCGACCCTGTCTCTTGAAATAAAAAGAAAAAAAAAAATATCACTTTTTTTTCTGATTAAAAATGTTGTACTGGCACCATGGAATACTATGGAGCCATAAAAAAGGATGAGTTCATGTCCTTTGCAGGGACATGGATGAAGCTGGAAACCATCATTCTCAGCAAACTAACAGAAGAACAGAAAACCAAACACCACATGTTCTCTCTCTTAAGTGGGGGTTGAACAATGAACACACGGACACGGGGTGGGGTGGAGTGGGGGGAGGCATCACATAACAGGGCCTGTCGGTGGGTGGGGATGGGGGAGGGATAGCATTAGGAGAAATACCTAATGTAGACAGCAGGTTGATAGGTACAGCAAACCACCATGGCACATTCATACCTATGTAACAAGCCTGTATGTTCTGCACATGTACCTCAGAACTTAAAAGTATAATAATAATAAAAAAATGTTGTATTGGTGTAGAGAAAATAGTAACACTTTTTGACCCATCAGATCTTAAAGGATTGTTGAGTAGTCTTATACAGTGTTAATGTAAACATGTCAATTGATATTGGCTTTGAATGTGCAATTTGGCATTATCTTTAAAAATCTAAGTGTACATATTTTGCGATACAGCATTTACATTTAAAAGTATGTATACCAGAGAAATAATTGTACAGACCTAGGGAGTCATGTTCAAAGGAATTGTAGGGGTATGATACAGGAGTATGTTACTCCATTGTGAGCGTCACAATGGGCAGAAGTTATGAGAGCACAGCTCTGAATTTGACTATTATAAGCACTCTCAAAATGCAAACATTTCCAGAATAAATTATCTGAAAATGTTACTTCCCAACCCCCCACCCTTCAGCAGTTGTTCTAAATGGCTGTTTTATTCTTGTATGATTTGAAAACTACTGGCAAGGTAATTTGAGTAGGGGAGAAAGTTCAACTTTATTCTAATTTTATAGTATATAGTATTTAACAAATAAAGCCTTAAAGGGATAGCCGGAGAAGGGAAAATGCCAAGAAATAGACTACGTAAGTGATAAGAAAATAACAGACAAAATCATTTTCATCAATATTAAAAACTTAGTATACTCCTTTAAACATGTATGAATGCAGTGGGTCCAAGTGATGGGAGTTTCAGAAGTCACAATGTGAGGATGTTAAGTTAGGTAGTTGTTAAAAATTAAGCATAAAAGTAATTGTTTTAATATTACATTTCTTTGGAGTACTGATAACGGTTGTGAATGCTGTGCATGTGTAAATAGAGTCCTTCAGCGTTTACAAAAATTTTACGAAAATGTATGAGCTGGCATACTTTAAGTATACCTGTAAGACAGCACATGTTTTATTTAGTTGGGTGGTTACCCAATTTCTTCTTATTGGTGTTCTACCATCTTTTATATTACACGTTATTAAACAATAAAGGCAGTACAGCAGAAAATACACTAAACTCCAAATTGCTGACGCGATGATTTTGATTTACTTAGAACTACAAGGAAATGCTTTTATTTGATGATAGGATTCCAAAATTTTGCATACATAAATTTTTTATACTAAATATTAAAATCAGCATTATAATAGAGGTCTTCTTTTAGAGGTCAAAGGTTCAAGTAAATATTTACAGATAATAGTTATCAATATTAAAGTTTTAACTCTGGGACAGAGACAGACTATGTGAATTTCAGGTCATACCAGCTCAAAATCATCCTTGAATTCGGATGTGCATATTTCATGAACACGTTTTATTTAAATGTAAATAGGATACAAAGCAGCAAGCATTTTCCTGTCTCACATCTAGTTCAACAAGTTTTGCCTAGAAATGTGGATAAAAATTGAACATTGTTTTACCAGCTGCCAGCAAAAAGGTTTGTCATGCCATTTGTTCAAATTATAATAGCTTTGAATTTGATACCCAAGTATGAATCATTAGAATAGCCAGTGAGTTGCAGTTTTGAAACCAGTCTTTGGCCGAATGGATCTATCAGAAAAAAATTCATTCTGTTAGGTTTGAAGATTGAATATTTTGTAAGGATACTGTTTAATATTAGAGTAACTTTTTTTTCTGTTTTAAAGTATTTTCTTGTTTAACAAAAAGTATTGAAATATTCTGTGTCTATTAACTATAGTGATTTTATTAGAAATGATGATATCTGATTTTTGTTGTTTATTCAGTTAGGCCCAATGAAGAACAGACTTTAATATCCACCCTCTCTTTTTTTGTTGTTGTTAAAATATCTTTTTGTATACTGTTAAATTTTCTGTAATGCATTTATTTCCATAATTTTAAATATCTCTCTAGTTTGAGGCTTAATACATGTGGTTATCTGTTTCCATGGAATAATTCATGTTGATTTCTGTCCCTCATTCTGTAACAGCATTGAGATTCCTGTGTTCTTATGTTTAGTCTTATTTACATTGAAGAAAGACTCATTCATATTTTATTATAAGATAAAACCAGCAGGCCACATGATTAGGTATAAAAACCTTGATTAATAATCACTGACCTAAGTTCCAAATAAAATTGGAGGATTAGTTAAATTATATCACTACACCTCTTGAGTCCTTTAAATTTGTCTTTGTGTTTTTTCAACAAACGTTCAACTGGTAGAAAATACTGTGTAAATTCACACTAATATCTTGGAGTATCTAAATGCCAGAGTAGTCATTCAGGTTTTGATATGATTACAAATCTAACATTTACACAACTAACTTGATTTAAAGTGTACTAGGCTCTCCTTTCTTCATTATCTCCTAACGACTGTTTCACTGTATATTGGAGGTCTTTGGCCTTTTATAATTACTGCATTCTTTTCATCTTCACTTCAAAGCCAAACCTATTATTTTGCCTTCCATATTAATCTTTTCTTTAGTGGTCTATTTATAGTAGGATAGTTAAGAAAAAATAGAGAATAAAAGAAAGAAGTGACAGCATTATTAGCAAGAGCAATCTTGAAAATGTTCTATATAAAATGTTTGATATGTGCACATTGTATATATAGCAAATACATACGTGGCCTGGTTGATGTCCTTTGGATTTCCTCAAGGAAATCATTGGTCATGATCAGTAGTATTTTTTTAAAGCTGCTGAACTATTTTTTCGAAGGAAATCTCATCTGGAATCTCAATATTAAAATAGGAGATGCTGTGTTTGCAGATTCACGGTAGAGGTAACATAGAATATGTCTCTGGTAGGCTAGAACCTTAACTCAGCCACTCATTTCCTTCCCTTCTCCTTCCCCTTTAATAACTTCTGGGGCACAGCAGTCTTAAAATTAATTTTAGTCCTGTTGTCCTTTTTCTTCTCCATCTATAAATTCTTCTCTGGTTTAAAGGAGGTAAACTTGTTGCTTTCTTTACTATAATTATAATGCATTCGTTTGCTTTTCGGTTGGTTTAATGAAAAGACATTTTTCCCAATGGACTGTCCCATACCTCCACACTGGGAAATTCGGCCTCAGAGGAAAAAACCTTCACTAAGTAATCTATATGGTAAACAACAAAACACTAAGTAATCTGTATGTTAAATAACAAACAACCTTAAATATCCTAAAGTGCATATCCAGTGAAGTATTTAACGAATGTTATCTCAAATAAGTTTTGAAAATTTATTGTATCTTCCCACCTCATCCCTTTTTTGGAGATAGCCAATGCATGTTAGCATTTTGAAATCTGATTTTGTTTACCCCATTTGAACTCACCCCCTTTCACCCCCATTTAGAATATAGCCTTCTTAACCAGTCATTGAACACTAGTTCCTTAGGATATACTTTAGAAAATGGTACAGAACCATTTTGAACTTTACATTTTATTTTGTTTACTAGCTAGAAAATGCTGTTTCCAATATAACTGTTTCAGAATTATAACATTTTGTATGGGTTCCCCCCCCCCATTTTTGCCTGTTCAAGAGTACCTAGTCAAGATGTAAGATGGAATTCAAATAGGATCCTGCCATGCTTAAAAAATTAGATTAACCTTAAAGTATTCTGAAAAATTATGTTTTCTTGACTCCATTTTTTAATATAAATTAAGTTAGCAAGGATATGAATAAATTATTATTTGGGGATCTTTTGTTTTTGAGATGGAGTCTCACTGTATCACCCAAACTGGAGTGCAGTGGTGTGATCTTGGCTCACTGCAACCCCTACCTCCTGTGTTCAAGCAATTCTTGCACTTCAGCCTCCCGAGTAGCTGGGACTACAGGCACGCACCACGATGCCCGGCTAAGTTTTATATTTTTAGTAGAGACAGGGTTTCACCATGTTGGCCAGGCTGATCTCGAACGCCTGACCTCATGTGATTTGCCCGCCTCGGCCTCCCAAAGTGCTGAGATTGCAGGTGTGAGTCACTGCGCCTGGCCGATTTAGGGTTCTTTAATAAATGTTAACTTAAAATAATTTTTAATATAGTGATACTTTTATTTCTGGGAAAACAGAAGATTGATTATTGTTTGAGTTTGGTAATTTTGACAATGAAAGGAAAGTAGTAAACTGCCTACCCAAAATTGCTGGTGCATCAGTCTGCCTCCTGAGTAGATTGCCAGTTAGGGTGGATTTCTCTAAGACTTCTGGTTTGTGAAGTGAAAACATACCAGCATTTCATTGGACATATTGAGTTTTATTTACAAACACTAAAATTTTGAAATATTTTTATATAGTAGATTAGTTAGTTCTTGATGTAGGATATCATAGAAAAAATAAAGAGCATTTAGGTCTTAGAATTATACAGAGCTGAATTTGATTTGAATCCTGGCTCTGCTACACTGGTAGTGTTACCTTGAGTAAGTTAGTTAATATTCACTCATGTATTTATCAAGTAATAACTGTATGCTAGGAGTAGGGTAAGAGGGTGAGGTAGGGAGAAGATGTAACATCTGTTTTTAAAGAATTCAGAGGCTATGAATATTCGGTGCAACTTCTCTGAATCTGTTATCTTGTTGGCAAAATAGAGGTGAGAAAACTTTAAATACTCAAGATGGTACTTAGAGGAACAATATGTGTTCAGTAAGAATTAGGCTGTGTATTGTTATTCATATATTTAATTGTAGGCACACTCAGAGACATAAAAATATGTATTAAATCCCTTCCTTGTTGGGGGACCATGATGCTTTAAGAGATTTTAAGTTGTTTAGTAAGATTCATTCATTCAATCAAATATTAATGGAGCTCCTGTGAAGTTCAGGAATTTTTCTGGCACCAGAGGTACTTAGAAGTTTCTAGAATTTGAAAGCCTGGTGCCATTGCCTTGTGCTTTTGCTCTTGGTTTTAATTTTTGACTAAGCAGGAAAGTTCGTCAAACTCTAGAAAAATTACTTGTATTAGTCTAATGAAAATACTTGCTATCTGTTATAGGAACACACATGTCATTTGGAACTAGAGCCACCATCTAGAGCAGGGATCTCTTAACTTTTTTTGTACAAGGCCAGATATTTGTGACTTTATGGGCCATTCCGACTCTGTTGTGGCTACTCAGCTCTGCCGTTGTAATGTAAAAGCAGCTATGGACAATACCTAAATGAAAGAGTGTGGCTGTGTTCCAATAAAATTTTATTAGGGATACTGAAACTTGAATTTCTTGTAATTCTCACACCACAAAATAATCTTTTTGTTTTCAATTTTTAAAATTTCAAACATTTAAAAGTGTAAAAACTGATTCGATCATACAAAACAGGTGACCAAACTGATTAGGCCCACAGGTCATAGTTTACTGATACGTTATCTAGGGCATAATCTGTGAATTGGCTATAATTGTTGGATAATTGCCAGGCATTTAAATGAATGGTCCTTTTTAGTAGGGATTGTGTGTATCAGGTTTGTGTTCTGCCCCTTTTTTTCTCATCCAAGTTTACTTTTACACACTAAGTATGTTTGAGTAGAGGAAACTAAGGAAAAACTTAATAGGAACTAATAGGAAACACTAGGGTGACTTTTTCCCCCCTCATCCAGTTAAGCATTGGAAGGTAATCTTGTCAAGGCTAATTACTCTAGGATTTTTCATCCGCTTCATGTCAAATTCTGTAACTGAATATCAGATAACATGTACAAGATCTTCTTTACTTGGAATTTAAAAATTTATACAGTAGGAAATTTTATCTTTTAAATAAATTGTGTATAAATAACAGTATATTAACATCTCTTGAGCACTACTGAATGCTATTTTTTTGGTCTTGAAACGTGGTTTTATATTGACTATGATAATTTTGTATATTAAACCTGTCATTTAAAAATCTGTTATCTTGTTTTCTGTAGACACCAGAGAAGAAACAATCGGAATCATCCAGGGGAAGAAAGAGAAAAGCAGAAAACCAGAATGAAAGTAGTCAGGGTAAGCACACAACATCTTCCTTCAGAGCCTAGTAGACACTTAAAATTAATTGTTTTAATTTTTAACCAGTTAATATTCTAGTTGTAAAATAATATGAAATTGTAAATCTTGGTGTGTGCACAGGTAGTTAGTGTATGATTATTGCTTTGAGGCTTTTCAAAGTTGCCCTTATTGTTTTCATTTGGGTCCTAGAAAGACAAGTATCATATCCAAATCTGGCAAGCATTAACTTATGACTTTTCATTTTTCATTCTTTGTATGTATTGTTTGAAATGACTTGTTTTTGAATTAAAAGCTTCAATCTCACTTTAACAGAACTACTTAAACTTCTCCTTTTTATTTAAAAAAAAAAGGCTATAAAAATAATTATGAGAGACTCTAGTTAAAGCATCAGTTTTTCTTTCCATCCTTTCTTGCATACCTACCTTTTGTGATATGAGCTAAGAAAATTATTTTCATTAAACTAAATGTCTTATAATGAGTAGAAAAATAGTACTGTCATTTAATTTGAACACTAAAAATTAAATATAATAAATTAGGCTCTTAAATCATGTATAATGATGACTTTATACATAATGTTACATGTGTTGGAGCTAATCTTTAGCCATAAGATCTATAGCTGTGAACCCATGAATTACTGGTGTATATAGGGCACACTGGAAGCAAGGAATATATTTGCAGCAACTGTCTTTGTGGAAGGAAGGGGTAAGTCATTTTAGTGCCTTTTCTGAGGTGTATTGTATTTTATATCTCAGTTTACACTGAGCTCCTTTTTGGTCTTAGTGTAGCTCCCCCAAGTTGTAGTTAGTGGACTTTGAGCTTTTTTTATTGTAAAGATATAATAGTTACTACGATTTCAACTGTTCTGAAAACTCAAAAACAAGCCCCCAAATAAGATGAGGCTTCTGGATTGGTTTAACCATGTTTTTTCCCTTTGTGGTGTGCCATCTGCAGAATTGTCTGATTATTTTTGTTTTTAGGATGGTTGCCTAAATTGTTTTTTCTCATTTCACCTTCCTTACTTATATTTGCTTTAGTCTGGCTTTCAGTGTTTTTTCCCCCCTTCCTTTGGAGTAAACTTGACTTCAAGTCCAAAGCAGACCTCTCCTCTCATCTTCTGCAGGGTTCCCCAAACTCCCGGTCTTATAGTCCTTGGCCTATTGGGAACCAGGTTGTACAGCAGGAGATGAGCAGCAGGCCAGTGAGCATTACCGCCTGAGCTCTGCTTTCTGTCAGATCAGCAGCGGCATTAGATTCTCATAGGAGTGTGAGCCCTATTGTGAACTGCACATGCAAGGGATCCAAGTTATGCACTCCTTTATGAGAATCTAATGCCTGATAATCTGAGGTGGAACAGTTTCATCCCAAAACCATCTTCCCTACTGCCTGCGGTCTTTGGATAAATTGTCTTCCACAAAAGTGGTCCCTGGTACCAAAAAGGTGGGGAACTACTGATCTTATGGACTAGATTGGTCATATGTCCATTCCAAAACTAGTATGACCAACAGAGGTAGTATTGCCTTAAAAAAACGAGGCCATCTCTAGGTGGATAGTGTCAGAAATTTTAAAAAAGAAAAAAAATCAGGCCCATCTTTGAAACTGGAAATGGAGTTAAATTCTTAAACATACAGCCTGTATTGAGAAGGGATGATACTTGAACAAAATTGGATTTCTAATAAGAAGGAGAGAAGGGGACCTGGAAGTGGAAGTTGTATAGGAGTCAGCTTCCTCTGAAGTTACATGTGCCACGTAGGGTGAAGGGTGTTAACAGAACAAAATTTTCATTCAATTAAGGAAAAAGAATTGGGTAAATAGCCTCTGGAGTAGGCAACCAAAACCATCTGTCTTCATTAAAATATAGCACCTCTTTACAGTCTACGGAGAAATTATTATAGACAGAAGGGAAGTTCCTTTAGCATAAGACCTTTACAGTCATCTCTGACCTCTAAATAGATCTGTGCAGAACTAATGTTCAGAATTTCTAGGTAGCATTGGTAGTCCTGAATACTTGTTTAGTTTTTAAAAATTCGCCCCACCTTGTTCCAAGAAGAAATTTAAAGTTGTTGAACTTTTAAGAATACTGCTTTTCATCTTAGTAATGGCTGGCACATAGTAACCACTTAAGAAATATTTGTTAAATAAAATAAATGAATGCATGAAGTAAGTCAGCATTGAATTGATAAATATATGTATGTTTATATTAAGGAAAGCTTTTGACTTTGTGATATAACTAGTTGTAACTTGAAGAAATCGTGTATTCTATATAGTTCCAGTCAAGGATGGCTACTTCTCCCCTAAGAAAGCATCTGTAAACACCATATTTCTTAGCATGTTCTTAAATTAAGATTTAAAGGACTGATGAAGAATCCATTTTAGAGCAAAATATTTAAAAAATAGCATGATCTCTAATGAGCTAGTTCACTTTGTCAGTATGGTCATATATGAGCAATATTTACAATCTAGTTTTTAAAAAACATTGTATTTAATTTGGGAATGGTTTTTAGAAAATCAAAATACAATTACAAAATAACATTCCTATTGAAGCGTGTTGCTGTCAGTTTGACAGGAATCATGTTATGGTTTATATAATTAAAGCTGTTTTATTTTACAGATAAAGGTTAGTTTGTCAGTGATGCAATCGCTACTTTTTTATTTACTGATTTGCCTTTCTGAAATTAGTAGTTATTAAGCAGTATTAATAATGTAGTTTTAAAACAGGATATCACTTACATCATTTATTTGTATGATTCTCCAATAACTGGAACTTTTAAAAATTGGCATGTCTCTATTGAAATGTCACTTGATTTTCATATTTGTGAAATTGATAGCTGATGTCCTGTGGACTCTTTAATATTTTTTTGATGCCCATCAGTACCCTACTAACATGCGGCTTCTTATATTTTAGGAAAAAGTATTGGGGGACGTGGCCACAAAATTAGCGACTATTTTGAAGTAAGTTCATTGAGGATTATCTCCTTTTCCTAATTCAGTACTATTCTGCTGTGAGCTAAAAATATTTTCTTAGCAGCACAGGTCACCTTTTGATTACTTGCTTGATTAGAGCAGAGCTTTATTACTATGTGGTATCTTTTCTTTCTAGGAAAATTATATTTACATTTACATTGGGATGCCATTCATTGTTTTCTAAATACTTTCTCACATAGTTGTTTATAATAACCTGTAAGATAGGCAAAATACATATTAATGTTTCAGTTTACAGATGATGAAACTGAAGCCCAGAAATGTAAAGTAGCCTACATTGTAATTTTTTGAATTTTTCTGTCAGACCTTGGCAACAGTGACCTTGAGCAATAATAGAACGCTAGGCATCAATGGGTTAACCCATTTAAGGCAAATTCTGAATTGAGGAGTAAAGAATAGAACTTAAAGTTCCCTGGCTCTCTAGCTCAGAATTCTCTCTACTATCAATACCGACTTCATCACATTACAACAACATTTGAGTCCTGTGGATGGATATTAAGTATTTGATAGAGGCTTGAATCTAAGAGAATGCGAAAACAATAAATTTAGATTCTTACCCAATCTGGAATGTTGCCTTGCTTCTATATAGAAACACTTTTGGCTACCGTTTTAAATTAGAATATTTTTAAGGGTAATTATTAAAACAACAAACATGGTCTACTCAGTTGAAAAATATTTATATTTACTTGAGAGAGCAGAATTGGCTGATTAAGGGAAGGGCTGTTTTTTTTTAAATCCACCACTGCTTGCTTTCTTGGGTTTGTAAAATCTAAAGTAAAGCAGTTGCTGACCATGAGATACCTTGCTTTTTGGTTGAGGTCAGTCACTTACTGATATCATTAATTAAGAACCTTTGCCAAAGGTATGATCAATTCAAATAAACAAATGTCTCTTGAATGCCTACTGTGTGCTAAATTTTATGCTAGGCTCTATTGGTAAAATAAATAAGGCAAAATCCCTAGGTTGTAGGAAGTTGTTTAATGAACATGCTAGGAAGTCCCCATCTGTGCTGTTCATGTAAGTAATTAAACAGGAAATGATGAAGTGGACAGTAATCTACACCCCCAGAGGAACTTTCTTTTCCCATCCTTCGTATGGAAACTTGAAATAGGAGAAAAGGTAGCTATGGAACAGATCAGTTGACTTGCCTTCATATGCAGCTGAGTCATGCACTTTGTACAGAAGAATTGATTTTTTAAGGATTTTGTGCTGTTAGAGGGAAGGGACCTATTATAATTCTTTTTATATAGTGCCATGAACACTTGGATATCTTGAGACCGATATTCTGTTTAAAATAGTTGATGTTCACTAAGGTCTATGTGTAGACATTTTGGAATTTCTTGGGATTAGGGACTATATGGCTCAATAAACATTTGTAGGGAACCTGTGCTAAGATTTGGGAGGAAAACAAAATATGTTTATTGCTTTGGAGGAATTTATTTGTCTTTGAGTTGACCAAAATACGAGATTATAGTAAGAATATAGAGTAATAATCCTTGTCATGTTCTTGTGATCAGTAGTCTCTCAGTCTTTTAGGACTTGGCTGACCTTAGTTTTTTTTTGTTCTGGATCTGTTTAAATGACTACTTATTTTAAAATTAGGTATATTTAGATTAATTCTTAATGTCATATCTGAAATAACAACTGTCTGAGCCTGCTTTGGTAAATAATAATGTTTCCTTTTTCTTTTACTCAGTACCAGGGTGGAAATGGCTCAAGTCCAGTAAGAGGCATACCTCCTGCAATCCGTTCTCCTCAAAATTCACATTCACATTCCACTCCTTCCTCATCTGTAAGTCATCTTTCAAGTTTTTCAGGCATAGTCTTTGGGAGGTTATGTATATTGAATAAGTTTTATAATTTGTTGTTTTTTATTGAGAACTTAAATAAGTTAGCATTTATCTTTTAATACATTATTTCTGTGACATGAATTAAATCCTTTTAAATTATCTGGTGCTATTGGAATTTTATTTCTGAAAGTGAGCCTCTTAAAGATTTTCTGAATTAATTATATCCAAGAAGCATTGTTTCTGTTAAAAGAATGCCTGTTGAGTCTGTGGGACTAACATGAGTACTCTTGTATCAGTCTGTATTCAGTTGTTGATTCCTAATTTATAACTTTCTTAACAATTGAATTTCTTAACCACTAAAATTATAGCATAATTCCTTTCTGGGAATCCTTAAGAAAAAGGCAGGATATGTAGTTTAGTATAGATAAAGAATCACGGACTTAAAATTATCTTAAACTTTTTGGTTTATTGCTAACGTTTTAGATATAGTTCTTTTATATGCATTGTTTTGCATATTGGATTTCATTTTTAAATTTACTTTCATTGTGTGAAAGTTCAGTATCTAACTAGGAAAACAATATTGGTTTTCAGTAATTTAAAGAATCAGAGTTTCACTTATTTATTCAAGCACCTTGTTTTTATTTCTTGTGTCCCCTTCTTGTCCTTGTCTTTAGACATACTTGGTTGTGTCTTACTCATTTTGTACCTTTGAGGATATCACATTGCTGTGTATAAAGTAAGGCATAAGATTCAACAGTAACTTTAAGAGTTGTAGTGATAGCGTTGATACAATGTTATAATCTGCTTTTAGTGAGTGTATTTTTGAACTAGTGACCAGATAAACTATGAAATTCATTAATAAATTGATATTAAACTACATAAGGGCATGTATTATTGTCCCTAGTACTAAGTTTGTTTTTTGAACTATCATAATAAATTTTTAATATTTTCCAGAATAATTTATTTGGCCTTTTTTTTTTTTTTTAAAAAACAGTATGAAAGCATTAAGATTTCTTTTATGGCACTAGAATGTAAGCTCCATGAGGGCAGGGAATATATTGTATTTCTCACTGGGTCTTATGTAGGAGGTACTTAATGAATGCTTGTTGAATAAATGGTGATTAAAGGTTTCTAAAAGTCAATTATGTTTCAATGTAGGTATTATTCTGATAGAAACTTCTGCAGAAATGTTAAGTAATTGTTGCTAATTAGAAACCTGTTTTTTTTTGTTTTTTTTTTTTGCTAATATAAAATTTTTAATAATTTTTTTAGGTTCGACCGAATAGCCCTTCTCCTACTGCATTAGCATTTGGGGACCACCCTATTGTACAACCAAAGCAGTTATCCTTTAAAATTATTCAGGTAAATGATAATTAAAATGTTTTTTTCCCATGGCTTCTAAGAAACCATTGTCTAACTTACTAACAACTGAGATGTCTGTTTGTTTTATATGTAGTCATAAAGCAGAATTACACATCAAGAAAGATAACAGTAATTACTAAACAAAAACAACGGAATTTGTAGGAAGGAGTGAGAAACTGAAACACACAATTTACTCTCAGCTTTTTAAACAACCATAACATGTCACTTCTGTTTACTGATTCTTTCTGAACTTAATTTCCAAGTATATGTAACTGATATATTGTGAAACTGCTGTATTTTTTGTAAGTGTACATTAAAGCCGCTCATTTGACTGTATGTATGTAAATACATATATGTGACAAACTATAAAAATTATTTGAATTATTTGTATATTTTCTACACTTACTTAGTTTCATGAATTTTGAGCACTAAGTCCTTCATTTTAATTTTTTACGTGTGGTGGTTTCTGAATGGCACTTTCTCAGACTGGGGTTTGGGAGAGTAGAGTAAATGTTACTCTTCAACCTCAGCTTGCCAGTTTATTTCCATTAGATATTATTTGTGAGGTCATATCCAAACTGTTGTGCATGTATCAAAACCTCTTTCTTTGGATAATCCTCAGGCTAGGATTACAAGTACATTCCTTCATCCACTGAGTAGATCATGAAAGGTTTTGCTGCATGAGATGTTGGTCAAAGGACATAAAATTTTAGTTAGAATAAGTTCAAGGGAACTATTATACATCATGAGGGCTACAGTTAAAAACAGTATTTTGTGTATATGAAAACTGCTGAGAGTAGATTTTAAGTGTTCACACCACGAAAAAAAGATATGTGTTAAATAACTTGATTTAGCCATTCCACAATGTAAACATATATCAAAACATTGTGTTGTATACCATAAATAGATAGGTTTTTACTTATCAATTTAAAACAGGTTTTGCAAAATTCAAAAAAATCAGCTAGAGGAACGTATAGCACAAAGCAGCGGATATATTGAATTGTAATGTGGGACATCAATATTCTAAGTAATTGACCTTTCTAGATGTTTCTTGGTAAGTCTGTAGCGTTTATACACTTGAAGTTATTAAAACTGCACTAAAACTTTTTGAGATTCACTTTACATATGCACACAAATGTATTTTTCTTTACCTTTTGAATTTAGAGTAAAGTCTGGTTTTGTGTTTGCTTGAAACAACATATATAATGGAGATAATAAAATAACTTTTTTCATTTAGACTGATCTCACAATGCTGAAATTAGCAGCATTAGAAAGTAATAAAATCCAGGACCTGGAAAAGAAGGAGGGACGTATAGATGATTTGCTCAGGGTAAGTAATGAGTCATAGAGGGGAAAAAAATTGAATAAATTATTTGGCAACAGTCAAACTGTTCAGAAAATACTTAGCATTGCAAAAAAAAATCTGTAGCTAGGCTGGGCGCGGTGGCTCATGCCTGTAATCCCAGCACTTTGGGAGGTCGAGGTGGGCGGATCACAAGGTCAAGAGATCGAGAGCATCCTGGCCAACATGGTGAAACCCCATCTCTACTAAAAATACAAAAATTAGCTGGGCGTGGTGGCGCATCCCTGTAGTCCCAGCTACTTGGGAGGCTGAGGCAAGAGAATCGCTTGAATCTGGGGGGTGGAGGTTGCAGTGAGTTGAGATCGCACCACTGCACTCCTGCCTGGCGACAGAGTGAGACTGTCTCAGAAAAAAAAATACTGTAACTAGAACTCTATAAGCTTTTTCTGTTAATTTAAGTACGTGATTGAAAATACCAATTTTAAAGTGAAATATTTTATTAGATCTTCAGTAAATTGGGAATTGAGAAACTGTTGGAGAACTGGAAGGAAGTTAATAACATTTATGTGACCAACAACCGTAACACCAATAGCCATTTCATGTTAAAGTTTTTGATTTTACTATATGCCTGACATCTGATACCGACAGGATGAAGTAACTGCTGCAGTTCTGAAGGATTTTTAATGGAAGCTTTATTTAAAAATACATCTAGAATTATACTTACAATGTAAGGGTTTAAAGCAGCAGTTCTTACCCTTGATGCTCCTTAGACTCACCAGTTGGGAAGGGTGAAAGTACTAATGCCTGAACTCTACCCTGAGGGGTTCTGATCAAGTTGATGACATGATGTGGGCTTGGACATTGGTAGTTTTAAAGGCTCTCCTGGATAATTCTAATGTAAGCCAGCATTGAGAACTACTGGTATAGAAACTCAATAAAACCAACACCTGTGATCCTACTGTGTTTGTCAGTACCTTTAAAACATCCAGTGTGTCTTTTTCCTGATCCTGTCATATTTACTTTCTCACATCCATTTACCATTTAACCACTATTTTAAATTTTGTGCTTGTCATGCCTTGGTGTTTCTTTATGGTTGTATTAAATATGTGCTTACATTCTTTACAATATATTATTTCATTTGGTTTTTGAACGTTAAGTGAAATTTTCCGGTATGGACCCTTTTGCCCAGCTTGTTTTCACTGAACGTTATATATCAGAGAGTCGTCCACTTTGATGAGTATAACTGTAGTTTGTTCATTTCACTGCAGTATTGTAAGGCGTTTTGAGTATACCATAATTTCTGTATCTTTTCTGCTTTTAGTTGACATTTTATTTCTACTTTTTCTAATATAAACAGTTCTGAGAACATTCTTTGTACGTGTCTTCAGGGCAAATATGAAAGAATTTTTCTATGGTATATGTTTAGGAAAGACATAGCCAGAGTACAGGGCGTATGCATTTTCCATTTTACTGTGTAATAGCAGTTATTTCTCAAAGTTTTTTAGTCTGGTCATTTTTTTCCCCCCTAAGTGACACTCTGTCACCCGGGCTAGAGCACAGTGGGGGATCATAGCTCACTGTAACCTTAAACTCCCGGGTTTAAGCAATATTTCTCCCTCAGGCTCCTGAGTAGCTAGGACTACAGGCTTGTGCCATCACTCCGGGCTGATTTTTTTTTATTTTTTGTGGAACTGGGAGTCTGCAGGCTGGTATTGAACTCCTGGCTTCAAGTGATCCTCCCACCTTGGCCTCCCAAAGTGCTGGGACTACAGGCATGAGCCACCATGCCCAGCTGATCTTTCAATATAAATTATTAGTCTTACTGAAATTGATTTTTGGTATGGCATGATGTGGTTTCATTTCAGTTTCTTTCTATATGGATAATCAGTTGTTCATCCCCATTTAATTAAAAGCTCATTCTCATACTGCCAGCTCTATCATCATAAAATCTTGTTTCCAATATACAAGTGTATCTATTTCTGTGTTCTGTATCATGTTTCCTTGTTCTGTTTGTGTCTCTACACAAGTACTGCAGCATCTTTTTATCATTGTTGATAAAACAATTTTTATCAATTGTTTTTGGCCGTGAGTAACAGTGAACATAAATAACAGTCCTTCAAATGAGATAGAAGCTTATTTTTCAAGAGAAGAACAGAAGTGGGCAGCCCAGATATTATTACTCCTCAGTATCATATGGGACCTTGTCATTGTTAGTTCATGGCTTATATGTCAAAGGTCACAACAAGATTCTATATATCTATTAGGGTCACAATTATGATGTCTGCTTTCTAAGCAGATAACAGGAGGGAGGATGGGAGCAGAGAACAAGAAGCACAATTCTGTGTGCAGCCTTCTTGGATGTCTCATTGAACAACTTCTGCTTGCATCTCATTAACCATCCTTCGCTGCAAGGGAAGCTGGGAACTGTAGTCTTTTGGCTAGGCAGATAGCAATCCAGGATAAAACATTAAATTTCCATTATTAAGGAAGAAGGGGGCTTGGGTGATTATAATTATGTAGCTTTATATTAAATCATGATACATGGTTATCCTCTTCTTCATTTTGGCTATTTTTGGCCCTTCGCAGTCTTAGAGAAATTTTAGAATCAGGTTTCAAGTTGCATATGCATCATACACACATTGTTGAGGTTTTGTTTGAATTGCTGAGGGTCTATTGGTTTTAAATTCTGTTTCCTCTTCCTTGAAAAACAATTGTGTTGGGTATCTAATTTTAGGTTGGCAATTATTTTCTCTCAGCACTTTCAAGATACTGTGCCCTTATCTTGTGGATTCTACCATGGTTGGCCTAGACTTTTGATTCTCAAACTGTGATCCTCAGACCAGGAGCATCAACATTCCTGGAGAACTTACTAGAAATGGAAATTTTCAGGTCCTTCCTGAGACCCGATTCAGAAGCTCTGGGAATGGTTCCCAGTAATCTGTTGTAACAAGCCCTATAGGTTATTCTCTTGCCACTGTACTAATCAGGCTTATCTTTTGATGTTAGAGAGAGGCCTCTTTTCTGAGCATATGGCCACCTACAGAGTGAACAGAATTAGTATCCTATTGCTAAGGAAGAGTGGTGAGGACAGCTGTTGGGTAGGCAACTTGTGTATGTCATTTATAAGTTCAGTGGAGAAAATATTTTGTTATAAGAGATAGAGGAAAACTCACATTTAATTTGTTAATTATGAGATAGAGGAAAACACATTTATTTTTAAGTGATAGATACTTTATATACCATATTTTAGTTATTTTTAACAAAGTGAGGTAGATTGTGTTGCTTCTATTTAGAAATAAGAAAGCTGAACTAAGGTTCTTGTAACTTAGCCAAAGTTAACCTTAGAGTATGGATTTGAATGTGATGGATATGGATACAAACTTCCCTGTATGTACTTTCCACTGTACGCTTAAGTAACATTTAACAGTATTATCTCATGGCTAAGTAGGCTTTTTTTTTTCTTGTATCATACTCAGATATTTAATATTATTATTCCTATCTGTATACAATTTATTTAGAACATTAATAATATTTCTAAGCTTTTCATACTCCCCAATCTAGACCTTTTGCATTTTCTACTTATGTCATAGGCTAACTGTGATCTCAGACGGCAAATAGATGAACAACAAAAATTACTTGAAAAATACAAAGAACGATTAAATAAGTGCATATCAATGAGCAAGAAACTTCTTATTGAAAAGGTAGGCTAAAAGTTGAGTAAATTTTCCCTTCCCCTTCGTTAGCCGCTTTTGCTTTGTATGCTTTTATAAATTAATGAATAAAATTGAGTGACGATTTTTTTTTTTTCTCCTTTTTTCAGAGTACACAAGAAAAATTGTCAAGCAGAGAGAAGAGTATGCAAGATCGATTACGCCTCGGGCACTTTACAACAGTTAGACATGGCGCTTCATTTACTGAACAATGGACAGATGGTTTTGCATTTCAGAATCTTGTGAAGTTAGTCATTCTTAACATTTAAAAGTTTTTAGTATTCCTTTGAGTTTTCATTGCTTTAAAAGATTATAGATTTGTAATTGTGCTCTCCAGTTCCTCACTACTCTGAAATCATAGAATTTAGTACATTTGAAAGGGATATGAAACCAAGAGTATTATAGTTTTAGCTTAGTAATTTCTTGATTAATTAGCATTCGTCTATGGAATATTATATGTTATTCTAACTCTGATTTTCCGACATATTAACTGAACCCTTAGCTTTACAGATGATATTTTGAGAGGGAAATTGTTGAAAATTTAATTTCACTGGAAGATGTGTGTGTGTGTTTATCTCCTAGGATTTTCCTACTTAGTTTTTTCCCATTCCCCATTCCTTACGTGTTAATATTCAGCACTTGCCTGCTCTCTATTCCTAAGGAAAAAAACTTCTCTTTTGCCTCAGATATAGTAAATCATTTATCAGTTAAACTGAACATGTGGCTTTAGCATTTCTGAGGTAAACTCTATTTATTATTTATTTATTTTAATTTCAACTTTTAGATTCAGGGGATATATGTGCAGGTTGTTACAGGGTATATTGCCTGATACTGAAGTTTGGGGTACAATTGAACCCATCACTTAGGTAGTGAGCATAGTACCCAATAGTTTTTCGATCCTTGCCCCTGTCTCTGCCTTCTTCATCTTTGTGGCCCCCAGTTTCTATCATTCTCATCTTTATGTCCATGTGTCTCCAATGTTTAGCTCCCACTTATACATGAGAACATGTGGTGGTTGGTTTTCTGTTGCATTTCAGATCAAACTTTAAAACAGAGAAATTATAGTTACCATATTTTCTTGAGTTCAGATGGTGATAGATAAGGATTGATTGGCTGTTTATGTGTTAAAGAGTGCTAAATATGCTACTCCTTTTTTGGGGATGGGAGGTGGAAAATGTTTTTAAACTTGAAAATCGGGAGTAATGCTAGCATGAACATCAGCTTTTCCAGAGTATCCAGTTATTTGAAATAGAGGCAAAACTTTCTCTTCACTTGTTATCACACCAACATTGCTGTTCAAACACTGCCTCCTAGGACTTGCCACAGAATGGCCTTCTCTCTCAGCAGATTTATTCAACTTTTCTTCAGCATAGCTGTGCTAGTTATACCACAGTGAAACAAAGGATAAAGTACTTGTGATATTAGAGAGTTTGGGTTTCAATTCCGCAGATAATGGGACTTGTTAAAGGTTTACATATAGTGTACGTGATCAGAATATCTACAGTGATAGTTGTAGAATAATTGATGGTAATGTGAAAATATTATTAGAAAGAGGATGAATGTTATTGGTAGTTAAGATGGAGGGATATCTAGATGAAAGGTGATTAAAGCATGAACTAACATATCAACAGTAAAGTAGAAAGCAGGAGAAGGTAAATTTTTAGTGTTTTATGAGCAAGAGGCTCTGCTACTAAACCCAGACCTGTAGTTGTCCTGCAATGAATAAAAGAGACGGTTATATAATCAATATGAATGTTCTGAAATATAAATTCTACCAGTAGTTCCAATTTCTCCACTTAACTGTCAAAAAAGAGGCCAGATGCAGTGGCTCATGCCTGTAATCCCAGCACTTTGGGAGGCTGAGTTGGGAGGATCACCTGAGGTTGAGAGTTCGATAACAGCTTGGCCAGCAGGGTGAAACCCCGTCTGTACTGAAAATACAAAAATTAGCCAAGAGTGGTGGTGTGCGCCTGTAATCCCCGCTACTCGGGAGGCTGAGGCACAAGAATCGCTTGAATCTGGGAGGTGGAGGCTGCAGTGAGCTGAGATCACGCCACTGCCCTCCAGCCTGGGCGACAGAGTGAGATTCTGTCTCAAAAAATAACTACTAAAAAAGAAAATAATTACTTGTATGTCCTGACTTTCACTAATAAGCATTTATTGAGGACCTACTATGTTTATATCAAGCCATTTATAATTGGTGATATAACCCAGAGTGGTTAGAAGATGAGAGGAGAAATAAATAAATAAAAAGTAATAATAATCTCTAAACTGTATAGTCATCCCTGAATAATCAGCTGTTAATATCTATTCCAGTAATTCTTTCCATTAATATTTTAATCATTAGGATTATTACTGCTTATTTGCATTTATACCATCCTAATGGTGCCCTAAAATAGCCTTAAGATTTAGTTATTAAAAACTGAAATTTATTCCTGCCTCTAAATGAAAACTGGATTAAAGTCTTGTTCTCACTTTGCTATTCTTGAGATTTTTCTCTATTAATCTTCTACCTAGGTTCTTCTTGATTTTTTTCACTCCTGTCATATTCTGCTACTTCATCACTAAAACCATAGGGAAGGGGATGTGTGTAAGGTCAATTCTGCATTAGCAAAGTAGGAGCCCTTTAGTTCTGGTGTCAATGGTTGGGGAGAGGAGGGCATGAAATATTTGACTTGCTCTAAGTATCGCAACCATATAGGATTTGAAAATTTTTACTGGCATAGTGAGGTGACCTAAAAGAGAACATGGTTACAGTTAGAATAAGCTTAAGGTGTTGTATGATAAGTTGGGTTTTAAAAGTTTCACTGTTAACTCCTTAATGCTCTGCTCAAACTGCTAAAATATCTAATCCACATTTTAATAATCGACATGGTATCTATTAGTTTTTAGAATTAGGGAGCTATTTGCAAAATTGTTTCAGATTCTTGAATGGTAAGCATTAATTTTATTTTTGTTACTTTCCCATTTTTCAGAGCCGTGCTAAGTTTTCTTGCTATTTTCTTGTCTTTTTTTCCCTTAAATTATGAAAAATTTTTTTCTCATAAATTTCTTATGTTAAGGTTAATCTGTTTGATTTCAAAACACCAACTTCTCATTCCCGATTTCTTTTTTTTTTAACAAAAGTAGATTTAGAAAATAACTCTCTTCATATTAAACTCATATTTGCCTTTTGTAAATTTGTTTGCAAATACTGTGGTGAGATGCATGTGTAACATGTACCCCATACTTTAATAGTTTGGGGGCTTGTTTCAGCTCATTTATTTATTTCATTCAGGAAACATTTATTGAGCAACAGGTAAGTGCTGATCACTACACTAGGTACTAGGGATACAACAGGATACTGTATAAATAGACACCGTCTCTGTTCTTAGGGGGTGATGTCGTCTAACCGGACACTTTCTGATGGAGCATCTGTAGGAATGATATTTATTAGAAAGGATGAGGTGGGGAGATAGAAGGTCCCATGAAATTATATATGGCAACACATCTTTCCCTAATCTAGGGGTTTAGAGAACACCTCACTTAAAAAAATTCTTTCACATGAGACCTGAAAGATAAGTACAAGTCGGTTCACAAGAGTGGAACCAGAAGGTTACAAATGTATATTATATGGTTTTTCATGTTTTTTATGCATTTTTTTCCAATTTAACCATGAAAAGTAATGGAAGGTTAATATGGTTTTATTTGTTTATTTTTACACAGGCAACAAGAATGGGTGAATCAGCAAAGGGAAGATATTGAAAGGCAAAGGAAACTTCTAGCCAAACGCAAACCTCCCACAGCTAATAATTCTCAGGCACCCTCTACCAATTCTGAACCAAAACAAAGGAAAAACAAAGCAGTCAATGGAGCAGAGAATGATCCCTTTGTTAGACCAAATTTACCACAACTGTAAGCCTCCATTTAAAATTTTTCTTTTTTAAAATTGTTGCCATTGAGCGTGAATGTTACTAGTGGGTGTTATTTATAATTAATACTTAGATAGCAAAATTGATTATGACCGGGAAGGAAGGCAGTATTGAAAATTTAGCTCTAAATTAATACCCCCAAATATCTGAATTCTGCCTTTTTAAGCAGAGATTTAACAATTCTCTTTTAAAACAGAGACTTAGGTAGCTAAGAGGTTACCAGAATTCACCCTTTCCTCTGTGTCTGAATCAGTTAAGAATCAATTGAAAGTTTTGGATTATTCTAATTTAGTGTTTCCATTCACATTCCTTTGTCAGAGAGAATGAAGTAATGTAACTGCCATTTATATATTTTCTCAAGCTGTGAAAGCAGTTCATTAGTGGGTTATAGGTATTGTTTTTCCCTTTCTGCTTTTCTTTATTTTCTGGATTTTCTTTCTTAATGAATTATGCTTTATAACTTAAAGGACAAAGACATTTTTTAAAAGTTACATGCTTATTATAGAAAATTTGGAAAATAGGACAAAAATAATAAAATAATATAGACTATCATCTCATTTCACAGAGAACACCATTGTTAAAATTTCAATATACAGATGTATCCAAACTTATATAAATTTTCTGTTCTAGAAGAACTTATGCAAACTCATGTGAGTAGAAAATACATAGGCTGGGCATGGCGGCTCATGCCTGTAATCCCAGCACTTTGGGAGGCCGAGGTGGATGGATCACCTGAGGTCAGGAGTTCTGAGAGCAGCCTGGCCAACACGACGAAACCCCGTCTCTACTAAAAATACAAAAATTAGCCGGGCATGGTGTCAGGCACTTGTAAGTCCAGCTACACAGGAGGCTGAGGCAGGAGAATTGCTTGAACCCGGGAGGCGGAGGTTGCAGTGAGCCAAAGTGCCATTGCACTTTAGCCTGGGGGACAAGAGTGAGACTTTGTCTCAAAAAAAGAGAAAATACATACACCCTCTAATGTCTTGTGTGTCATATATTTGTTTCTCCTCTATTGAAAGATGGTCTGTCATCCATGCTTTGAATCCCATCCGCAACTGTATCAGGAACCTCTTCTGTTGATAGCTCCTTTGTGCTCTACTTGTTAACTTCTGTTCGGAAAACATGTAAGCAAAACCATTAAAAAACCCTCCCTCAATTACAAATCCCTTTAGTCTCTATATTCTGTCTGTCCTATTCATAACTAGGCTTCTTGAAAGAGTTGCCTGTCCTTGTAGTCTCTTCTGCCTTGTCTTCCAGTCCCCCTTTCTTAACTGAAATTGTTCTTGATTATCTTCCTGAGGCTAAATGTTGTAACATTTGGGTCTTTAACTTACGTGGCAGCATTGAATATTGTTGACTTATTTTTTTCCAAAAAGACTCTTAGTTTTTAAGATACTCAGTTTCCATTTTAACTCATCCAGCTGCATCTTCTCAGTATCTTTCTATGGGCATTGTTTACTTACCAGTCTGTAAAATGTAGATGACTTGTAGGGATATGTTCTAGGCCATCACATTTCTCACTCTGCGTATTCTCCTTGAGTAGTATCTACTCTTAGGGTTTCAGTTACCATGTACATCCTGCTGACATCAAAATTACCATCTCAAGCCCACTTTTCTCTGTTGAGTATCAGATAATTCTTTCTCAGTCTTGAATATCATATCCTGCTTAGTTGCTCTCAGTACTTAAATGTCACACAGGAACTTCTAATGCAGCCTGTTCAAAACTATATTTACTAAAAACAAACAAAACCTTGTATTTACTGTTATCTTTCCCATTCAGTCTGTCTTTATACAGGCACACCTTGCCCCTTTTCTGTGTTCTGTGAGTGGCACTACCATCCTCTCACATGTAAGAATTGTAGTTGTCACCTTTAACATTTTAAGTACAGATTTTATTTTATTTTATTTTTTATTTTTTGAAGAGATGAGTCTCCCCATGTTGTCCAGGCTTGTCTTGAACTCCTGGGCTCAAGCCGTCCTCTTTGCCTTGGCTTCCCAAAGTGCTGGGATCACAGGCATGAGCCACTGCACCTGGCCAGATTTTGTTGATTTTTTCTTAATCCATTAGTGATTAAATGTTGATAATATTAATCTTTCAAAGTTCATCTCAAAATGTACTTTCTTCTTAAAGCCTTTCTTAATTTTCTTGAGCTGTTATAAGTTACAATTAGAACGTTTTGACTATCATTAATTTTTAAAAAGAACTGTACTTTTTGTAAGTTAGTAAATTTGTTTAAGAAAAAACAAAAACACAGGTGAATGACTGGGTTGGTGGGTGGTTATATTAAAAGAAAGATGGGGTGTCTCACACCATCATCCCAGTGCTTTGGAAGGCTGCAGTGGGAGGATCGCTTGAGTCCAGGAGTTTGAGACCAGCCTCTCAACGTAGTGTAACTTTGTCTCTATTTCTTTAAAAGAAAAAAAAAAGGAAAGTGTGTGTTCGCTTTAACTCTACCCTGTAGATACTCAGTCCTGCTAGATAGCAGATATATCCACTCATCCTTTATGTAAGTTCCCACTAACACCATTCATTCTAACTCAAGTTAATGCTATCTTTTACTTGGGTTATTTTTGTAATCTCTCCCTCGTCCCATTTCAATTTTGGTTTCTTCCTGCAGTCTATTTTCATGTCGTACAGTCATTTTTCTGAAATAAAAATGTGATCCTTTCATTATCTTCCTTATAACCCTAACAAAGCTCTCCAATACTTGAATGATATAACCCAAAAGTCCTAATATGGCTTATAAAGCACTTTTGATGTGGCTACTTCTTCCTTCTCTGGCCTCATTGTTGCCATCATTCAGTACTTCTACTTCACTGTCAACATTCAGACTCTCACCCATTGTCTTAATTTCTGTTAGTCTTTTAAGTCCCACAGTAGTTATCGCTTCCTCCTGAAAGCTTTTCTTTAATACATGAAAGATGGGAGTTACTTATTACTTTGAGGTATCACCATAGTAAGTACCCTCTATCTCTTCAGTCACAGCATCAGTGTCCACTTAGGTAATGATACTAGGAACTTGCCTGTCATCTTAATGTTTCCCTTTCCCTCATTCTCTGTGTCTGTTTCCATAACATTTTCGTGTTTGCTCCATTCTTCATTTTCACGGTCACTGTCTTAGTATAGGACCTTGGTTTTTTATTAACCTAGATTACTGTTTTTCATGTCGCACCGTGTTTAACCTCTGTCAGTGACTTTCTAGATAAAATTCACCCACATGAAGACCCTTTATGTAGACCTTATTTCTCACTTTAGCCTCATTTTCCAACATTTGCCCTATGTATATCTTAAGTTAAACTTTTTCAGTTCTCTAAATGGACTGTGCTTTCTTGCTTCTGTGACTTTATCTTGTTCCTTACCTTTCTTCATTTGTCTCATTTCCTATTTATCCTTTAAGACTTGGCTCAGATGCTTTAAATGCTTTCTTCAAAAGGAAGTTCTCTCTAACCTTTTTTTTTTTTTTTTTTTAAACCGGTTTCTCCTATTGCACCTCAAGCTAGGTGCCATGATATTTTGTGCATACCTGTGTGTACTGTAGCATTCATTTCACTGTTTTATCTCTGTAATCTCAATGCCTACCACAGTGTTTGGTGTATGGAAAGTGGTCAGTACTAAATTATAATACATAAACATTTAGGCTGGGTGCAGTGATTCATGCCTGTAATCCAGTGCTTTGGAAGGCCAAGGTGGAAAGATCGTTGAGGTCAGGAATTTGAAACTAGCCTGGGCAACAGAGCAAGACCCTATCCCTACAAAAATAAAAATTAGCCAAGTGTGGTGGCATGTCCCTGTAGTCCCACCTACTCAGGAGGCTGAGGCAGGGGGATCTCTTGAGCCCAGGAGTTTGAGTTTACGGTGAGCTGTGATCACTCCACTGCACTCCAGCCTGGGTGACAGTGAGACCCGGCCTCAAGGGAAAAAAAACAAAAAAAAAACACATTTGATTGAATTTAATTTTTTTTTTTGATAGATTATCTTTCTGGTTTGTCACAGGTATTTTGTTTACTACTTGTCTTCCAAGATGCTAGCAACTTTAATTGTAGTCTAATAGTCATAGTCTTCTCTCATTTCTATCCCGTTTTATTCCATATGTTGACCTAAAACTAACTCTGTGGCAAATGAAGTGATGGGTACTACATAGCAATTTGATTGCATTCTTAATCAGATTATAGGTTTAAATAGGGCAAAAGGCCACAGAAGCACTTTGATTCATATATACTGCAGTTTGAATAATGCTTTTTTGACACTAAATTTCACATCTCTACTTGGCGAATTATCTTTTAAAACTTCTTTTGAATCACTGCTTAGTGAAAATGGCTTTGGCTTGTGTGCAGAGTATCTAGTATAATTAGGAGTCAAGTTATGAATCTTTAGTTCTATTATCTATCAAGAAATTAGCATAGAAAATGAAGTTACTGTTATGTAGTACAGTAGTCCCCAACCTTTTGGCACCAGGGACCAGCTTTGTGGAAGACAGTTTTTTCATGGACCAGGGTGGGGGCTCGGGGATGGTTTTGGGATGAAACTGTTCCAGCTCAGATCATCAGTCATTGGATTTTCGTAAGGAGCACACAGCCTAGATCCCTTGCATGAGCAGTTCACAATAGTATTTGTGCTCCTATGAGAATCTAATGCCACTGCTGGTCTGACAGGAAGTGGAGTTCAGGTGGTAATGCCTGCTGGCCCGCTGCCCACCTCCTGTTGTGCGGCCTAACAGGCCATGGATAGTACTGGTCTGTGGCCCAGGGGTGGGGAATCCAGATGTGGTGGGTAGGACTTTAGGTTCTCTAGTCAGACAGATGTGGATTCCAAACTTAACTCTCCCAGATTATTTTTAGTAAGTTATTTTACTACTTTGAGTCTCCATTTTCTTGTGAAAGTATCTACATTATACTGTTGAAAAGACTGTGGGAGGTAATGCATATACTTGGCATGGTTTTTGGTTTATAATTTATTTTTAACTATTAGCAAGAGTCAGTTTTTTAGGTGATAACTAGTAATTTTAGTTGCAAAGACTTTATTCAGAGTAAATAGTTTGGATTTACTATTAATACTGTCTTTGGATGAAGTCTGATGACACTTGCATTGATTTTTCTTTACTAATACATTTTAACCAAGATTTTTACTTAAAATATATTTCAAATTAAGCTTTGGTTATATCTATTAGACTTACATGTTGCATGTTTCACAGAGGGTGACTGCAAAGTTAAGAGTAAGTAATATTTTACCTCATATTTTATATTATTGAAGTTTTAGAGGTCATTGCTTTTCCATTATAGCTTTAATTTTAAATTAAGAATGTATTTTAGGCTGGGTGTGGTGGCTCAGCCCTGTAATCCGAGCATTTTGGGAGGCTGTGGCGGGAGGATCACTTGAACCTAGGAGTTTGAGACGAGTCTGGGCAACATAGCAGGACCCCATCTTTACCAAAAAATAAAAAATTTGCCGGACGTGGTGGTATGTACCTATAGTCCCAGCTTCTCAGGAGGCTGAGGTGGGAGAATTGCTTGAACTCGGGAGGTTAAGGCTGCAGTGAGCTGTGATTACACTCCCCTCCAGCCTGAGTAACAGAGGAAGACCCTGTCCCAAAAAAATGGATATGTTTTATATAATGTTATTAGTGGACTACTTATCTCTTTTTAAAATTAATAAACTTATTTTTTAGAGTAGTAGTAGGGCAGTAGTAGTAGGGCAGTAGTACAGTAGAATTGAGCAGAAACTACAGAGTTCCCATGTACCTAACCCCTGTCCCCACACAGGTACATTCACTTCTACTGTCAACATCCCACACCACAGTAGCACATATGCTACCTGCATAGACATATCATTATCATCCATAGTTACATTAGAGTTCACTGTTGATGTTGTACCTTCTGTGGGTTTTGACAAATGTATAACTGATTTTTTAAAAATCCTGTCTGAAAAATCTTTCTTTCATTGGAGAATTTAATCTATTTTTCAATTCATGTCATTACTTATTGGGGCTTAAATTTGGTCTTTCTTTATGCTTCTGTTTATCCTACCTAGTCTCCATCCCTTTTTCTTTTTTTTTTTCCTCACCTTTTATTGCATTGACCAGTTTTTGTTTATTTTATTCTTTTTCTCTATTACAGTATGAGCTTGTTTCTATACTCACACCACACATATATACATGTGTCTACCTGTAGGATATCATTATTGTCTTGCTTAGTCAATGTTCATATGGACTTTATCCACATATTTATTTTTTGCTCTTTACTTATTTCTATACCTCTCATAAGATCTTTCTGCCAAGAATACCCTTTACAGATTTTCCTTTGTAAGGGAACATTACAGAGGGGTCTGTTGGTAGTGACCAATTTTTGTTTGTCTGAAAATTATTTTGCCTTCATTCTTTGGATATCTTTACTGGTTTTATAATTTTGGGTTAGTAGTTATTTGAAGAGACGATTTTTACTGTCTTCTGACTTGCATTATTACTATTGACAAGGTAGCTGATAGTCTTTAGAGAAACAATCCTATATGCAGCATAAGCAGTATTTGAGGATGAGATAACTAAGAGTATTTCAGAAACAGATGAACAAGATCAGTCTACAGGTTCATGAAGGCCAGCAAATTCCAGGGGGTGTGAATAAAAAGAAATACTCACCGAGGCCAGGTGCGGTGGCTCACACCTGTAATCCTACCACTTTAGGAGGCCGAGGTGGGTGGATCGCTTGAGCTGAGGAGTTGAAGACCACCCTTGACAACATGGCAAAAACCCATGTCTACTAAAAATGCAAAAATTAGCCAGGCATGAGCCTGTACTCCCAGCTACCTGGGGGACTGAGGTGGGAGGATCACTTGAGCCTGGGAGGCCAGGGCTGCAGTGAGCCATGTTCATGCCATTGCACTCCAGCCTGGGTGACAGAGCGAGACCTCTGTCTCAAAAACAAGAGAAAACTCATCTATACACATCATAGTGAAATTTCAGAAAATTAAGGCAAAGAGAAAAAAATTCTTAAGCAGCCAGAGGGAAAAAAGACATATTGAAATAACAGTTTAGAGAGAATATTCAGGCAAACACCAACCAAAAGAAAGCTATATTAAATCAGACACAGTAAAATTTAAGGCAAAAAAAAAAATTATTAGAAATGAAATGGTTGTTATAAACGGTTGAAATCACTAGGAAGCTGTAATAATTCTAAATTTATATAAATGTGATAACATGGCCTCAAGATAAATAAAAAACATAATAATAGATCCACAAATCATAATGGGAGATTTAAACACATTTCTTAGAAATAGAACATGTAGATAAAAATAAAGCACTACAAAACAAAACACGCGGTGCATGCAAGATTTAATGGGATTGGCAAACTTGAACCAATGGACATATATAGAATACCTCCCAACATCTGCAGAATACATGTTCTTTTAAAAATATTGACTATTAAAAAAAATTGGTTATAAAGCAAGCCTCGGCAAATTTCACAGGATTGAAAGTTTATGTAAGAGTGGTATTCTTTCTCCTTTAGTCATTTGGTAGAACTCTGGGATGAAAATGATTGAAATCATTATATATGTTCCCTGACCACAATGCAATTAGCTAGAAATCTGTAACTAAAAGCTAGTGGAAAAGTGCCAATGAAAATGAGGGAAAATTTTGAAGTGAAAGATTTCAAAATATTTTGAAATGAATGTTAGTGAAAGTGCTACATAACAAAATTGATAAAATGCATATGAAACAGTATCTAGAGAGAAAATTACAGCTTTAGTTACGTATGTAAGAAAAGGAGAAAAACTAAAACTTTACAAACTAAGCATCTATTTCAATAAGTTACAAAGAAAATGAGCAAGAGAATTAACCAAAGAAGGAAGAGGGAAAAGATAGCAGAAATTAGTATAGGAAACATACATACAGTACAGAGAATAAACCAGTTTTTTAAAAATAGTGTTAAAATTTTTGTAGGGGGAAAAACCTAATAAAACTAATATGACTGATTTTTAAAAACCACAGCCATCCCCAGGAATGAAAAAAGGAATATTTACTACTGTTTCTAGATATTTAAAGGAAACAACACATTATAAATTGCTTAAATTTGAAATCTTTGTGAAATTGACCCATTTACAGAAAAATGCAATGGAACCAAAGCTGACAGTAGAAGAAACAAAATCCACATAGTTCTGTAACTATTAAATAAAATGAATCTGTAATTTAAACATTTATTCAGAGAAAAACTGCAGGTCCAAATAACTGCATCTAAGAATTCTATCAACGATTTAAGGATGAAATAGTGCCAGTCTTTTACAAACTGTTCTGAAGAACAGGAAAGGTAAATATGCTTCCCGCTTGTTTTCTGAGGTCAACATAGTCTTGATGCCAAAACTCAACAAAGACTGTACAAGAACGATAGTTACAGGCAAATCTCACTTGTAAAAATAAATGCACAAATCTTAAATAGTAACACAAACACAACGTATAAGATATAAAAATGCTAGTTTATGAAGACCCCAAGTTGGGTTTATGTTGGATGTGCAAGGTTGGTTATAGATTAGAAAAACATATGTAATTTTTCACATAAACAGAAAAATCGTATGATTATCTTAATAGATAACAAAAATTTTTTAAAAATTAGATAAAATTTAACATTGATCTGTGACTAAAAGTCTTAGCAAACAAGCAGAAGATATTTCCTTAATCTGCAGTTTGCATTCCTTTTTACTTTTGCTTGAGTATCTCCATGCTCTACTCTTGGGTCATCATGCCTCTGTTTTTTTTTGTTTTGTTTTTTTTGTTTTGAGATGGAGTTTCACTCTTGTTGCCCAGGCTGGAGTACAATGGCAGGATCTTGGCTCACTGCAACCTCTGCCTCCTGGGTTCAAGTGATTCTCCTGCCTCAGCCTCCCAAGTAGCTGGGACTACAGGCATGCGCCACTACGCCTGGCTAATTTTGTATTTTTAGTAGAGATGGGGTTTCTCCATTTGGTCAGGCTGGTCTTGAACTCCCGACCTCAGGTGATCCGCCCACCTCAGCCTCCCAAAGTGCTTGGATTACAAGCGTGAGCCACTGCGTCGGGCCCATCATGCCTCTTAATACCCCATTTCTTCTTCCTGTCCTCCTGCTGTTGCTTCTTTTTAATTTAGTTCAGATATTACCTTTTCTGTGACTTTTACTAGTTTCCTGCAAATAAAATGTTTTTTTTTCCTTTCCTCTGTGTGTGCATAGCTGTATTATTCAAAGTAATTATCTTAAAATCAGCTGATGAGCAAACTTGATCCCATTTAAATCTAGCTTTTTTAAAGACTAGGATATGGCATTTTGGGAAAACCGTTATTCTGCCTCCTGACCCCCAAAGATTCACATCCTTTCCACATGCAGAGTATATTCACCCTATTTCAACATCCCCGTTACAGTGTTGGCTCAGAGTCTAACGTCGCATCTAAATCCCATAAGCTCAAAGTTCCAATTCTCATCAAATAAATCAGATATGAGTGGGACTTGGGGTATGATCCACCTTGAGACACAGTGTTTTTCTTCATCTGTGAAACTGAAACTCGAGAAGCAAGTTACCTCCTCCCACAGTACGATGGTGGGACAGGTATCTGATGACAGTTTATAGACATTCATGTTCAAAACACAAAGCAGTGGAAGGACATTCCTGTGGAATTTCAAAATCCATCCAAACTCCATTTGGTTTCAAGGTCTGAGAATAATCTTTTATGGTGATCTTCTGTGCTTCTGCCTTTTGGGCACAGGGTTCTGTTCTCTAGGTTATCCTTTCTTTTTGATAACGTTTAGCCTGCTAACAACCTGTTTAAACTTTTTAGAAATTATGCCTTTTTTTTTTTTTTTTTTGAGACAGAGTGTCGCTCTGGGTTCAAGTGATTCTCCTGCCTCAGCCTCCCAAATAGCTGGGATTTACAGGCACCCACCACCATGCCAGGCTAAATTTTGTATTTTTAATAGAAACGGGGTTTCACGGTGCTGGTTAGGCTGGTCTCGAACTCCTGACCTCAAGCAGTTCACCCGCCTTGGCCTCCCAAAGTGCTGGGATTACAGATGTGAGCCACTGTGCCCAGCCTTTAGAAATTAAGCTTCTTAAAATTCTAGCTTCTGTCCCCTGCCCAATTCCAAAGCCATTTCTGTGTTTTTAGGTATTTATTAAAGGAGCATTCTACTTCCAGGTAAGAAGATCTGCAGTAATTTCTTATGGCTGCTGTAACAAATCACACAAACCTAGCTTTAACCAACAGAAATATTACCTTACTGTTTTAGCAATCACAAATCTGAAATGGGTTTCATTTGGGCTAAAATCAAGTTGTTAACAGGGCTATGTTACTTCTAGAGACTCTAGAAGAGGATCCATTTCCTTGCCTTTTCCAGCTTCTAAAAGCTGCCTACATTTTTTGGTTTATGATCCCCTTCTATCTTCATAGCTAGCTGCGGCCAGTCAAATGTCTCACCTGTCATATTACTCTGTTTCTGACACTGCCACCCCTTCCTTCTGGGCACACATGGGTAATGCAGAATAACTCCCTGTTTTACTGTCAGCTGATAAGCAACCTTAATTTCACCTGGTACCTTTCATTTTCCTTTTATTTATAACCTGACATATTCACATGTCTCAAGGATTAGAATATGGAAATCTTTGGCCATTATTTTGCATATCACAGTGGTACTTGGTGTGTAAGTCGTTGTATTAGTTCGCTTTCACGCTGCTAATAAAGACATACCTGAGACCGGGCAAATTACAAAAGAAAGAGATGTAATGGACCTAACAGTTCCGCATGGTTGGGGAGGCTTCACAATCATCACAGAAGGTGAAAGGGATGTCTCACATGGTGGCAGACAAGAGAAGAGAGCTTGTATAGGGGAACTCCCCCCCGCCCTTTTTTTTTTTGAAACGGAGTTTTGCTCTTTGCCCAAGCTGGAGTACAGTGGTATGATCTTGGCTCACTGCAATCTCTGCCTCCCGGGTTCAAGCAATTATCCCACCTCAGTCTCCTGAGTAGCTGGGATTACAGGTGCCTGCCACCAAGCCTGGCTGATTTTTTGTATTTTTAGTAGAGACGAGGTTTCGCCATGTTGGGCAGATTGGTCTGGAACTCCTGACCTCAGGTGATCTGCCCGCCTCGGCCTCCCAAAGTGCTGGGATTACAGGCATGAGCCACCAAGCCCAGCCGGAAACTCCCCTTTTTAAAGCCATCAGATCTTGTGAGACTTACTCACTATCATGAGAACAGCATGGGAAAGACCTGCCCCCATGATTCAGTTACCTCCCACCAGGTCCCTCCCACAACATGTAGGAATTCAAGATGAGATTTGGGTGGGGACACAGCCAAACCATATCAGCCATTATACTTATACGAAGTGTAAGTAATTGCAATTCAATTTCTATTATGTTGTGAACATTTGGACTCTTCATAAGAAAACTAGTTTCATCCCTCGCACAATCACCTATTTTTTTTCCTAGTGATAACATTTTTAAATTGAGGTTAAATTCATATAACATACAAATAACCATTTTAAAATGTACAGTTCAGTGGCGTTTAGTACATTCACAGTGTTATGTACCATCACTTCTCTCTAGTTTCAAAACTGTTCCCTTAGCCCAGAGGAACACTCTGTGCACATTAAATAATCACTCCCTAGCCCTTTCTCTTCTCACCTCCAGTAGCAAATAATCAGTTTTCTCTCTCTGTGTATTTGCTTCTTCTGAATGTTTTATATAAAATGACTCATACCTTATGTGACCTTTTGTGTCTTTTACTTAGTATAAGTTTTCAAGGTATATTCATGTTGTAGCATGTAGCAGTACTTCATTCTTTTTATGGCTGAACAATATTCCATTGTGTGATTATGCACAATGTTTATCCATTCATTCATTGATGGACCTTTAGGTTGTTTCCACCCTTAGGTTATTATAAATAGTTCTGCTATAAACACCTGTCTACAAGTTTCTGTGTGGACTTATGTTTTGTTTTATCTATCTAGTACTGGGTATTATGGTAATTCTATGTCTTATCTGGTTCAAGAACTGCTTATTTTCCAGTCGGCACCGTTTTACATTCCCACCAGCATGACAGTTATCCCTATTTTTCTACACCCTTGACAATACTTTTTACTTTCCCATTTTAAAAATCATAACCATCCTGGTGGGTGTAAAGTGATATCTCACAGTGATTTTGATTTGCATTTCCCTAATGACTTAATGTTGTTGAACATCTTTTAATGTGTTTGCTGGACTTTATATATCTTGTTTGGAGAAATGTCTGTTCAAGTCTTTTGCTCATTTTTTCACGAGACTGTTTGTTATTTTGTTGTTGTGGGAGGTATTTTTTTCCTTTTTTTTGTTTTCTGGATACTAAACTGTTACCAGATACATGATTTGCAGATATTTTCTGCTATTCTGTAAGTTGTCTTTTACTTTTTTGATAATATCCTTTGATGTACAGGAGTTTTTTATTTTCATGAGTACATAGTGTTTGGTTGGTGCAAAAGTAATTGTGGTTTTTGCCACTGAAAGTAGGCCTACCAACCAATATATGGGGTACATGATATATTATGATACAGGCATACAATGTGTAATAATCACATCAGGGTAAATGGGGTATCCATGACCTCAAGCATTTATCATTTCTTTGTTATAAACATTCCAATTATACTCTTTTGGTTATTTTTAAATGTGCAATATAGTTTTGTTGACTGTGGTCATCCTCTTGTGTTACCAAATACTAGATCTTACTCATTCTATGTTTTTGCACCCATTAACCAACCCCACCTTTTGCCCTCCTTCCCACAGTCCTTTCCAGGCTCTAGTAACCGTCATCCTCTCTATCTCCATGAATTCAATTGTTTTAATTTTTAATGTTTTTAATTTTTATGAATTGTATTTTGTTGACTTTTGTTACTGTTGTTGCTTATGCTTTTGGTGACAAACCTAAGAATTTATTGCCAAATTTATAGTCATGAAGATTTACCCCTCTGTTATCTTTCCTTTGTTTTGTTTTGTTTTGTTTTGTTTTGAGACAGGATCTCGCTCTGTCACCCAGGCTGGAGTGCAGTGGCACGATCTCAGCTCACTGCAACCTCTGCCTCCCAGGTTCAAGTGATTCTCCCGTCTCAGCCTCTCAAGTATCTAGAATTACAGGTGCCCACCACCACACCTGGCTAATTTTTGTATATTTAGTAGACAGAGTTTCACCATGTTGGCTAGGCTGGTTTTGAACTCCTGGCCTCAAGTGATCCACCTGCCTCAGCCTCTGAAAGTGCTGGCATTACAGGCATGAGCCACTGTGCCCAGCCTCCTGTGTTATCTTCTAATAGTTTTAGTTCCCATATTTAGGTCATTCATTTTCAGTTAATTTTTGTACACAGAGTGAAGTAGGGGTCCTACTCCATTATTTTGCATGTGGTTCTCTAGTTGTCTCCCCATTATTTGTTGATGAGATTATTCTTTCCTCATTGAATGGTCTTGGTACCCTTGTCAGAAATCAACTGGCCATAGATTTTTGGGTTTATTTCTGAATTCAAATCTGTTTCATAGGTATATATGTGTATTCTTATGGCAGTACCGTACTTTTTGGAAGTCTCCAATCTGTGGACATAGGATATCTTTTCATCTGATTAGCTCTTTTTGAAATCCTTAGCAATATTTTGTAGTTTTTAGTAGGCAAGTCTCTCACCTCCTGGGTTAAATTGATTCTTAAGTATTATATTCTTTTGGATGCTATTGTAAATGTAATAGCTTCCTTAATATCCTTTTCAGGTTGTTCATTGCTGGTATATAGAAGTAACTGATTTTTGTGTATTGCTCTCCTGTCCTGCCGCTTTGTCAAATTTATTTATTGTTCTAGTGATTTTTTTCTCGTGCATTTTCTGGGGATTTTCTAAATATAAAGGCATGTCATCTGCAAATACAGTTTTATTTCTTAGCTTGCAATTTAGATGTGTTTTATTTCTTCTCCTTACTGACTGCTCTGGTAGGACTTCCAGTGCAATATTGAATACCAGTGATGGAAGTAGATGTCCTTGTCTTTTTCCTGATATTAGGAGAAAATCTTTCCATTTTCACCATTAACTATGATGTTAGTTTTCTTGGGTTTTTTTTTGTTGTTGTTGTTTTCTTTTCTTGCTCTGTTGCCCAGGCTGGAGTGCAGTGGCACAATCTCAGCTCACTGCAACCTCTGCCTCCCAGGTTGAAGTGATTCTTATGCCTCAGCCTACTGAGTAGCTGGGACTACAGGTGTGCACCACCACATCTGGCTAATTTTTGTTTAAGTGCCTCTAACAGTCTGTTTACCATAGCTTGTGTTTTTTGAGGCTTCAGGTTAATTCTTTGCTTAAACAGAATGTCTTTAAGACATTTAACACCAAATTTGTTTAAAATGAGTATTCCCTGTTTTTTTGGTATTTCTACTAACTTTTTAAAATACTGTCACCCCACGTTTCTGTTGAACTCTTTTAGAACACTTTAAAATTTTTTCATTTACTCAGACTTAGTATGGAAGATTATCAGGAGTCAAGTCCTATGTTTGGGGTTTAAATTTGTTAACTTTTAAAATATTATGTGTGCATAATAAAAATATTACATTGTTCTGTGTGCATAATAAAAATATTTTTGTGTGTGTATAATAAAAATATTAATAATTTAACTCATCAGGTGTGAGTCTATGGGAAGAGATGGACTATATCTTTGCCTTATCTATGAATAAAAGATTTGCTAAGTAATTTAACCGACTGAATTGTTTGAGAGGGCAGGTTTTTTTAAAAGCATCTTACACACATAAAAGTATTGATAATTAAAAGCCACTGATGTGAACATTATCCTAGCTTAGCTCTTTTCATTCTGTGTCTAAAATCCTGTTTCTTTAAAGAAGATTGTTCCCAATTTCTTTTATCTAAATACGTAGATTTCTTTAAAAGCGTTTTTTATTAATACAAATGGACAGAGATTATCGAAGAAGCTACAGTGTGTCAGATATTAATAATCCCTACTATTTCCTAGTAGGAGATGGAGAGAAAATGTAAGAAATGGCTCTTTTGTCATTTGGGGGTTTGCATTCTAATTGGCAAGACAAGACGCTGGCAGAGGAACTCTTACTGAGATTTGTGAATCCCAAAATTATATATATGTAAAATTTTCTGGGAAAAGTATTTATAACTTCCTTCAGATTTTTGTTTTGTTTTGTTTTTGTTTTGTTTTGTTTTTTAAGATCTCTGTGATTGTAAAATGGTAAGAATCACTGCCCTGGAAAGTGAGTAGCGTAACAACACACAACAACAAAATACCATTTCTCTCAAATTGCACAAAGTGTAGCCATTTGCAGTTATATCTGATAGCCAGACCTCTTGGTAGGACAAAAATTTCAAGTAACTCAAGTCATGTACTAATTTTGGTTTAAGATATGCCAAATTTTAGCTGTTTTGTAATTCAGTAAAAATCTTAGTATAGAATTTCTATATAGAAACAAAACAAATTTAAATATCTTTTAAAAATTAGTTATGAGCCCATCCTATGACTTACTAGTGGACCTAAAACCATACTTTAAGAATATGAATTTATGATCCTGTTATACAGGGAAACTTCCTCTAGTGGCGTAAACCTATACCCATATCCAGAAGCTTTTTGCCAACATTCCTACATCTTTTCTTTTCTAGATTAGTTGAGATATTATACATTTTAGTTTTCAACCTCATTTTCTTTAGTATCACATTCCTCCTCCTCCCTCTCTCACTTCATCTACATTCACACTCCAGCATTTAATTCTCTAAATTTACTATAAGCAACTGCTGCATCTATCAACTATTGCTATATTCAGTGTAATAAAATCCAGTAGTTGTGTCACCCTAAAACTGGGTAGAGAGATTTAATTTAAAATTTTAATTTTTTTTGGCTCTTAAGATGTTGCAAGTGGAATACCAACCCAATTTCTTGTTTTTGTTTATTTCCTTTGAATACTCCTTTTTTAGAATTAGTAAATATAATTAGCATCTAGCTAAAGGGAAACAGCATTTATGCTAAATGTTGCTGAGGGACTGAAACCAAACAGGTCACACCAGAGTTAGGAGCTTAATGAAATAACCTCAGAACACATAAGTAAATTAAACAAGGGCTTGAATATGATAGATAAGAGCTATTCTTTAAAAGTTGGAGTATGGGCCGGTTGTGGTGGCTCACACTTGTAATCCCAGCACTTTGGGAGGCTGAGGTGGGTGGATCACTTGAAGCCAGGCATTCAAGACCAGCCTGACCAACATGACAAAACTCCATCTCTACTAAAAATATAAAACTTAGCTAGGCATGGTGGCATATGCCTGTAGTCCCAGCTACTCTGGAAGCTGAGGTGGGAGAATTGCTTGAATTTGGGAGGTGGAGGTGCAGTGAGCTGAGATCATGGTTTCTGCACTCCAGCCTGGGCAACAGAGCGAGACCCTAATAAGTTCGTATTATGGTTCTGCATATATTAAACTGATTATTTTTCAAAGTTAGGTAAGAATATTTGAAATAATAAGATAACCATGAAGCACTTTGAAGACTTAAAGTCCTGTATCTATTTTTATTAAGATTTTGAAGTAGGTAGGCATGGTGGTGTACACCTGTACTCCCAGCTACTTGGGACACTGAGGCAGGAGAGTCACCTGAGCCCAGGAGTTCAAATTCAACCTGGACAGCAAAGCAAGACCCTATCTCTATATTTGGCGTATAAGAATATAGTGCTTTTTTGGGGGTGAGGGGAGATTGAGACAGGGTTTTGCTATGTTGCCCAAGCTGGTCTGGAATTCCTGGGCTCCAGTGATCCACCTGCCTCAGCCTCCCAGAGTGCTGGGATTATAGGTGTGAGCCACTGCACCTGGCCAGAATTTAGTACTTTGACTAAAGTTTTAGCATTTTTTAAATCTTTCCTATTTACTCCCAACACACTGAAGCAGGGAAAGGAAAAATGTCTTTGTTTTTTTTCTCTTTTTAAGAACTGCCCAAACTGAACTGACTCCCGTTGCAGTGATTTCCCATTACTCTTAGAGTAAAACTGAAATTCTTTACTTTGCCTACAAATCTGTACATAGTATGTCTCCCCAGGTTGCTTCTCCTAATACTCACAACCTTTTTGACTATATCTAATTTACTCCCATTTTTTCTCTTCTATTTATATGCCAAGACTATTTTCATCTCAGAGTTTTAAACTTTCTATAACTCATGTCTAGAATATACTCCCCAGAGTCCTCTCGTGATTGTCTTTTTGTATTTAGATGAAGGTCACCTCTCTAACACCCAGTCCAAATTAACGTAATGCGATTAGTCATTACCATACCATCCTTTTTTGCTTTCTTCATGACACTTACTGTTACTTAAACTTATTTATTTCATCACATGGGTTTTTTTAATACTTGCTTACCTCCAGAGTGTAAACTCATACTACTATGTAAGGAGAAATTGTCTGGTTTTTCACTGTATCCTTAGGATATAAATTCTAGAACATCACTTGATAAATGGTACTCATTAAATCATTGTAGAATTAGTTAACTGTTTCATCTAAAAGTATTAAATATATTCTGAAGAATATCTCAAAGGATTTTTGTCTCATACATTTTGGGCTTAAAGTTGTCCACATTTTAGTATTTCCATTTGATTTTTATATTTTGCTAGTTGTTAATAAACTAAGTATTAATCTCAATATGTAGAATTAAAATTTCATTTTTGACAGGTTGACTTTGGCAGAATATCATGAACAGGAAGAAATTTTCAAACTTAGACTAGGACATCTCAAAAAGGTATGTGAAACATATGCTGCATTTTTAGTTCAATTTGCTACCAGAATTTGTGGGAAGTTGTGTTATATTAAAAGCCAAAATTTAAGAGAGTAAGATTTCAAATTAAAAATTTCAGATTAAAAAGAGATGCATTAAAGTTACTTTATTTTATTTATTATTATTTTTGTTTTTTGAAACAGTCTCGCTGTCAGTCTGGAGTACAGTGGCACAATCTAAGCTCAGTGCAACCTCCACCTCCCTGGTTCAAGCAATTTTCATGCTTCAACCTACTGAGTAGCTGGGATTACAGGCATGTGCCACCACACCTGGCTAATTTTTGTATTTTCAGTAGAGTGAGGGTTTCGTTGTGTTGACCAGGCTGGTCTCAAACTCCTGGCTTTGTGTGATACACCCGCCTTGGCCTCCCAAAGTACTGGGATTACAGGCATGAGCTGTCACGCCTGGCCAAAATTACATTTTTATGTTGAGTATATTAAAATAACATTCCTTTATCTGTGTCAACTTAAAAATCTTGAGATGATGATATACCATGTCCTTGTAGTGGAGGAATGATTCTTGGACAGACCTCCAAAGTCTTCAGAGTACTCTATTTAAGTACTACCTTTTGGTAAAAAATACTTCATTTTAAAGAGGAAATCTAAAATTCTGTATTATGTTAATTTCATAATGAAATAGTAATTGTAAATAAATAGCAAACTTATTTCTTCGGCTTATCTTTTAATTTGTTGCATGTGTGATGTTTCGATTAGAAGGTGTACATAGGAAAAAGCACTTAGTAATAGTATAAAGGGATAAAACTGAGAAAACACGTTTCTATGTGTTACTGTTGCAAACTTTTAAATAATGTATATCTTTCTACTTGTTTGTAAACTCTGAAATTGTAATCAGTTTATTGTTTTTACAGGTCTTAATTTTAGTTCAAATGATTTAAGAGAAGTAGTAATAACAGAGTAGGTTTTTTTCCCTCAAAATGAAGTTACCGACAGACATAAAATTCTATTTCTTTGACCCAATTTTTTGTGCTTTCTGCTTGTCAGGTTCTTTAAATTTTTTAAATAGGCTGAATTATAGGTAAAATTGAATGAGTGGAGGTAGTATCTGTGAAGTTGTCTCCATGGGATCGGGTGAGGTAGGACAGAGAAACCCATTCTGATAGCAGCTACTATTACACTGCATACTAATTTGTTTTGGAAATGTTATTAATATGCTGGGGACTCCTACCATTTAATTATAGGGAATAGAAAATTATTATATATAATTTGCATTAGTATCCTTTAATATGCTATATCTGTCTAGGCCAACTGCCCAGAAAGCTTCAACCTAAACTACTTGAACAGTGAATTCAAAAATGATTTATTTTGGTCTTTTTGTTTTTTAAGTAGTTCTATTTTGTTCTATTGCAATTATTGACTGCTTTTCCTGCTCTTTGAGACTTAGTTGACAACTTCAGTCTATTCTCTATAATAGATGGAGCTATAGAACTATCGTAATCGTTCTATGATAATGATAGAACCATGTAAAGGAACTATAGAAGGGAAAAGGGAATTTTTAGTACAGGATGAGTCATAAGTATCTGTGTGCCCACCTAAACTGTTTTTATAATGAGTTCATAAGGGCCTATGCTTGATGTCTCATGTAAAGATTTATCAGTTATTTTCTAACTAGCCTGTGGTGATAAAGGAATACTTAGTGATTCCAAGGTGTACTTGAGAGTTTTACTGAAGGGTTATTATTTTCACATGTAATACCAAATTTCAGATTACTCTTTCTAAATGATGACAGTTTACATGTGCACCTTATTTTATGAAAATCTGTTATAAAATCTGAAATTGTAAAGCAGTTACATTCAGAATTAGCTATTTGTATTACAAAAAGTACACTTTGAAAAGGCTTCAAAGGAGGGTTTGTTTTTGTTTTTGGTTGATTGGTTTTAAAGCTTTCCTGGTACTTTGAAAACACTGGTTTCTGTGAAAAACACTTTTCTAACGTAAGGTATACTTAGTGTCCAAATATTATATAGACATTTGTAAAATGTTGTAGAACACTAAATCTTCTAACCTTCGTATTCTCCTCTTTCCCAGTGTTTGACTTCTATATTTTTCGTATTTACTTACTCTTTCCTATAACTATCCCTTCCATAATCTTTTTCCTGCTTTTTTTTTCTAGCTTTTATCAGATTTACTGAGCAGTCTTAGATTTCTAACTTTATCTTCTTTTTAACTAATTTACAACATAAATTTTCTTTTCTTTGACCTTCATCGTGGAATATTTTGGGGAAATGGATTAACAATAATGCTGAAACATACTCTCATGTCATGAATACCCAGATTTTCTTCTGAGAGACTATTTTGGGTGAGAAGAATGAGTGTATTATGAAGAAAGTGGCCAGTAGTACATACAGGAAACAAAATTAAGCAAGTAATGTCACCTTAGAGCATAAATAGCAGTTGCCTGCTTAGAACTGAGTATTAATTTTTGAGTTATACAATTAAAAAATAATAAGCAATGTTACATGTATACAAATAAGTTATTTGGTATTCTGAAGCACAGTGGGAAAAAAGGTCATTCTGTTTTCTAAAAAAGATTAAACAGACTTTTAACACACACAGGACAGGCTTGAGTCAAAAGAAAAGATATTATCACTTCTGTCTTATCAGCTTCTGGGTTTATTAAGCAGACATGAACTGTACTCCAACTTGTAAGTATACAGCTTCTACCATAGGCTGGATCTGAATATTTGATGCCCCTTGTATCCTGCACAGGAAATATAACCAGTCAGTTTGTGGTTTAGATTTGGAGCCTGGCATACTTTTGCATTAGCACAGGTGACTCTCTTGCTCTTTGTCCCTTCAATAAATTCTTAACATTAAGCAGAATTAATTATTAGACTAACTTTCTTAGCACTGAAGGATGAAAGTTCATGGAGGAAACCCATGGCATATGGACATATGAGAATAGACAGACCTGTTTACTTTTTCTTGAAGTGGATAATTTATGACATGCATTGTGTTTCATAATGATAATCACTATAATTGAAAAGCTAAACAAAAATATGAAAAAGTATGTTTACCTTTGAATAAATCACAAAGTTTAGTTCATATTTTATACTGTTCTTCAGGGTTAGAAAAATAATAAATCCAAACATAGCCTTAGTCTGTTATCCAAAGTGTGATAGAGTAAGGAATGAGAGTCAGACAGAAACCTCCAAAAGTAAGTACTTGGCTAAAATAAATAGGTGTTGCTAGTTACTACCAAAAAGTAGATGTAAACTTACTTACGGGCTTATTAATTTTTCTCTTCTGAGATGAGGGAAATCACTGTGGAGCATCACTTTTTTTTCCCCTCAACTGTATCAAGAATTCTTTTATCTAATATTTATTGTTTTAGTTGTTCCCAGTTTATGCAGTCGTTGCTCACCCATTTATTAAGTGACTTACTGCCATACTCTGCCTGACACAAGCATAATTCAAATTCCCATTTTAATGGAATTACATATTACTTTTTATAGACTTTGAAGCTTTAACCATTTTTGAGTGAACATTAATTACACCTTTTTGAATGCCCAGATCTATATATACTTCCTCTGGAGTAATACCACCAGTAAGTGACAAAGCCAAAACTTGAACCATTCCCAGTCCTATTTCAATACTGTACCCATGTGATTAATTCCTAGAATTATTTTGTTGTAGACTAATAGTAAGTCGATTCATTGTATTCAGAAAAATTAATTCATTGTGGTTTTCCTTGCATCTCTGTTAAGTACTGACTGTTTGCTTTTCCCTAAGTTTTTTTTTTGATGTATTGGGGGGTGAACATACTATTTCATTTTCATTACAGATAAAGGAGAACAGTTTTAAGTTAATTATTTTTCATACACATTCTTTTTCATTCTCTTTCACATATTTTCTTCCTTGGGCATTATGTTAGTGACCATTGTATGAACTACAATATTTCTTTGTTATTAACTAAGTTAATATATTGATTTTCACTCAATTTATTTTTAAAGGTCAGTCAACAAAGACCTTTTTAAAAAAACATTTTTTAATAAAAACTCAAATAATTTTAAAATATATCTTAAGGAATTCTTAGAATAGAACTGTATAATAAAATATATGGAGACTATACAAATTATTCCTGAAAGTATTTCAGAAGGAACAAGTAACTTTTTTAGTTATCATTAATTATATACAGACTTCCCCAGTTATTAATAAAAGCTTGTAGTTGCGAAGAGAGTAATTTCCTATCTTTAAAAAGTTGTTAATTTGAGGCAAAGCTTCTAATGATCCTATTTTATCTACCTGTGCCCATGTGGAGTTGTGAGTTCAAGGAAACCAACCAAAAACCTGCTGACTCTTATAGTTGATCAGGTTTTGATATCTGTCTCTGATAAATTCAAATTATGGGAAAACAATTTATCTTTGTGATTCAGAAGCTCTGCTAGGTTGATTATATAGTCAGATCTTTATTCTGGAGTTGAAGAAAAAGGTATGGATTTGCTTTCAAGGATTGTCACTAAATTAACACATAAAACTAAAAATAAAATACAATCCCTGCAAAATTAAATTCCTTGAAATGTCCATATTTTTAAAAAGATACAAGTTACTAGTCATAATACCCCAGACTGATGAGTAAATGAGAATTTTGAAAGTTATTAGGTTCAGTAACTATGTCTTGAGACTACTGCAGCTCAAGTTTGTGATATGAACAACATGTGGGTATGTTACTCTTTATTTTCTTGTCTTCAAATTTTTTTGTCTTCTTGATTTTAAATATTTGATTAGTTGGAGAGAATGTGTTTAGAAAGTGTGACATCTCAGTATGGAGTATTAAATAGTGTAGTAGGGATTGGCTTTAATGTGTGTGTTTTGGTATGTGTGTGTGTGTGAGTGCATTTGACTTATGAGCCCTGAATGTAAGTGCCAGAGTTTTATTTGAAAAACATAACCAATTTGTAATTGAAACAGGATTAGTCAAGAATCATCAGCACCAACACAAATGTATCTTTGCAGACCGAAGGAATCAGCTAAACAATTTACAGTCATCTCAATCTCTACTAAAACAAAAATCACATCCAACATGCCACCTGACACCATTTCTTTCTCTCTCTCTCCTTTGCTCCTTGCGATGTGGCATTCATCTCTCCTTGTGCCTCCGTTCTGAAGAGATAACAGTATAGCAACAACTCTGCCACTGAAATCCTGTTCTCTGATCGATATTGGCACCTGCAAAGAGAAACAACCAGTAACAGGCAGCAGCAGCATCAGTATTAATCTTCCATGATGAAATCTTTACAGGTCAAGAACAAGTACACAGCTCTTTTCTCACTCCTTCACAGTGGACCATGCAACTAGTTGAAATGGAAGACAATGGATTGTCTACAAGCCTTTTGAACAGTGGAGAATACAGGGCGTTGGCTTTAGGTGAATTGACCCCCAAATATTCTTGAAGTTTGGTGTCCCCATTGGTCTTTCTTTCTAGAACACCATTGTCATCTGACTTATCAAACCCTTAGTATGACCACAAAGAATAAGTTTGCATATGTGACATTTTTTGTCACTTTAGGTTTGAATGAAAATAATGAGCAGTATAATGCTAGAGGGCTTAATCTTTAAACCTATTGTTCATCTTTATATTTATAGCCATGACTGGAAGAAATCTCCTAGGAATTCTCTCAGTTAAAGCCAACTACATTGTACATGATGTTTCCGTAGAACCTGACACAGGATGCTGCTTGTGTAGGCAGTTTTCAGTGGAATTCTGGGAAAAGTACACTATACTAGAAAAAGTCGTGATTAAGCCCATGAAGAATGTTGAAAGATTCCTGATTTCTTGGTGTGTGTGTGTGTGTGTGCGCACGCGTGTGCAAGAAAGGTGCCAAGAAGAGTGCTGGAATTCTAACTTTACAGTTTGTCCTTACTACTATTTTCCATTTAAAAATGAGTAGTTGTCCTAAAAAGATGACTGTGGTGAGAGAACATTAAATAGCTGTAGATGGGAAAACTCATTAGTGTTTACGTTCTTATCTCTTACTCACATTTGGACCTACAAACTATCCTGGCTCTATTTTTCCCTATTTGTAATCACACAACCTTAACTTGGTAGTAGATAATGTTCAGCTACCAAAATGAAAATGTAGAGGTAAAAGGTGTTTTACTTCCCCTTTGTGTGTGTGTGTGTGTGTGTGTGTGTGTGTGTGTGTGTGTGTGTTTTCGCCCAGGCTGGAGTGCGGTGGCACAATCTTGGCTTACTGCAACCTCCACCTCCCAGTTTCAAGCGATTTTCCTGCTTCAGCCTCCTGAATAGCTGGGATTACAGGTGTGTTCTATCATGCCTGGCTAATTTTTATATGTATTTTTTAGTAGAGATGAGGTTTCACCATGTTGGTCAGGCTGGTCTGGAACTCCTGACCTTGTGATCTGCCCGCCTCAGCCTCCCAAAGTGTTGGGATTACAGGCATGAGTCACCGTGCCTGACCCACAGTGTTTAGTATTAATCCTGTTGTTATACAGGCAATGGAATTTAAAACATTTTGGACAGAATCTTAGAAATCATGTTAGCCATCAGCAGGGTTTGTAATTCAGATCTGTAAATTCAGTTCAGAGATAACTTTCACAAAAAAGAGGAAACAGTTGCTTGGCTACCAGCCCTTCCCAATCATAACTGTAAATCCATGCCATATGCATTATGAGTCTGTAGAAGACTAGGTTTAAAAGGAAGCAGAGCCAGGCGTGGTGGCTCATGCCTGTAATCCCAGCACTTTGGGAGGCAGAGGCCAGAGGAGCGCTTCAGCCCAGGTGTTGGAAATCTTGTCTCTACCAAAAAAAAAAAAAAAGTCGAGGCAGGGAAGCAGAAACGAAAACTGGAAGAAGGACTGCAGTACACTACACGAAGGCATCGCACCAGTGTGTGCTCAGGCTTGGTGTCAGCCCCTTGGTTAGTGTGGAACATTACAGAATTTCACTCCTATAATACAGCAGCTGTAAATATTTTTAAGACAAGTGTGCTAGATATTTAAATTTTGCCAATCAGTTGAATTCTTAAACATTTATTTGATGCTGGGGAGGTAGTTTTTGTTTTGTTTTGTTGTAATAGAGGAACTGACAGAATTAAAACCTGCCTATTTTAACAGTCATTCCAAGTTATGGGTATTAATGTACATATTTATGCATTTGAAGGGAGAATAAACCATTACCCCCTCCACACACACCCAGAAAAACAGGAAATGAAGTGTGTAGAGAGCAAAACATTGAGTAAAGGTACTAATTTTCTAAGCTAGTTGAACACACCTGAGGTGATACAGTATGCTCTCATCAGTAATAAGCCACTTTAGTGATTGGGGATGGGAGTGGAGGGAACACTTATATAATTAGGAAAGAAAGCCGCCAGTATTTAATGATCTTTGTCTTTTCTCATTCTCCTACCCTTCTCCCCAGTCTACACAATTATTCTCAAGCAAAAATACGATTATGGTGCAATAGTTTCAAAATTCAGACCTGCTTTGTCTAGGTGGTTATTTTGATTGGTTGGTTGGTTGGCTGGCTTTTACTTTTATTGGTTCATATCTCACACATTCATATTTAGGATATGGGAAAGCATATAATATGGTGACATAATAAGGATAAATTCGAAATAAATTGCTAATTTTCTCAATTTTTTTTTGCACTGCCCTTTGTTTTTAATTAGCTTTTTTTTTTTTTTAAAGTCAGTCTCGCTGTGTCACCAAGGCTGAAGTGCAGTGGCGCAATCTGGGCTCACTGCAACCTCCAACTCCTGGGTTCAAGCGATTCTCCTGCCTCAGCCTTCCAAGTACCTGGGACTACAGGCTCCTGCCACCATGCCTGGCTGATTTATATATTTTTAGTAGAGACGCGGTTTCACTGTGTTGGCCAGGCTGGTCACAAACTCCTGACCTCGTGAGCCGCCCACCTCGGCCTCCTGAAGTGCTGGGATTATAAGCATGAACCACTGCACCTGGCCCTTAATTAGATTTTAATAGTGCCTTTTGTTAATCTCACCTTTTGCTTTCTTGGTGGTAAACTTTTAGAATGGCATTATAAATAGTTTGTGAAATTAAAATTTAATTTTTTTAGGACTTAGAGATGTTAACTTTTAAGGGATTAATATTGTTCACATTACTAAAGTAAATTTGGTGTTAAATTGTGTGTTTTTTTTTTTTTTTTCCCCTGAGACGGAGTCTCACTCTGTCATCCAGGCTGGCTGGAGTGCAGTGATGTGATCTTGGCTCACTGCAACCTTGGTCTCCTGGGTTATAGTGATTCTTGTGCCTCATCCTCCCGAGTAGCTGGGGTTGCAGGCAAGCGTCATCATGTCCAGCTAATCTTTGTATTTTTAGTAGTGAAAGGGTTTCGCCATGTTGGCCAGGCTGGTCTCGAACTCATGACCTCAGGTGATCCACCAGCCTCGGTTTTCCAAAGTGCCGGGATTACAAGCGTGAGCCACCGCACCTGGCTGGTGTTAAAACCTCATTCTGAACTGATTTTCTTAATCAAGTGGTGGTGTTATGGTGACTAGACTGTTCCAAGCTATATTCTTCTACCAACTCCCATAGGTTATAGGCACGCTGAGAATAATACATCAAAATACTTCCTATTTTATCTTGGCTTTATGAGAAGGCAGTTCTTAGAAATTGAGTTTTTTGGTAGAGAGAATATGTAACATGTATTCAGGATTTGCTAAATAACTTTAAACTAGCAAATTTAATTTTTTCAGGAAATGTATTGGCTTTACATATAAAAATGTGTTTTATAACTTTTGAAGCCTTATAGTTTTAATGGCTACCATATTTCACTTTTTAATAATTGCCTTTTGAAAAAAAATGCCATTATGAGAAATGTTCCAAAATACTCCAGATTCATCTGCCATTTTCTTTTCTTTTTTAAAAACATCTCCCTCACATAGGAACCACCTATCATTTTTAACCTGGAATTTTACAGAAATTCTGCATTGCTGCAGCCTACATTTGGCTTATAGACTTGAGCCAGAGGAATATTAAGTGGCCATAAGAGACTTTGATTACAAATAGAAAGCATTTCTATGCTGAAGATCTGGTGAGGGACAAAGTCTTCTAGTGAAGTTGCTGTGGGATATATCCGTACACATTTATTTTTTAATTTTAATTGTTAGAAGGTAGTGTTTTTTGCAGATTACTTAAACAATGAGACAGTGTTGAGATCTGTTGTATACCTGTCTGACTTAGCTTTTTATGTGAGAGTATTAGATTTTATTTTAAAATACTGTTAAAATAGCTATAGTATGTATTGTTAAATTTTCCATTGTATTTTTTGTTTAAACAGAAAAGAGCTATGTCCTTTTATTGTGTATTTAATTGCCAAACCTACCTCTCTCTTTAATACACTCTGTTCTTATTTATGTCTCTTCATTGTAATAGCCTACAGAGACCAGTTCATTTCTGGAGATGCTATTTGTCTCTTTGTTTCTTCTAGATTTTCTCTGCTTTCGTTAACTGCTCAACTAGTGTATGAATTCAGGACTGAAACTTGGTGTTCTTACTAAGCACAACTTAGCTGATTGGATTGTCTCCTTTCAGTCTACTCATCTGGCCTAGTTTTGCTATGAGTTTGAGGATTCTATTCTGTGATGAATTCAGATCAATTGTAAGCCTAGTTAATCCTGTCTTCTCCTGAACCCTTGGAAAAAGAGTAATTCTGAGGATGGCCCAGAGGTTAATGTCAGTCTCAGGCAAGGAGAATGTAGGCTACTGTATAGATCTTTGGAAATGATCTGTAGCAAAGATAAGTTAGTTGTTCAAACTATTGTACCCTGGGCCAAACCAAAAGTGGGCCTTGCCCCATTCTCTGAGGACAAGGTGCTAGGTAGTACTGCCCTAGCATTTACCTACAAGTATGTGTGTTGGCCATAACAAAATACCAGACTGGGCACCTAAACAACAGAAATTTGTTCTAGAAGTCCATGACAAGATCAGGCAGAGTTTGGTTTTGGGTAAGGGCTCTCTTGCTGCCTTGCAGATAGCCACCCTCTCACTTTGTCCTCACATGGCCTTTTCTCTGTGCTCCTTGGATGGGGGTGGGGGGACCTTTCTTCTCATAAGGCCACTAATCCCATCATGAAGGCCCCATAACCTAATCCAACCCTGAGTACCTCCCAAAGGCCTCATCTTCAAATGCTGCCCTGTTAGGGAATAAGGGCTTCAATACATGAATTTTGGGGGAACACAGACATTCAGCCCATCACAATATATGTACTTTTTCTTAGTGGAATTTTTAGAGTAGCAGAGTTACCTTTCCCCCAGAAGTGTGTCAGTTTGCTTGAAGTCTAAGATATTGCGATATACTAAGTTACAAGATGAAAGACAAATGTATTTCACTGAGTATGGTGGGTTTATATCTATCTATATTAGACATAGTTTCTTCCCTTGACATTTCCTTCTAAATACCCAGAATCCATCTTTTTTTCTTTCTCTAGTGCTACTGACATTTTGTTTTTCTTCCAGTAAACTTAACAATTCAAACGGAATGAAACTTGCTTGGGCTTTTATTTTGTAAGATTTTTATGGGACGTATTTGTCATGTTTTTAGAGGCAAAAAAAAAAAAAAGCTTGCTTTAATTTGCTGATACAGACATACATTTTACTTTAACAGGTATTTATTTTGTAATATTGATTACTACCATTGTATAGACATCTGAAGGTTATAAAACAAATGTAATTTTGTTCCTCAGCAACCTGTTTGAATCTTGTAACATATATTTATGACTCAATAAAATTTAGCTTTTATAAATTCACTATTGAGATAGTCTCCCCATGCCACAATTTCAAATAAAGGTTAAAACAAGTATTTATTCTAATAGGCTTTTCACAATTTTGTCAGATTATGTAAACTTTCGCCAGCCTACCAAATGTTGAGTAGCTTCCTACACGTATGACAGTCAAATTAAGTTCTTGAGCAGCAAATGTTAGTAATATGCAGGGGAAAAGTCGTTGCTTTCTAGATTCTAGTCTAGATTAGAACTGAATCTAGATTCTAGATTTCTAGTGTAAATTAAATTCTTTCATGCCCCTGGGTAAACCTGTATGTCCAGTTTCTTATCTATTTTAGATGGCTAAACTATGATAACTAAGCTATGTTTTGAGTTTTTTGTCTCAAAGCTTTAAAATTTACTTCCTGTTTTTATAATGAAACTTTATTGAATCTCCTAAGATATCTTTTTTTAAAACTAAAATTAAAAATATATGTGACTGAAGCTATTAATGAGGAAATTTCAGTTAAATTAAGACAATCTATGTAGTGTACCTATTTTAGAAAATCTCCCAATAATTCTAGAAAGATTTATCTTCGTTTGAATTTATTTTGAAATTTTCTGTTTGCCATGTAATATCAAATGTGCATTAAATGTCTCTACAACAAGTAGTGGTTGAATTTCATTTTAAAATAATAAAAGTAACCTTAAGATAGAGATGTAATTTGTTTTTTCCTCTTAATGCTTAAAATATTCCTCTGAATTTTTCTGTCTTAGGTACCGTTGTAATAAGCTTTATACCTCTACTATCTGTCTTTGAATGAAATGATAATATTTATATTTTCAAAGTAAATTTCAGAGTTATATTTTGAGGTAAAGAATTTTTTATATCAAAAGATAAATTACTAAAAGAAGCAAAGGAGCTGATGAAATATTTAAATGCATTATTCAGAAAAAACTTCTGTTCCATGTGGTCTAGATTTACAATTCTAGTGGGTACACATTATGCCAAGGTGATCTGTATTTCTTTACTTCAAAATTATGTACTAAAAATATTCTAAGCTGGGCATGGTGGCTCACACCTATAATCCCAACACTTTGGGAGGCTGAAACAGGAGGATCCCTTGAACTCAGGAGTTCCCTAGCCTGGGCAATATAGTGAGACCCCATCTCTAAAAAAAAAAAAAAAAATGGTGTGGTGGTGCATGCCTGTGGTCCTACTACTTGGGAGGCTGAGGCAGGAGGATTGCTTGAGCCTGGGAGGTCAAGGCTAAGGTGCGCTGTGATCATGCCATGCGCTCCAGCTGGGTGACAGAGTGAAGAAAGAAATTGGCCTAGAAATTTTCACTGAAACCTGGCACAGGCTTATCCTTTTTTTTTTTTTTGCTGGCCAGTGGTGGGGGGGTGGAGAGTGGGGATGGAGTTTCCCTCTTGTTGCCCAGGCTGAAGTGCAATGGTGCGATCTCAGCTCACTGCAACCTCCGCCTCCCAGGTTCAAGCAATTCTCCTGCCTCAGCCTCCCGAGCAGCTGGGATTACAGGCATGTGCCACCGTGCCTGGCTAATTTTGTATTTTTAGTAGAGACGGGCTTTCTCCATGTTGGTCAGGCTGGTCTCGCACTCCCGACCTCAGGTGATCCGCCCGTCTTGGCCTCCCAAAGTCCAAAGTGCTAGGATTACAGGTGTGAGCCACTGCACCCAGCTCTAGTCTTACCCATTTTTATAGTAGTATTCAAATTTGTATTGACAAAGGGGTGTGGGGGTGTGTGTGTGTGTGTGTGAATGAATGAATGACATGAGTGATATGTGTACTTACTTGTTTTGGTGGCTAGTCTAAAAGTTGTGTATTTTAAGACAAAAATGTATTTGTCACAATATTTATATTGATTATTAAATTTCTTTAAGATTTATTTACTTCTGCTCTGATACCTTAGGGTCTGCTACAGCAATCTATAAATTTTTTGTTGTAATATCTCTTTAGGATTGCAGTAAGATCCAAGTGAGTGGTCAATTTGTGTGTGTGTGTGTGTGTGTGTATGTATGTATGTATTTGTACTCCAAATGCTGTAAGGTGTAGGAAGAATCATTCTGCTTTTTTCTTTCTTCCTCTTTTAACTATTATAAAATATTTTCGTTTTATTTGTTTTCTACTAGTAAATTATTCCTTCTTAAATTAAAATTTGCATGGACTAGAAATAGCTCATTTTATGTTATGTCAGTTTTCAACTACCTTACAGTATACACATTATAAAAACAGATTTCTGTAGTACAGAATACAACCCAGCATCTGATTAGGTACAGATTTTCATGTGGAGGATGTTTTCTTGAAATAGATTTTTGCCTTATCTCATTCCATCTTTTGGGCATTGAAAAGAGCACTTTGGTCTTTTAACTCTATAATATACTGTTCTTCCCATCACTGTAAAAAATTGATGCATGGGTAAAAATATCTTTTTTATATTGCAAATAAATTGAGCTTGTTATAGTCCCCTCTCTTCATTTTCAGGAAGAGGCAGAAATCCAGGCAGAACTTGAACGTTTGGAAAGAGTCAGAAATCTTCACATACGTGAGCTGAAAAGAATAAACAATGAAGATAATTCACAGTAAGTCATTATTTGCATTTCACAGTTTTATATTATTAAAACTCCTCCTCCCCTCCCCGCCCCGTAGAGAGCGTAAACACAATATTTCCTTCTTGGGTTGTCTCATCGTACTTAGAAAAGATCCAAAGTCGTTCCCATGGCTTGGAAGGCCTTTTATGATCTGGTCCCGGGCCACCTAACTGTCCTCACGTCTCTTAAACATGTCAAGGGCATTCCCATCTCAGTGGGCTTTTGTGCTTACCATTTCCTTCGCCTGGATGTTCCTCCTCTAAACACCTAATTGGCTTAATTACTTATCTCACTCCAAATGTTCTTTAGAAAGGCCATTTTTAGACCACCGTATTTAAAATAGTAGTCCCTAGCCAGGCCCAGTGTTGCTCACCTGTAGTTCTAGCTACTCAGGAGGCTAAGGTAGGAGGATTGCTTTGGCCAGGAGTTCAAAACCAGCCTCGTCAACATAGTGAGACCCCCATTTCTTAAAAAAAAAAAAAAAAAAACCAATCTCTTCCTCTTCATATCCTCTTTTAGTATTGTTACCTTGCTTTACATTTTCACAATGTTGATCACTATCTGAAATTATAAATTTATTTTGTAGTTATTGTCTCCTCCCTCTAGAATGTAAGCTTCATGAGTGCAAGGACTTGGTTTTGTTCTTGCTGTATCCATAAAGCCTAGACCAGTGCCTGACATATGGCAGGCACTTAACAAATATTTGAATACCAAAGTTAATGTTATAGTAGTGCAGGAGAACTTATTTCAACCAAAAGTGTTTCAGTAAGCCATGTGTCCCACATTATGCAAGAATTGGGAGAGAAATGGAAAAGTAGAAGTTACAGTCTGTATTCTTAATCGGTTGTCAGAATGAGTGCCATAGACAGTACATGTTGAAGCAATTGAAAGAAAAGAAAATATCTGTGGGCTTGTGGTAGCTTCATGAAAAAGATAGAAATTGAGCAAGACATAGAAGTAGAAATTAAGCAAGGTACTACTTGTATTTAGCTGATGTAAAAGAGAGGAAAGGTTTCTGTTTACACTTCATCTTTAAGACTATTCATGTAGTTTAAAGCTTCATGAGTTAATACAAGTATCAGAATAGGAAGTGGCCAATTTCTGAGTGAAATAAAATCTTGCTTAGAAAGGCCTTCTTGTGATGTCTATGTATGTGTGTAATTCAGAAATACACAGATCATTCCATTGTGTGCAGGGAAAGAAATAATATAGTTATGGAATAACCTAAATTATGTCAGATTAAAATTCTAATGAAAGCCAGGTGTGCTGGCTTACGCCTGTAATCCTTGCACTTTGGGAGGCCAATGCAAGCAAATTACTTGAGCCCAGGAGTCGAAAACGAGCCTGAGCAAGGTGGAAAAACCCTGTCTCTACAAAAAATACAAAACTTAGCAGGGAATGGTGGCATGCACCTGTTGTCGCAGCTACTTGGCAGACTGAGGTGGGAGGATTGCCTGAGCCTGGGATGTTGAGCCTGCAGTGAGCCTAGATTGCACTCCAGCCTGAGTGATACAGTGAGACTTTGTCTCAAAAAAAAAAAAAAAGGCGAGGGGCCAGGTGTGGTGGCTCACGCCTGTAATCCCAGCACTTTGGGAGGCTGAGGTGGGCGGATCACTTGAGGTTAGGAGTTCGAGACCAGCCTGGCCAACATGGTGAAACCCCATCTCTACTAAAAATAAAAAAACTAGCCGGGCATTGTGGTGGGCACCTGTAATCCCAGCTAGTTGGGAGGGCTGAGGCAGGAGAATCACTTGAACCCAAGAGGCGGAGGTTGCGCCACGGCACTCCAGCCTGGGCAACAGAGCAAGACTCTGTCAAAAAAAAAAAGTGAGACTCTGTCAAAAAAAGAAAATCTAATAGAGCATATGGTACAAAACTAATTTAAGACTAACTGTTCTGAAAATTACATTTCAAATTTTGTGGATCTGACTTACATTGATGAAAATAAAATCAACTCTTACAGCTTTACAGTGTGGCTTGAAACGAAGCAGAAATTTCTTATATCTACAAGTTTCTCAAGAAAAAGCTTAAATTACTTAATCTGTAGTCAATTGATTTTGAAAAAAAATAATAAAATACAATGTATTTTGGCCGGGCGTGTTGGCTCCTGCCTGTAATCGCAGCACTTTGGGAGGCCGAGGCAGGGGGATCACGAGGCCAGGAGTTCGAGACCAGCCTGGCCAATATGGTGAAACCCTGTCTTTATTAAAAATACAAAAATTAGCTGGGCATGGTGGCACATGCCTACTGTAGTCCTAACTAATCAGGAGGCTGAGGCAGAAGAATTGCTTTAACCCAGGAGGCGGAGGCTGCAGTGAGCCTACATGAGCCAAAGCGAGTCTCTGTCTCAAAACAAACAAACAAAAAAAGCAGTGTGTTAGCATTGTAAAGCTAACATTGGTTTTTTTTTTTTTTTTTTTTTTTTTGAAAGTGTACATTTTGGAACCATAATTTTCTGCCAAGTCCTGCCTTTTATTAGCCGTTAAGCAAGTTACTTAACTTCTCTTTGCAGCAGTACTTTCATTTATAAAATAGACATAGTTATAAGACCTACCTCATAGGGTGAGTTGAAAACTGAATGAGTTAATACAGGTAAGAGCATACAACACATAAGTTGAACATCCCAGTTTTGGAAATCTGAAATGTAAACTGCTCTGAAATCTGAAAATTTTTGAGCACTGACATGACATTCAAAGGTCATGCACAAAGGAAATGCTCATTGGAGCATTTCAGATTTTGGATTTTCAGATTAAGGACGCTCAGTTGGCAGTATCCTAAAATAAAATTAAAAAAAAAAAAAATCCAAAATCGGAAACACTTCTGGTTCCAGGTATTTCAATAAGGGATACTCAGCCTATATACGGCAAGTACGATAAATACTAAATAGTAATAGTGGTAGTATTACCTATGAGTGTTTTTTTTTTTAATTTTAAAAAATCTTTTTAAAAATTGGTGGTTAATTTATTTTACAAAAGTCCAAAGACAGTAAAATTTAATGATGAAGGCCAGTTTATAATTGTGTTTAATCATATGTCCATACTGTAAAATATTAATTATAACTCCCAATATAAAAGTCTGTTTTTTCCAGAGAAGTGATTCATGCTGAGTACATAAAGGATTTTATGAAGCTCTTGGCAATGCAGTAATTGTTAGGTCTTTGTGAGAGTGCTATAATTGGTCATTGATCCTGAATATTGAGCTATAAAAGTTAAGTTTTGTGAGCACCAAAGCTTTAAGATGGGTAGTAGTTGTGCAGGTAGACTGGTAGAGAATGAAAAGAAATATTGAATGAAATTTGAAATTAGCAGTGGAGTAACTGAGAAATAAATAGCTAGGAGTAGAATAAGAGAGTAGAACTTCAATGTAGAAGGAATTTTTGTGTGTGTGTTTTAATATGTCTGTTTTTTCCCCTCACCCATAAGGTTCAAAGATCACCCAACATTAAATGAAAGATATTTATTACTTCATCTACTTGGTAGAGGTGGCTTTAGTGAAGTATATAAGGTAATGTAAATTTTATTCTGATTTTTACACTAATGTAGCAAGGATATAGGAGTATGTGGTTAAGAAGTACTTATGTTGGCTGGGCATGGTGGCTCACACATGTAACCCTAGGGCTTTGGGAGATGGGAGGGTGCCTGAGGCCAGGAGTTTGAGACCAACCTGGGCAACATAGTGAGACCTCGTCTCTACTAAAAAAAAAAAAATCAGCCAGGTGTGGTGGCGCACACATGTAGCCCCAGCTACTAGGAGGCTGAGGTGGGAGTATCTCAGAGTCCAGAAATTCATGGCCACAATAAGCTATGATTGCACCACTGCACTCTAGTCTGGGTGACACAGCAAGACCCTGTCTCAAAAAAAAAAAAAAAAAAAAAGAGGTACTTGTCTTTTGTTTATCGATTATATGTCCTCATTACAAAAAAAGGGTTTGTTGTGGCTTCTGTTGTCTTCTTTCCAGAATCCGAAGACTGCCACCTGCACAGTCCCTGTGATATTTGATACCTAGTCACCATTAACCAGTCCAATACAAAGAGTAGCAGCTATTTAAATCAAGATAGGCAGGTAGCCATTTAATACAGTACACTTGTAGAAAGATTGTACCCCTTAATTTAAAAACGTCTGAAGTATTAACATGTCCTGAATTTATCCAAATTTCTACCTATGTCAAGTCTGTTTCTCAAATGCATATGTATAAATGTAGGCATTTTTACTCCCCATGTTCACTATTTTATACCTTTCTTTCTTTATTTTTTTGTACTTTACGTTGTGTCTTTTAGTGTAACCTTTAAATATTGGATTCCTAAGGTCCCTTTTATCATTCTGTATTCTCTCTTAAGAAGGTTTTTATCCTCTTTCATTCACTGGGTTGTCTATTTGTTGTCACCCCCAGGTGATACACAGCTCACACTTTCTGAGCTCAGTACCTCAAAGTGTGTTTGTATACATGACTTACCTCATGTGGGTGCTTCGTAGGTACTGGAAACTCACATTTGAAATAGAAGTTGTCTTCCTCTCCTTTAAAATGCCTTTTAACACTGCTTCTGACTTCCCTGACTTCAGTATATAACATTGCCATTCATCTGTGTGGTCCCTCAAGTGAAAAAAACACAAAAACCATCGTATGCTCTTCTTTTCCCTTTATTCCCTTGCCCTCACATATTATAAGTCCCTAGTTCCTGCTATTATTAATGTCATTAAGTTCTCCTAATTCAGCCATGACCCTTCCCTTCTGTCTCTTAGCTCAAGGCTTCTTCCGGAACCTCATAGCTGATTGTCTTCTTTTGGGCGTTGCTTTTCTCAAGTCATTTTGTACACTGCAAATAGAGTAAACTTTTTATAAAAGGCAACCTGATCATCTGTCCTACTTAAAAGCGCCAGTAGCTTCCCATTTGCTCTTAGAATGAAGTCCTAGTGAAGGGTATATGCTCATCTTTAATTCCTCTAAACAGCTTCCCTGACCCTCTGCATCTTCTCAGATAGATTTGGTGTATTTGATAGTATTACAGATTCCTTGTAATACTTTGTGCTTCATTACATATTGGCATAGTTGGTTAAAAGCTTTGGTTCTGAAGCCATACAGCTAAGTTTAAATCCTGACTGCTATTGACTAATTTTATTAATTTGGGCTTATTATTTAAATCTCTGTCTCACGTCTCCTTCTGGGAATAGTAACAATACCTACATTATAGCGTTGTTGCAGTGATTAACTGAGTTGTCACATGTAAATCACATAGAACATCTAAGATAAGCTAATAAGATTATTAGAAATCTTGCCTGTTGGCCATGGCTTATACCTGTAATCTTAGCACTTTGTGGGGCCAAGGCAGGCAGATTGCCTGAACTCAGGAGTTTGAGACCAGTCTGGGCAACATGGTGAACCCCTGTTTCTACTAAAAATACAAAAAAAAGTAGCTCGGCATGATGGCACATGCCTGTAGTCCCAGCTACTTGGAGGCTGAGGCATGATAATTGCTTGAGCCTTAGAGGTGGGAGGTTGCAATGAGCCAAGATTGTGCTACTGCACTCTACGCTGGGGGACAGAGGGAGACACTTTCTCTCAGAAAAAAAAGGAATCCTGACTGTTGCATGGGTCAAAGACTATGCCCTTCTCGCTTCTGGTTCTGAGTTGGAAAAATGGGATTTAGATTAAGAGAACTTCAGTTTTGGTATCAGTTCAACCATGCACTATTTTTTGTTATTTTGTTAACTTAGATAAGCATTACATGTCAGGGTCCTCACCTTCCTCATTCATCAAAAGTGATCTTTGAGCTCTCTTCCAATTCCTGTTTCTCTGATTCTAATAATAGTTTATCCTTAAGAACTTAATGGGTGAAGTAGGCTTAACATAAGGTAGAAAAGATTATCATGGTAGTTCAGCTGGAATCTAAAAGTCACTAAAAGTGCAGTTAGCATTAGCGTGGCCTAAAAGTTGTTGAGCTTATGAACTTACCATGAGCCTTCATAACAGCCCTTTACCACTGCCTGGTTGTATTTTAAATAACTATTTTAGCCTCATAGGTAGGACTTTTGTAGAAGAGGCTTACATAGAGATTAGAAAGTGCAGATTGGGGCCCAGTGACTTGAACTTTCTATACTGACCTAAATACTAGTGACATCATTCTGTAAGCCCTTTAAAGCCCTTTCATGATTGCCAGGTCTGTTGGAAAACAGCCAGACAAAAAGCAGATTGTAAGTCAAGAAGTAAAGAGTTGTATTTTATACCAAGGTGGGAGATGTTGAGTCAGTTGCTGAGTGATTGCCATATTAATCTTATGGAAAGGTTTACTTCTACTCACCTGAAATTTTGGGAGGATGATGTGTTATATATAATTTATTATAATCAGTATACTCTGATAATAACTTTTTATTGGTTATATACTTAGTTTTTTCTTCAATTATCCTTTATTATGATTGCCTTTGAATTTAATTCTTTATAGATTTGTTCTGCCTTGTCCCTTACATAAACTTATTTTATTTTTATTCTTTTTAGTTTCTTTACACTTAACCTTTGATAATAATATGTAATTAGCTAATGTTTCTTGGCTGTACCATGTATTGTTCTAAACACCTCATATGTTTTACCCCATTTAATCCTCTCAATAACCCTAACTTTTGGGGCTCAGAGAGGGTATTAGCACAGAGTCACTCAGTTAATAAGCTAATCTGATTGCAAAGAGAATATTCTTAACAACTGTATGCTGTATTATATCTCATCTCATACTTTTATAGTTTTGTACCAAAGTAGTCACTTTACTGTTTATCCCCTCCTGCTTATGTTTAGGTTAAATTGATGGGAGGGAATGGGTACCTTCTTTCTAATAAATACGTAAACTTTTAAGTGAAAGGGGCACCTTTCTGTATAAATCACAATAGAACCAAAATTATTAAATGTCTCTTTAATAGTATTCATTGTTTAAAAAAAAAACACAAGTCATATAAAGCTGTTAAAACACTGATCATTCTGTGTTTTTAATTTAAGAAATAGGCTGGTGATTTGAACAAATGAAGTATAAATTCTTTTTGAGACAATCAGGGAAAATTGAAGACAGGTTAGGTATTAGACGAGATTAAGGAATTATTACTGATGTAGTTAGGTGTGATAATGATATGTGGTTATTTTTATTTAAATACTGATGTGTTTACTAGGAGGAAATAATGTATTTGTTTTAATAATACTCTGGTTGAGGGGGTGGGATGCAAGGGTAGTAGGGAATAGATGAAACAAGAATGGCAAAATATTGATAATTTTTGAAACTGGGTGGTGGGGCGTAAGGGCACATTATAGTAGTCTACTTTTGTATATGTTTGAACAGTTTTATAATAACTGTAGAATTTTTTTTCAACAGTTGGAAAAATAACTGTTAGGAACTATTTAATTTTTCTAAAAAGTGAAAAAGAAGTAGGGCATTGCTAGGAAAAGATAGATTTAAGAGGTTTTATCCGACCTAAAAAAAAGTGGTACAGTCTGTTTTCCTGGCTGCTTACTACCAGTGTAGAGGAATAAATCCATATTAAAAACCAATAATAGCTTTATTGTTTTATTTCTATTCAGTATATTGGCATTTATAAAATTTAATGTGAAAATTCACATTAAGGTTTTTTCTGATTTATTACCATGGAATTTCTGTCTTCTGATAATAAAAGTGTCATTGAACTATATATAGTCTTAGCAGAGAAGATAATTAATAATTGTAGGGTTTGTCCTAGTTCCATATTATTGCAAAAATTATCACCAAAATAAAAAACATCTCTTCAGGTATTCAATTGGTCTTTCATCTTAATTGTGTTTGACTTGAAATCCTAGGCTTTTGACCTATATGAACAAAGATATGCTGCTGTGAAGATACATCAGCTTAATAAAAGCTGGAGAGATGAGAAGAAAGAAAACTACCACAAGTAAATACTAATACTTTATGGTTTTTTTTAATTGAATATTTTTTGAATGGTCATGGAGAATTAATACACTGTCTTCCCGTAGACATGCCTGCAGAGAGTATAGAATACATAAAGAACTGGATCACCCCAGAATAGTTAAACTCTATGATTATTTCTCCTTGGATACAGATACGTAAGTGAATATTAAGGTTTAATTTTTAAGGAAGGATATGCTTACTCTGTCTTTCCCCATCCTGTGTTGATGATATAAATACTCTCCATTTCCCCATTGTGATTCTGAATTCTTGGATAATACTTATGTCTAATTTCTTTTCTCTTCTCTGTTGTAGGTTTTGTACAGTGTTAGAATACTGTGAAGGCAATGACTTGGATTTCTATCTGAAGCAACACAAGTTAATGTCAGAGAAAGAAGCTAGGTCTATTGTAATGCAGATTGTAAATGCACTAAGATATCTCAATGAGATCAAACCCCCTATTATACATTATGATCTTAAGCCAGGTAATTATGAAATTTGTCTAATTTTTTTTAAAACGAGTATAGTTTTTAAAAGTCATTAAGTTATCTGAAAACATGATTTTTGGTTTCACTTTTAAGACATCAGTAGAATACTAGTAAAATTTAAAGTTACTAAAGTTATGTTTTTCATGTATGTATCATTAAAATAATCTTATATTTTATTCTTAGGAAACATCCTACTGGTAGATGGAACAGCATGTGGTGAAATCAAAATCACTGATTTTGGTCTGTCCAAGATTATGGATGATGATAGCTATGGTGTAGATGGAATGGATCTAACTTCTCAGGGGGCAGGCACTTACTGGTAAGTATATTACTAAAAACATCAGAATGTCTAGATTAGTGCCCAGTGCTTTTATGATAAAATTTAGTTTTTTTTTTTCCATGTGGCCATTAAGATTACTGTGGTAAAAGGTACTGATATTAAACTCTCAGTTGAGAGGGAGACTTCTGTGGTCATTCCTCTTCTCATCTGTTCTTACTGTAAATAACAGCATACTGGAGAGAGAATGACTTGGCATTAACAAGTGACTTCAGTACCTGCCAGTCAGAAACTCCTAACAGGAAGAATTCATTCATGGGTTTTCTTCTACAATGTTAAGGTGATGTTTATCATAAATATGAATACTTACGTTAATATAATATTTTAACTATTGCAAGCAAAAACTGCAAGCATCAAGCCCTCTCTGTGGAGGTTATATGGTTGCAGGGATTTTCGTTTTATTTTGAGACAGGGTCTTGCCCTATCACCCAGGCTGGAGTGCAGTGGTATAATCTTAGTTCACTGCAGCCTCAAACTCCTAGGCTCAAGCAATCTGCCCACTTACTCTTGAGTAACTGAGACCACAGGTACGCACCACTATGCCCAGCTAATCTAAATTTTTTGTAGAGACAAGGTCTTAATTTGTTGCCTAGGCTGGTCTTGAACTCCTAGTATCAAGTGATCTGCCTCTCCCAAAGTGCTTGGATTAGAGACATGAGCCACTGCACCTGCCTGGTGGTTTTTGTGGAAGATGGATGTTTTGTTGGTTGTGAATGGGAGATAAATTTGGCATATTCTTTGGACTTGACTTTCAGAAATCCCTTTTAAAGACTTAGTATGTATAGATTTAAATTTAGATATAATCACAGATTCATAGATACAAATCTAAATGACTGTCATCCCCCTCAGTATACCTACGTGTTCACAAAAACTGCTTCAGCGTGAATTTTCAAACTTGTTAAATTCACCAGAGTGGAGAACGTAAACTATAAAATTTCAAAACAAACTTAATTCTCAGAGAAAATTAGCATAAACAGTGACATTTTAATGGGAAGAAAGATAACTGCATTCAAGTTCATTGAAACGAGATTGTGACTACGAACATAAATGTGACCTCAGGTTTTCCAGAACAGTGTTCACACAGCCTGAGCACATCATAACCAGTTACACATGATGCCGCTGGTCTGTATAGATATCACTTTTAATGAGCAGGGATTAGTCATATTTGTGTATTCTTTTAAAGCCACTTTAAAATTTTAAATTTGGCTTGTGGCATTTCCTAGGAACATGGATAAGATAAGAATGTCATGAATTTTTTGTTCATATTTTAAGAAAACTATTCAAACTGCTAACCCCCTGAAAGTCAATATTCTCAAAGTCTTTGGACTTTTTTAGCAACAAGGCTCTTTTTTTTTTTTTAACAACAAAATCTTACTCTAATCAACAAAACCAACAAAAACAAAGCATCCTGGTAGATTCTTAGATTCCATGGAAGATAGCTTGAAAACCATGTTCTAAATAATAAATTATTCTTCCTCTATAGGACATTCTCAATATTTGTTTCTCTCTCACTCTGGCTTCACTAGTATAGGGAAGGACAAGGAAATTTCCCTTTTACAGATAGTCAAGAGACAAAGACCTTATGTTTTAGGGGCTGTACTGGAAGGAGATACAATGATGGCATTGTTATATAAGGACATGGAATGTATTTCTCAGGGAAATCTGTGGTCCAAAAATTGGTTTATGTCTACAGTCATATTAGTTGTTTAGCTGTGTACAGCTGACCTTGAATAAAATGGATTGGAAATGCATGGGTCCACTTTTATGTGGCTTTTTTTTTCGATAAATACATTGGAAAATTTTTTGGAGATTTGCAACAATTTGAAAAATCTCACTGACGAACCATGTAGCCTAGAAATATTGAAAAAATTGCCTGGAGGTGGTGGCTCACGCCTGTAATCCCAGCACTCTGGGAGACTGAGGTGGGCGGATCACTTGAGGTCAGGAGTTTGAGAACAGCCTGGCCAACGTGGTGAAACCTCGTCTCTACTAAAAATACTGAAAGTACAAAAGTTAGCTGGCCGTGGTGGCGCATGCCTGGAATCCCAGCTACTCGGGAGGCTGAGGCAGGAGAATTGCTCAAACCCGGGAGGCGGAGGTTGCAGTGAGCTGAGATCATACCACTGCACTCCTGCCTGGGCGACAGAGCAAGACTCTGTCTCAAAAAGAAAGAAAGAAAAAGAAAAAAAATACTGAAAAAATTAAGAAAAAGATATGTCATGAAGGCATTAAATTAATGTAGACACTCATCTGTTTTATCATTTACTGCCGTAAAATGTACACAAATCTATTATAAGAAGTTAAAATTTATCAAAACATGTATACAAACACAGACTGTACCTGGTGCTATTTGCAGTTGAGAGAAATGTAAACAAAAGTAAAGATGCCGTATTAAATCATAATTTCATAAAATTAACTGTACCCATACTGTGTACTGTAATAATTTTGTAGCTATGTCTTGTTACTGTTGTAAGGAGCTCAACTGTTTTGAGTATCTGTTTAAAACATTGTGATGCTAATCTCCTCCATGTGAGCAATTAATCTCTCCAGTAAAAGGCCTATCAGAGTAAAAAGTAATCTCTCGTGATTCTCAAATATTTTTCATCATGTTTAGTGCAATATTGTCAACCTTGAATAACACCAGTAATGCTGGAAGTGCTCTTAAGGAGCAGAGAAAAATCATGACATTACAAGGAAAAGTTGAATTGCTTGATATGTACCATAGATTGAGGTATATAGTTTGGATTGAGGAATAGTTGCCCACCATTCCAAGATAAATGAATTCAACAAAAAGATCATTGTTTAAAAAAAAGAAATTTGTAAAGCTGTCTCTGCAGGTATGTCAGCAGGCACAGAAACCTTGTACTTTTTGCAAAACACCGTTTTGTCTCTAGTTGAAAATGCAAGCCGTGCATGGTGGCTCATGCCTGTAATGCCAGAACTTTTGGGAGGCTGAGGCAGACAAATCACTTGAGCCTGAGAGATGAAGATCAGCCTGCGCAACATGGCGAAAGCCCATCTCTACATAAACATACAAAAATTAGCCAAATGTGGTGGCACATGCCTGTAGCCCCAGCTACACAGGAGGCTGAGACAGGAGGATCATTGCTTGAGCCTGGGATGCGGAGATTGCAGTAAGCCCAGATTGCACCACAGCACTCCAGCCTGGGTAACAGAGTGAGAACCTGTCTCAAAAGAAAAGGACAAAGAAATGCAGCTTTTTGGGTGCATGATACCCATAGACTGTAATGTGATTTTAGAAAAAACAAAGAGATTATATGACAATTTTAAAGCAAAAGGAAGGTGAAGGATCTAAAGCTGGAGAATTTCATGCCAGTAAAGGATGGTTTAATAATTTTAGAAAGATGTTTGACTTTAAAAATGTCAGGATAACAGGAGAAACAGCTCCCGCCACCCAAGAGTTCCCACATGTTATTAAGAAAACAGTTGAGGCCGGGCGCAGTGGCTCACGCCTGTAATCCCAGCACTTTGTGAGGCCGAGGCGGGCGGATCACGAGGTCAAGAGATCGAGACCATCCTGGCCAATGGTGAAACCCCATCTCTACTAAAAATACAAAAATTAGCTGGGTGTGGTGGCGCGTGCCTGTAGTCTCAGCTACTAGGGAGGCTGAGGCAGGAGAATTGCTTGAACCCAGGAGGCAGAGGTTGTAGTGAGTGAGATCACGCCACCGCACTCCAGCCTGGGCAACAGAGCAAGACTCGGTCTCATTCGTGAATGAATGAATGAAAAAGAAAAAATAATTGAGGAGAAAGGATAGCTGCCTGAACAGATAATTTAATGCAGACAGAAGTGCCTTATTCTAGAAAATAAAAATGTCACAGAGGACATTTATATTTGTAAGGAAGAGAAATTTGATTTGATACAGGAAGGGACAGGCTAACTTTGCTGTTTTATGCAAATGCAGTTGGGTTTATGATCAGGACTGCCCTTATCTATAAAGCTGCTAACTCTGTAGCCTCAAACAGAAAAGATAAATACCAGCTGCCAGCCTTTTGCCTATACAACAAGGAGGCCTGGACAGTGAGAACCCTTTTTTTTGGGTTGGTTCCATCAGTGCTTTGTCCCTGAAGTCAGGAAGTACCTTGCCAATAAGGGACCACCTTTTAAAGTTCTTTGATACTGGACAATGCCCCTGGCCACCTAGTAGCCCATGAGTTTAACACTGAAGATATTGAAGCCATCTACTTGTTCTCAAACAAAACAATATCTCTAATTCAGCCTCTAGATCAAGAGGTCTTAAGGACCTTTAAGGCTCATTACACATGATACTCTATGGAAAGGATTGTCAGTGCTGTTAAAGAGGACCCCAGTAGAGAGAACATCATGAAAGTCTGCAAGGATTACACAACTGAAGATGTCATCATTGTTTTAGAAAAAGCCATGAAAGCCATCAAGCCTGAAAGAGTACATTCCTGCAAGAGAAAACCGTGTCCAGATGTTGCGTGTGACTTCACAGGATTTATGACAGAGGCAATCAAGGAAATCATGGAAGAGACTATAGATATGGCAAAGAAGGTGGGGTGAAGGGTTTCAAGATATGGATCTTGGAGAAATTCAAGAGCTAATAGACACCCCTCCAGAGGAGTTAAGGTGACTTGATGGAGATGAGTGCTTCCAAACTGGTACCAGATGATGAGAAAGAAGTAGTAGAAGAGACACTACCAGAAAACAAGTTGACATTAGACAGCCTGGCAGAAGGGTTTCTATTAGTCAAGACATTGCTTTTGACTTTTATGACATGGACCCTTCTATAATACAGGCACTGAAACTAAAGCAAATGGTGGAAGAAGGATTGATACTATATGAAAAAGCAAAACAAATTATGATGTATGTCTGTAAAGTTGCACTAAGTGTGTCTGTCTCCCCTTTCATCTCTTCCCCCTCTGCCACCCCTGAGACAGCAAAACTAACCCCTCCTCAGTCTACTCAACCTAAAGATGACAAGGATGAAAACTTTTGTCATAATCTACTTTCACTTAATGAGTAGTGATTTTCTCTTACGATTTTTCTTAATAGCAATTTTTTCCCTCTGGCTTACTATAAGAATTTGGTATATAATACAGCATAGAAAATATGTGTTAATTAACTGCTCATGTTATCAGTAAGTCAACTTCCAGTCAACAGTGGGCTATTAGTAGTTAACTTTTTTTTTTTTTTTTTTTTTTTTTTTGATGGAGTCTTGCTCTGTCACCCAGGCTGGAGTGCAGTGGCACGGTCTCAGCTCACTGCAACCTCTGCCTCCCAGGTTCAAGCAATTCTCCTGCCTCAGCCTCCTGAGTAACTGGGATTACAGGCACCCGCCACCATGCCTGGCTAATTTTTTTGTATTTTTTGTAGAGACAGGGTTTCACCATGTTGGCCAGGCTAGTCTTGAACTGCTGACCTCGTGATCCACCCGCCTCGGCCTCCCAAAGTGCTGAGATTACAGGCCTAAGCCACCACACCCAGCCTAGTAGTTAACTTTTTAACTTTTTAGGGAGAGTCAAAAGTTAGACATGTGGCCAGGCACGGTGGCTGACTCACGCCTCTGATCCCAGCAGGAAGACCACTTGAGCCCAGGAGTTGAAGACCAGCCTGGGCAACATAGCAAGACCTTGTCTGTATACATTTTTTTAAAAAATTAGCCAGGCATGGTGGTGTGTGCCTGTGGTCCAGCTAATTGGGAGGCTAAAGTGGGAGAATCGCTTGAGCCTGGGAGATCGAGGCTGCAGTGAGCTGTGATCGCACCACTGCACTCCAGCCTGGGCAACACAGTGAGACACGGTCTCAAAAAAATAAATAAATAAAAATCATACATGGATTCTTAACTGCATGGGTCAGTGCCTCCAACCCTTATATTGTTCAGGGGTCAACTGTATTTGATATATTTGGATAGCACTGTACATACTCGTGTATTTTAGAATATACATATAATATTGCTCTTATAAATTACCTTTCATCCTCACAAGCTTAAAATATTTAGTTTTGTCTCTCTGGTCTCAAATTCTGGTGAACATCTTTTCCCAAGTTACTTTGACATCAATTTCTGTGGTTGCTCTCCTTGCATGCATACACCTCGTGCCTGGAGAGAGTATAGCTTAATGTTTACAAGCCATTCCTGTTTCAGTTACACACATAGACACCTGCATAAAATACACAGTTTTATTGATAAAATAAATCCAGCTTTTTACTACATTACAAGTGAGTTATTGGTTATCTTTGATAGTTTTACTTCAAGGAAGTTTCATGTGTTTTTTAAGAGATCTGTCAACATCCTGCTGAAATCTTACTGATTTTAGCATAGTGAATACAAAACTGCATTTTAAAAAAATAGAGTAAATTCCCATTTTGAGTTGTGAGATGCTTGCATCCCTGATGGATCTTTTACTTATAACTGGAGATGACAGATTGATTTTTACCCTTCATCTGTTAACAATTATGAACTGGCTTAGTGCGGTGGCTCATGCCTGTAGTCCTAGCACTTTGCGAGGCCAAGGCGGGCAGATCACCAGCTTGGTCAACAGTGCAAGACTATCACTACAAAGAAGAAAATATTAGCTGGGTGTGCTGGTGCACGTCTGTAGTCCCAGCATTCCGGAGGCTAAGGTGAGAGGATCACGCGAGCCCAGGAGTGTGAGGCTGCAGTGAGCTATTAGCGTAACACTGTACTCTAGCCTGGGTGACAGAGTGGGACCCTGTATCAAAAAAAATTATGAACTTATAAATAGGACATAGATATTTTTAAAATAGTAATTTTGAATATCCATTGTGTTTCAGACACTGCTAGTGCTTGAAACTGCGCAGTGAATAAGTTCCTGGAGCTGCTCACAGTCTGGTGTGATTGTAGTTGAATGCCGTAATAGAGGCATTGCACCATTCTGCAGTAACACGGAGAAAAGCAGAGCCACCTGGGGAGAAGCAAAAACGGCTTATGGGGATTGGGTGGGTCTTGAAGAAGAAAAGATGCTAAGTAATTGGAGTGATTAGGGAAGGAGTAGTGATTGTCATATTCAAGAGCTCGGAGGATAAAGGAGAGCCGAGTGAGGACGCAAGTGAATTGGTTTTGATTAGCCAATTTGGCGGGTTAGGGTGGGGGAAAATAGTGTGTGCAGATTTTGAAAATGTATGTTGTTGCCAGATTAGCATGGGTCTTGTGTTACAAACAAGAGATACAAGGTCTTGTTGGCAGTAAGTGCTGTCGAGGTTGTTTGAACAAAAGAACCACATGATCTGGTGTATATTTTAGGGAGAGAAGTGCCTACAGTTTGAACAGTAGTTAAAGAGGATGGGAGAGGATTTCTTCTATTATTAGATACTCCAAATTAGACCATTGTAATCTCTCTTAAGTTTTTGTTTCTGTAGGTAGGTAGGTAGGTAGGCAGGCAGATTAGATAGATAGATAGATAGATAGATAGATAGATAGATAGATAGATAGATAGATAGATTAGATAGATTAGATAGATAGATAGATAGATAGATAGATAGATAGATAGATAGATAGGATAGAGGTGAACTTTATCACAATGTTGTATGTGTTGGCTCTAGAGTTAAATGATAAAAGAATGTAAATGCTCCAGAAGTTCAGTTGATGATTTTCACTGATGGGAGTCCTAGAGTTTATGTATGGATAAAATTAGTGTTCTAAGATTTTACACTTAGAAGATTTTAAGTTACAGATTGTCAGTAGTAACCTTTCCTTTTTTCTCTCCCACAAAACTTATAGGTATTTACCTCCTGAGTGTTTTGTAGTTGGAAAAGAGCCACCAAAGATTTCCAACAAGGTTGATGTATGGTCAGTTGGAGTCATCTTCTTTCAGTGTCTTTATGGTAGAAAGGTAAATTCAATTCTGCTAGCCTTCAGCTATACATTGATAAATTAAGTTGAATTTTTCCTTCTTAAAAGCAAAATTTCACTAACTCAAAGTCAATTTAAATCCTTCTAAAGAAAGCCAGGCTTCTCCTCTATTTCTTCCTAAAATTTCCATGGATCAGAATTTATTTTAATGTCACACCAGTTTACTTGACCTGCTTTTTGCTTTCTTTCCCTTTTTTAAAGAAAAGAAGTAACTATCTGTTAACATGCTAATATTTGTCTACCATTGGGAATACTGGAGTCAATACTTTTCATTGTCCACTATTCACTTGACCTCCTCTTACACCCCCCACCCCACCCACACACACAGTTTGGCCTGGGTGGTCTGTTTCCCCCTGTTGCTTGTCAGGGAGATACCATCAAAGTTAGTCTTAATTATTTCCCAACATTTTTATATTGAAGTTGGAAGTACAGGTTACCATAGATATTATCTAGCCCACATCCCACCCCATCCCTTCATCAATAGGGGAAGAGAGGTTAAGGGATTTGTGTGGGATCGCCTCACTCCACATCCAGAGCTCCTTCATTTAAATTCGCCTGTGATACACAAAGTATTTGATCTTTGGAAATTGTCATAGGTATTTTCATTACTACTTCATCTCTTCTCTAATTGAACTTCATTGTTTAAGCATTCAGAATAAAGTTTTAAATTTCTTTTTATGTTTTTATCTTATATTGCAACAGCATTATTTTCTTCTTCTTACAGTGTTTAATCTATGTTGAAGATTGATTAGATAGGCTTTCTTGGCCTGCTATCAATTATACCTTGTTTGTATGAGAATTCATCTCAGGTTTCAAATAACTGAGGAAAATTTTGGAACACAAAATATTTGGATTTTGGATTTTGGGAATTCGCTTAGACAGAAATGATATCTGTGTTTAAATATTTTGTGAGAAAAATATCTCAACCTTTAATTTTTTTTTTTAAGCCATTTGGTCACAATCAGTCTCAACAAGACATTCTTCAAGAAAATACAATATTAAAAGCCACAGAAGTCCAGTTCCCTGTAAAACCTGTTGTAAGCAGTGAAGCCAAGGTATTAAATTTTTGTAAATGAGTTTTGTGAAGTAACTTTTCTTTCATCAGTTTTGCTGACAACAAGGTAAGTACTTTCCAAAAGTAAGTAAAGTCACAAGACTCGCTGCTGCAGGGGATCTGTCCGGCAGGAGCTGGTGATTTACTTTCAGAAAAGGAGTTGCATCAGCCTCTGGTTGCTACAGTTTTTATCTTTTAAGCAGCCAAATATGGTCCCTATTGTCTGTGTTCCTCAGCTGCTACTTTGAAAATTAGGGAAAAATCACAAGATCTGGGCTCATCATAACCTTTTATGTATTATGTATCTGCTTATGTTAATACTGAGATAGTATAAGTATATAAGAAATATTAAAAGTAATAATAGGGCCGGGCGTGGTAGCTCACACCTGTAATCTCAGCACTTTGAGAGGCCAAGGCGGGCAGATCATCTGCCGTCAGGAATTTGAGACCAGCCTGACCAATATGGTGAAACCCCATCTCTACTAAAAATACAAAAAGTAGCTGGGCATGGTGGCACATGCCTGTAATCCCAGCTACTGGGGAGGCTGAGGCAGGAGAATCACTTGAATCTGGGAGGTGGAGGTTACAGTGAGCTGAGATCATGCCATTGCACTCCAGCCTGGGTGACAGAGCGAGACTCCGTCTCAAAAAAGAAAGAAAAAAAAAGTAATAAATACCATTTATTTTAGTGCTTTTATATACATTATCTTGTAACAGCCTTATGTTGTAGGTACTTTTGTTATTCCCATTTTATAAAAGAGGAGAACAGCCATGCCATGGCAAAAGGACCTTGTTCAGGATCATACCGGCTAGGAGGCAGCAGAGCTACGGCTCACAAGTATCTACTCCTCCAGACTCCAAAGTCCACAGCCTTGACCTCTGTACTGCTCTGTATTAGCTCTTGAGAGCTAATCCAGTATAATCCATATGTCTGTATAATAAAATTACAGGAAATAGCTATTTCTAATTAATAGCAAAACTTTTTTGGTGTTCAGTATCTTCCTGCCTTCATCCTATTGGCCTTTTGTGTTTGTGTTTTTATTACTCCTCTGTTGCATTCATCACAAAGCTCTTTTCTCTGTTTGTAGGCTTCTCTTTTCTAAACCTGGTCAAATTCATAAGACAAACCCAAGAAGCTCCTATTTTTTTCTTGTGTGAATAGTGCAGGCCATAAGAATAATTCATAAACAAACACTATATAGTTTCTATATTCTCTTATTCTTACATAGTGCAGATACATACTGTGAGATGTTTGGGGTCGTAGTAACCTACCTAATTGAAAATATGCTGAGTTTTGTGTAATCTCACTGATTGTGTTTATTAGAACTGTCCAGCATTCCATTTTGTCTATCTTTATTGGTTTTTTGTAAATTATTTGAATGGTGGTTAGAACATTTTGACAATTAAAAAGATAAATATAGGCCAGGCATGGTGGCTTACACTTGTAATCCCAGCTCTTTGGGAGGACAAGGCAAGATGATCACTTGAGGCCAAGAGTTCAGGAACAGCCTGGGCTGTAACATAGGGAGACCCCATCTCTTAAAAAAAAAAGGGGGGGAGCTAGGCTTAGTAGCTTATGCTATAATCTCAACACTCTGGAGGCAGAGGTGGTTGCTTGAGCCCTGGGGTTCAAGACCAGCCTGACCAACATGGCAAAACCTGGTCTCTACCAAAAATACAAAAATTAGCCAGGCATTGTGGTACACACCTACAGTCCCAGCTGCTTGGGAGTCTGAGGTGGAAGGATCACCTGAGCTCAGAAAGGTCAAGACTGCAGTGAGCCATGATGATACTGCTGCACTCCAACCTGGGGGACAGAGCGAGACTCTGTCTCAAAAAAACAAATAGGCTAGGCGCAGTGGCTCACACCTGTAATCCCAGCAATTTAGGAGGCCTAGGCAGGCAGATTGCCTGAGCCCAGGAGTTCGAGACCAGCCTGAGCGACATGGTGAAACCCCATCTCTACTAAAATTACAAAAATTGGCTGGGCGTGGTGGCTCACGCCTGTAATCCCAGCAGTCTGGGAGGCCGAGGTGGGCAGATCACGAGGTCAGGAGATCAAGACCATCCTGGCTAATACAGTGAAACCCCGTCTCTCCTAAAAATGCAAAAAATTAGCCGGGCGTGGCAGCACGGGCGCCTGTAGTCCCAGCTACTTGGGAGGCTGAGGCAGGAGAATGGCGTGAACCCAGGAGGCAGAGCTTGCAGTGAGCAGAGATCGTGCCACTGCACTCCAGCCTGGATGACTGAGCTAGACTCTGTCTCAAAAAAAAGAAAAAAAAATACAAAAATTAGCACGGTGTAGGGGCCTGTGCCTTTAGTTTCAGCTTCTGAGGATGCTGAGCTGGGAGGATCGCTTGAGACTAAGAGGTAGAGGTTGCAGTAAGGTGAGATATAACCACTGCACTCCAGCATGGGTGACAGAGCAAGACCCTGTCTCAAAAAAAACAAACAAAAGAGATAAATATTCTTATTTTAAAGCAAAATGAATTATTTTTGTAAGATAAACATGACTGCTTTAAAAAATACTTTAACTGTGCTAGCATCTAAATCTTGTCTTATTTTCTGTCTGTAGCCTCATTGAGAACAGAAATTAAATGAATTTAGTTGACCCAAGATCTGTTTTTTTAATACTGACCAAAAAGGCCAGGAGGAATGGAGTTGCCAAAGGCAAAGTCTCATTTAGCCATTCCTGGTTCTCTTCTTAGGCTCTTTATAGGTGCCACAGTCACCTTTTTGAGATCTGGAATCCAGGAAGGGTTAAGGGGTTGTTGGGGGGATATAATATTAATAAGATACAGTTATATATCATAATATTTTAATGTAATATATAATATCTCTATATTCTGTATCCCTACAGAAGATACCTTTGCCGAGTATGTTTCCTGACTCGGTGTGGGCATCTTTAAGTACATTACTTGTTGCAGACTTCTTAATCTTAACCTTGCTATTGATAGCCTTTCCACCCCTCAAACTCTAACATATCAGTCTTGATGTTTTTTCTCCCTCTTAATCATTTTTCAGAGTGATCTCTGAAATTTTGTTAAAGATAAAAAAGATAAGACCTCTAAGGGATCAGATTGACTTCTGATAAACAGTAAGCTATGGTAAAATTAGAATAGCTAGTATATTTTTAGAGAAAAATAGACTTCTAATGAATTTCAAAGCAAAGAAAGTACAAAGTAGTTACTTTTTAATGTGATTATACTTCTGTTTAGTGGTATATATTAATTTCTAGTGTCAGCAATAAGAAAGGGAAACAATTACCAGTTACCTCCTGAGAATATTTTATCTGTTGTCACCTCCCCCCCAAAAAAAGGATGAACCTCAAAGTTTAATATTAAGTGAAAGAGGCCTGGCAAAGGAGAACATAATTTGTAATTCTATTTATATAAAATTCAAAACAATCAAAACTTAACTGTGGTTAGAAGTCAAGATAAAGGTTACCCAGGTTCGACTGGGGACAGAGCCAGTGCCTGGAAGTGAGCATGAGGGGGATTCAGAGGTTCTTTTTCTTGATCTGGTTGCCAGTTACATAGATGTATTTACTTTGTGCTGTGCACTTACGATTTGTGTGCATTTCTAAAAATGTGTTACACTTCAAGAAAGGTTTTATTTGTAAGAGGCTATTCTCAAAAACTAAGTAAAATTGGTTTGAGAAAAAAAAAATGTGATTATATTCCATTTATTTAGCTTTTCCAGGAGTGTAATGATGCATAGGGTTAACCTGGGAAACAATATCCCTAATGGAAGTGTCACTTCAGTGGTCTCTTCATCTAAAGAAAGTCTTTATGTCAGTAGGAAAAAATATTATGGCTGAAAATGGCATCTTACCCTTTGCTAAACTGAAGTGATAACAAAATGGGATGAGGGTGGGAGGACTGTTTAGCAGAAGAAAAATGCTAGAAAAGGAAGTCTTCAGAATTTCGTAAGCAGAAATAACTTTCCAGTATAAGTTCAAATGGTTGCAGTAGTAATTTAGACTGTAAAGTGAACCACTGCAGGGACTTCAAGTGGTGAGTTGCATTTGGAGTGAGAATTTTATTGCTGCAGAATTTTCTTTTAAGATTTGAACTTCCAATAAAATGAGATCTACTTATGTCTTAAATGTGTCCATCCTTCTGTTGATTCAGTTGATTGATATTTAGAAGGGAAAAAGATCATTAATTGCTGACTTTTTCTTTCTCTTTTTGAGGCCTTTATAAGACGCTGTTTGGCATATCGAAAAGAAGATCGATTTGATGTGCACCAGCTGGCAAATGACCCATACCTTCTCCCACACATGAGAAGATCAAATTCTTCAGGAAACCTACACATGGCTGGGCTGACAGCATCCCCTACGCCCCCTTCTTCAAGCATAATTACTTACTGACTTTCCTCCAAGATTGGCATGATATCTTTGAATTGCTTCCAGATGCACACTTGAGTTTGAGAGCATTTGAGTGTTTTTTTTTGTTGTTTTTTTTTTTGTTTTTTTTTACACAAGACATGGTTAAGAACTGTTTGTGAACTGAAGTTCCTCATAGTATCATTTGTATGAGAGTGGATCATGGACAATGAATAAATGCACACTTCTGACTATAATTTTGAGCAGTGAACGATGACTGCCTGTTACAAAGAAACAGGAATACCATGTTAAGATAGAAGAAAAAACTTTGTTTATTTGGGGGAACACTGTAAATAACGTTTATAATAGTTAAATACATTTGGTTGTTACTAGAGAGTTCTAATATGAAGGGTAGTTTTTCATTATTTAAAAACACATGGAAAAATAAGAGACATATTTCTAACATACGAACTATAGTGCCTGGATACATTCTTCAGCATTTGGCAGTTAATCTGCTGAAACCAAAGTAAGAACTGAATGACAGTGACAGTTGTGTTTTATAGTAATAGAATGTGAGAGTTAGAATCTTTGGACAAAGTTAGGCTTTGTCATTTGCCTATTCTGGCTTTTACCAAGTTGTACCTCGAGATCACATGTCCGTTTTCTTTCACTGGTTATATTAAAGGGAGAGCTATTATTTCTAAATACTTTACACTTTTGACAAAATGAGCTGCTTGTTTTGAAATCAGTTGAATTCACTAAATTATAATATTGCCAGTGTTTTCAACGTGTTAGAATTGATAACAGGTATTTTTCTTTTGTTACCAGGCCTTGTTCATCAAAACAGGTGACAGTATGTAACCAAATGCAGACCAGTTCTATGCAGGATAATGATAAATTCCCTTCTAGCTCTATTGTAAATTGTTGTACAGATGTCATATTTCAATTACTAAGTTTCAGCAGCTTATTCTTGTACAAATGTTTAAAATATGGCTTTTCTAATTGGATATTGTATTTTTTTTAAGTCTTCTTGAAGGCGCTCTAATTGCTGCTAAATGATGTTGCTTCTTTGCTAAAAAAATTAAATGACCTAGAAGGTGCAAGTTGACTGTACATCATAGAGAGATATTAAAAAGCATACAGTCATTAACAATCAAGACGTAAAAGTGATCCATGTTGGACATAATTGAGTTTTTTAAATCAGTTTATTGGGTTCTAGGGCTGTGGAGCACATAGATACTAGATTTATAATTTGTTCATGGTTATTCTGCATTTCTAGAAAGTTCTTATCAGCAAGATGGTCCCATAAACAAATTTCTTGTGGTTTGTACAGATTTGTTAAAATGTGAACATTTTCTAACTGCCTTGTAGGGTAGAAACCATATTTTTCAGGATGCTGTATTTCACTCCTGTAAGGACTTTTTCTTTATTGTCACATTCATAATGCTGATACTTACATGTAAGTTGTTCATGTTGCAGAAAAAGGAGGTTATACTTACCACGGATTCTCTTTAATATTGTACAGTTAAACTGTATTTCTGATGTTGCAAGCCATTTTGTTTTTTCATTGTACATAGACACATTGTCTCTTTAAAATGCTGCTGAAATTGTAGAGAATATAGCCAAAACAGTAATAAACAATGACAGTTAAAATGTAAAGACTATGAAAATGACATTGGAAGGGAGCTTTCAAGATGGTAGGATATTGACTGACTGAGCTCCTTTACTTAAAAATCAGCTGAATAAATTCCTTAAGTATACTTCAAGACAAGTGTAAATTGTTTCAAGCTGTTAAAGTTAAACCTAATAACCATTATCAAGGCAACTCCTGGGTAAGTAACACTTAGAACTATCAAGAGTGGTTTAAGGGGCCGGCTATACCCATTCCTCTGTAGAGCAGATAGAAATCCTATTAAAAAAATACTACACGGTAATGAAATCTTAGCATTGATTGAGTGCTTTAGGTGCTGCCTGCAAGTTTTCAGTTTTGTTGTTGGAGTTTTCATCTTTATGAATTATAAAGTCCTGTGTTCATAAAGTAACATTTCAATTCCTGAACTAAAAGAAAATGCCCAGTTTGCTTAAAATTTGGGGGAGATACGAAGTTAATGTGTAAATCTAACTTTGAGGTTCAGTCAGTGTAATAGTATAGACCTAGAGATCACTGCTTTACCATTTTACTTTCAAATGAGTGAGAGCGACTGCTAGTGTCAGAACGCAGGAAAGGGGAAGAACAAGCCCTGAAATGAAGTTGCTTTCTTGACCTGGGTTTAGGTCATCATTTTTAAATCAAAGATGTATAGGAGATGAATCAACTTACAGACCCGTGTTTTCCTTCTAAAAGTTTCCCAAAGAAATGTTATAGATTTTGAATAACATGCCAGTGATCCAGCAGGTCCAAGATGGCTAATTGAGCCACATTGAATAACTTACTTTTACCCTCACATGGAAAGTTGGTATCTATTGCTAAATGATTTCAAGGTCACTCTGACAGTCTTTGACACTATTTTTTTAGGCTTTGATTGTTTTCTAGTCTCCTGGTGTCTGTCCTCAGAATTAAAGCGTGTCCTACATCCCTAAGATAAGAGCCAAGGCCTCTTTTAAGAGTCAGCACTGATACAGCGTAAAATCTACGGTTTTGCATATGATTTAAAAAAATCTTTCTTTGATTTGAATTTGCTTTAGTGTGTACATGTTGAGAGGAAGTAAGTGTAGAAACCACCCTAATTTGTAAGTGGGGAGTTGGAGATACTTGGTAGTTTTTCAAAAATACTCAATCTTTTTTTTCCCTTTTCTTTTTAACACTCACTGCCATCTCCTTCTAAAACAACTCTATCAGTTTAAATGGCATATAAAATGTGAACAAACACCTCATTACATGAAGTCAAAATGGTGTAGAGCTTCAGTGAAACATCTGAAGAGTATATTATGTGTTGTTTTGCTGTTCATCATTACTTATTAAATGCAGTAATGTTGATTGCCCTCATGCCATTGTGTATTAGTGGTAAACAGTACAGTTCACCTAGATTGTTTTTTTTTTTCTGTTTACAACCTAGATTGTTAATGTACTCATAAAATTTAATTACATTGCTGTTTGATTTTTGTGTGAATGTTATAACCTTAACTTACACATTTAAAAGCCCATTGACAGGTCTTTCTCTAATTCTGCCTTACGTTTTGTCCTGTTATCTGATGATTTTTCTTCTACATATATATACTAAATTTCAGTGTTCTGAAGATTTAATCTAATTCAAAAAGTGCTTTTAGGCCGGCAGTGATGGCTCATACCTATAATCCCGGCACTTTGGGAGGCCGAGGCAGGTAAATCATTTGAGGTCAGGAGTTGGAGACCACCAGCCTGACCAACATGGTGAAACTCCATCTCTACTAAAAGTACAAAAAAATTAGCCAGGTGTGGTGGTGTGTACCTGTAATCTCAGCTACTCAGGAGGCTGAGGCAGGAGTTTTACTTGAACCCCAGAGGTGCAGGTTGTAGTGAGCCGAGATCACACTACTGCACTCCAGCCTGGGTGACAGGCTCAAAAATAAATAAATAAATAAAGTACTTTTAGCAGCTAGTTTTAGAATTAAATTGAAATTCTAGTTCCTGTGTTTCAGTTCATTCTGCAGCAGTTTTAGAATTTGTATAACTTGTTTTTCAATTTAAATTAGATGTATTTCCTACAACAAAAACATCTCCATTTACCTTCCCCTACTTTCCCTTCATTCCTTTTCTCTTTTGTGAGGATTCCCTACCTTCCCTCCCCCGCTCCATCCCCGGGAATTCTATAATTTTTGAAAGGGAAAGATTTGAGTAAATGTGTTTAAATCAACCTTTAAAGTTATTTGCAGAGAGCCAGAGAATGGGGTGGAAGAGTTATTTATAGTTAGGACAAAAATGCATGGCTTTCACCTGGAAATCTTCATTTGTCTAAAATAATAGGGATGTGGATTATCTACACACATATGACTGGTTTTGTTTTTGTTTGAGGCACGGTTTCACTCTGTCACCCAGGCTGGAGTGCAGTGGCGCCATCTCGGCTCACTGCAACCTCTGCCTCCTGGGCTCAAGCTGGGACTACAGGCGTGTGCCACCACGCTCAGCTAATTTTGTACTTTTTGTAGAGATGAAGTGTCACCATGTTGCCCAGGCTGGTCTTGAACTCCTGGGCTCAGGTGACCTACCTGCCTGGGCCTCCTAAAGTGCTGGGATTACAGGTGTGAGCCACAGTGCCTGGGCCATATGACTGTTTTAAGAAGAGCAATAAAATAGGTTAAGATATCAATTTTTTTGAACCAGAGTCTTTGGATTAAAATGTTGACTAACATTTACTACCTGTGTTTCTGGTTCCTCATCTGAAAATTAGGAGTGATAACTACCCATCGTGCAGAGTGACTGCAAGGAAGGAATAAGTGAATTCACGAATGTAACACACTCAACCTTGCCCAGCTCACAGTAGGTACTGTATCTGATAAGCTGCTATTGTCATCCCTTTTTAAAACTCCAAGATTATTCTGTTAGCCCTATTTATAAAATTCAGTCTGCTTTGCTTCCTGTGGTAATTTTAATTATTTTAAGAAATAACTTTCACAGTGCTTGACTGAGGTTTCAAACAAGTGATGATTCGATTGTCTGGAAATGGAAGGTGAGGAAATGTAGCAATTTGAAACAAAAAGTAGTAGCTGTGTGTGTGAACTAATTGCCAAAAGGACCATGCCCTGTTGGTGCTGTTTCCTCACAGATATCTGTCATATTTTCCAGAGTTTCCTTGCCAGTAACAGCTGATTGAGGTAGGACAGATGACAGTATCCCTGTTTTACAAAGGAGGAGACAGATTTGGAGGGGGGAATAACTTGCTAAAGCTGCATAACTAGTAAGCACAGCTTTTGGAGCCTTGGAGCAAGGTTCTTAACTATGTTAACATCTTAGTATATAGTAAACATGGCTTAGTGAGTTAAATCTCATCATGACTCTTCAAAGGTGACAGCCAAATAGCTACAAACATTATTGTCATCTTTTTAAAAGAGCAAATCTAAAGGTTTTTTTTTTTTTTTGAAACAGGGTCTCTGTCACTCAGGCTGGAGTGCAGTGATGCAGCCTCAGCTTACTGCAGCCTTGACCTCCCGGGCTCAAGCCATCCTCCCACCTCAGCCTCCCAAGTAGCTGGGGCTACAGGTTCATGACAGCATATCCGGCTACTTTTTTTGTATTTTTTGCAGGGGCTCACCGTGTTGCCCAGGCTGGTCTCAAACTCCTGGGCCAAGTGATCCACCCACTTCAAAGTGCTAGAATTACACGCCTGCCCTACGAATGTTTCCAGTGTTAGATGAAGAATGAGTCACTAGAGAGCAGACCCCTGCCACAGACCCATTCTAGGTAAGATGGAGAGTGGGTTGCACCTTTTTCTGTTCTTACATCTTTTTCCCTTGCATTTTTAGTCAAAGATCAGGTCCATCGATGAGCTACCCCATTCCACCTGTCTTACAGAAAGTACCTCACGGAGGTCTTCTTCTGCCCACTGTCACAGGCACAGAAAGTACACCTGGCTCCTCTTCCTGCAGTGGTACCAGTTGGTTTAAAAAAAAAAAAAAGTCGGGCGCAGTGGATCATGCCTGTAATCCCGAAACTTTGGCAGGCCGAGGTGGGTGGATCACCAGTGGTCGGGAGTTCGAGACCAGCCTGACCAACATGGAGAAACCCTGTCTCTACTAAAAACACAAAATTAGCCAGGCGTGGTGGTGCATACCTATAGTCCCAGGTACTCAGGCGGCTAAGGCAGGAGAAACGCTTGAACCCGGGAGGCAGAGGTTGCGGTGAGCTGAGATTATGCCATTGCACTCCAGCCTGGGCAACAAGAACAAAACTCCGTCCCCCCCAAAAAAAAAGTTTAACTGACTCCAGTAAGTCAGTAACTCCTCTAAAGGAAGTCCTGAAACTTTGGAGAGAGATTTCACTAATTACCAGTTCACCAATATATGGCCCCTGAACATTGTATCTCGAAGTCTTCTGAATCTGATGAAATTACCTATGTGTAGTGTTCTACCACCAAGATCACAAATGGGTACTTCTGATTGCATCAGGTGACTCTACTTGGGTTTAAAATTTCTGTATGTAATTATGTTTAAGATTCTCTATGTGATCCATTTTCACCTGAAAGACCTTAGATTGTTCCCAGAACTATATGCCTTGGGTCAAATAGTGTATGTGCACGACCAGCATCCCACCTGTTCTTGATTGGGTGTGTGGTATGTCACAAGGGTACTAAGGTCTTACTTCTGTTATATGACAGACATCAAACTCAGATACTAAAATTACCTGATCCAAAGAATGAGCATGACTGATTTGTCACTAATATTAGTCATGTTTTTGGTGTTTCAAATGATCTTATGTCATATTGCATCCTAAGAGCATCTCTTTATGTCCGCTACTTGCCAAATTCATAACTTCCTCTTGAGATATTTAGAAAGATGAAAGTGGAAGAAAGCATGGGTTTGGAAGTCTGACCTGGCTTTGCCTCCCAGCTTTGTTACTTAATAACATGTGACCTTGCAGAAATCACTAACCTTTCTGGGGTCTTATTTTCCTTGTCTGTAAACTATTTCAATAGCACCTGCCTCATGGGAACTAAGAGTGGGGCTCAGTTGTTTTCCCAACTTATAATGGCACGGGCTGCAACAAAATGGAACAAATGCCACAGACGCAGAAGACAGATTCAAGAGGCCCCTATCAGAGGGTCATTATGTGTTTTGTATTTTTGGGGGGTTGGACCTGAGAATGGTTGGGAGATGTGAGGAGGAGTTGCTCAGGAGACTTGGCAGCAGTCTCCTACCTACTGGCTTGGAAGTTTTCTGTATTTAACCCATGTCTGTGCGTAACTGCTTAGTCTGAGCCCTGCCTGTCTTCTTGACTGTGGCACGCTCTTTAATGCCTCCTTTCCCCACTCCAGTACACACAGCTGTTGTGGAAGTGTGCATGTCCACCAAGGCGGAACAGGACTGCTGCAGGTTGGGGTCCCAACTGGTCTGTGTTTTCATCACTTTGGGGATGCTGTTTAGATCCCAAGAGTGTTTATGTTGAAACCGCTATGAAAATTAAACACTATTGTGGTTTCTGAACTAATGTAACAAAATTTATTGATACTTTGACAATGAATTTTAACTTCATTAGTAGGAATGAATATACACATACATACATATATTTTAAGGAGTTTTGCTGGAGTACAATAGCAGCTCACTACAACCTCCGCCTCCTGGGTACAAGTGATTCTCCTGCCTCAGCCTCCCGAGTAGCTGGGATTGCAGGCATGTGCCACCATGCCAGGCTAATTTTTATATTTTCAGTAGAGATGGGGTTTCACCGTCTTGGCCAGGCTGGTCTTGAACTCCTGACCTCAGGATCCACCCACCTCGGCCTCCTGAAGTGCTGGGACTACAGGCGTGAGCCACCGCATCCGGCCATAGTAGAAATATTTTTAAAGTTTAATTTCTGTGAGCTTCCTTCCCAGAAGTATAGACTATGTATGTACCTAGCTTTTAGTGAAAAAGCTTTAAAAGAAATTCAGCTTGGAAGAATGAGATCATGTATTTTTCTAGATGCAGAATTAGCCATGTAGCAACCAAGTTTGTATGAGAAACTTTACACTTAAGCAACATGAGTTGAGTTATTTGTCTTATGTCAATAGCATTTTAGTATTCAAACATATTTACCCTTACATTTGACTAGAAGAATACGTGCTTTGTAGTTTTGGAGGGTGAAATAACGTTTAGGGGAATGAAGCTATGCTAAAGTGCAGTTTAAGATGTTTCTTTGCTGATTTTTAAAAAAATTACACAATAAGGAAAGTAGTAACCTTTAATTGTAAATTGGCATATTTGTGATCAAGACTTAGAAGAAGTGACAGGTGATAGACTTTCCAGTGGCGGTTGTGGAAGATGTTCATTCCGCCAATGACCATGGAAATTGCTTAAGCCAAGTTTCATGTTCTGCAAGGGTCCCCAAACCCCAAGCCACAGACTGGTACTGGTCTGTGACTTGTTAGCAAACTGGCTGCACAGCAAGAGGTGATGGGCTGTTGAGTGAGCATTACTGCCTGAGCTCCACCGCCTGTCAGATCAGAGGCGGCGTTAGGTTCTCATAGGTGCACAGACCTTACTGTGAACTGCGCATGCAAGGGATCTAAGGCTGTACGCTCTTTATAAGAATCTAATGCCTGATGATTGAGGTGGAACAGTTTCATCTGGAAACGATGCCCTCAACTCCCGGCTGAGAAAAAATTGTCTTCCACGAAACCAGTCCCTGGCGCCACAAAAGTTGGGGACTGCTGTTCCACCACGGAAATTCATTGTATAAAGTTTACTCCTCCCCACATCTCTGTAAAAAACTATATTCAGAGACACAATTTTCGAAAAGCAGAGTTCTCATTGCCACGTTAGTTAGAAGGAACAGCATTCCCCCATTTATTTAATTATTTTATTTTATTTATTTATTTTTTTGAGACGGAGTCTCGCTCTGTGGCCCAGGCTGGAGTGCTGTGGCGAGATCTCGGCTCACTACAAGCTCCGCCTTCCAGGTTCACGCAATTCTCCTGCCTCAGCCTCCCCAGTAACTGGGACTACAGGTGCACACCACCGCGTCCGGCTAATTTTTTGTTGTATTTTTTACTAGAGACAGGGTTTCACCATGTTAGCCAGGATGGTCTCAATCTCCTGACCTCGTGATCCCTCTGCCTCAGTCTCCCAAAGTGCTGGGATTACAGGCGTGAGCCACTGTGCCCAGCCTTCCCCATTTATTTATTGGCCTGGCACTGCAAAATAAAAGTGGCAACAAAGTGACTTGTTTTGAACTTGTAATATAAACACTTCAAAAAGCTCTTTTCCTCTCACAAATCAACCATCTTGGCACTAGAGCTGTTTCCTTCACTGGGTCACTGAGTTGAATAAGATTGTGATGGAAACACTGACAGCTGTAGTAGTTTGCCATTACCACACAATTTAAAATTAAAGTCTGATCCTGGTCTCTACAAGAAATATACATAGGTTACAATTACTCTTCTGGCCTGGGCGAGGTGGCTCACGTGCCTGTAATCCCAGCACTTTGGAAGGCTGGTGGGAGGCTCGCTTGAGCCCAGGAGTTTAAACATCAGCCTGGGCAATATAGGCAGACCCTGTCTCTACAAAAAATAATGACTATTCTGTGTCCATTTACCCTTTTCTGATAGACTAATACTGTACCATATACAAGTTATTTAACAGATTTTAGTAAATATTGTTTAATTGACAAAAAGCCAAACATGGGAGCTTTCTGTGTACCTTTCTCAACTACTTCCCTAGACTGCATCATGAACATGTTATTAGGTGGTGTTGTTGTTTCATTGTTTTTTCCAAAACTATGAAATCTTCATCGTCCCCCCCCAACCACCACGCCCCGCACCCTGCACCTAAGTGTGAAATGAAAACAGGATAAGCTACAGTAACAAATTAACCCCCCCAAAGTTTGTTTCTCAGTTATGCAAAATCCACAGTGAGCTTGGTAACTCTCCTAGGCAACTTTACAAGACAGTTCTTCTCCAGGTGATGGCTGGGGCACCCAGGCTGCTTGCATCTTATGGTTCTATTCACATCAATCTGTAGTTACAGGAGAGGAAGGCAGGAAGGGAGGCAGCATCCTAGTTCTTAAATGCTTTGGACCAGAATTATCATTCCTTTCTAGAACTGAGTCGTGGCCTCAAATCAGCTGCACAGGAGGTACTATGTCTCTGTCACCATCAAGAATTAGCATATGACAATCCAGATTTACGTGTAACCTGCTTGTACCTTTTAAAGGGAATCTCTACTTCACATACATACATAGCTAGTCTGTGGGTCATGACTTTTGCCAGAGTTTGGGAGCTGTGTGGAACAGGAACCTGAAGAGCTTAGCTGAAAACCTCTCATCGGTAGGAATCCACTGAGGTGGCTACAGATGCCTGAGGCTCGGATGGGAAAACCTTGAGAACCATACCCAAGAATAAGAGCAAACCAGCTCAACGCCGTGCCCTCTGCCTGGTGGTTCATTTCGACTGGTTTATTGTGTAGATATTGAAGAAAAACAGAATATTTTAGATTGACATTTTTAAGTGAAAAAAAAAGATTCTAGAAAAAAGCCAGGATTATTTTAGACTCAGTTAATTATTTGAGATTCTCTTTTCCAACAACTCTACCACAGACTTTGACTTGGAATTACAAAGATGGAGAAAATAAACATTTCACTTGAACAGGGGTTTGTGTTTAAGGAAAGAGTAACAAGGACAATTTGTCGAGCACTTATGGTATACCAGTTACTGTAACCTACATTTCCTTGAATCCCCAAAAACAACCCTATGATTATGCCATGTTGTAGGTGGAAGAAGGGAGGGGTGCACTGGGGAGAGATTAAGTTGTTTGCTCAAATAGCAGGGATGGGATTTAACTCGAGCCTGGCTGACTCCAAAATTCAACTGAATTAGACATCACTAATTCTATAATCCATCAGCATCTTTTAAAAAATAAAAGTAACAAAGTGAGCCTGAATACGTTTTAAATGTCAAATATTCTTACAATGTTCTTGTGTTTTGAGAGTCTGAAATCCCCAACGCACTATGCAGAAACCTTTGAAGTGACCAAATGGCAGGGCGGAGTATTCAGTCAATTCATGGTGCAATATCTTTTTTTTTTTTTTTTTTTTGTTGAGTATCTCGGTGTTGCCCAGGCTGGAGTGCAGTGACACCATCTCAGCTCACTGCAACCTCCGCCTCCCAGGTTCAGGTAATTCTCCTGCCTCCGCCTCCCGAGTAGCTGGGATTACAGGTGGGCACCACCACGCCTGGCCAATTTTTTTGTATTTTTAGTGGAGACGAGGTTTCGCCATGTTGGTTGGCCTGGCCCATGGTGCAATATCTAATAAATTACATTTAACTTCCACGGATCGTGTTTGATACAGCTTTTTGAGATTTACAAAGTTATTTAATGAGATACTTAATTTTCTTTACAGAAAAGCAGTTGTATTGGGGAATTTTGAACAGTTTTTTGCTTAAACACTTTGGATTCAAGACCCACCTGGGGAAAAGTATAAATAGTGTTCTCTGGTTCTGAGTGAAGTCTGTAAATGTAGTCAGGGTGCAAGACAGCTCTGTTCTTCCCCGCCCTGCCCCCCCTTTTTTTTTCCCGAGTTGGAGTTTCACTCTTGTTGCCCAGACTGTGGTGCAGTGGCAGGATCTCGGCTCACTGCAACCTCTGCTTCCCGGGTTCAAGCGATGCTCCTGTCTCAGCCTCCTGAGTAGCTGGGATTACAGGCACATGCCACCATGCCTGGGTAATTTTTGTATTTTTAGTAGAGATGGGGTTTCATCATATTGGTCAGGCTGGTCTTGAACTCCTGACCTCAGGTGATCCACCTGCCTCAGCCTCCCAGAGTGCTGGGATTACAGGCGTGAGCCACCGCGTCCGGCTGACAGCTCTGTTCTTTAAGGATCAAATGATTTGTGTGTGTGTGTGTGTATATATGTAGTTTTTGTTTTTCTTTTTTGAGACAGGGTCTCGCGCTGTCACCCAGGCTGGAGTTCAGTGGTGCAATCACAGCTCACTGCAGCCTCAACTTCCTGGGTTCAAGCAATCCTCCCACCTCAGCCTTCCAAGTACTAGAGGCTCAAACCGCCACATCCAGCTGATTTTGTTCATTTTTTGTAGAGAGAGAGATCTCACTATGTTGCTCAGGCTGGTCTCCAACCCCTGGGCTCAAGTGGTCCTCTCAAAATGCTGTGATTATAGGCATGAGCCACCACACCCAGCCTAAATTGTATCTTTTAAACAACTTAGTGGGGATTTTTTTAAAAACAACTTTGTGGTTGTGGATGGCAAATTCAAGAATACAGAGCCTGGGACCTGGGTGTTAGAGGCAGAGTAGCCCTTGCCTTTCTGTCACACCCGGTCACATGCACAGCAAACCTCCAGAGATAGCCCATGCCCCCCCAGGGGGTGGTGGGAAATGGTTTGAAACCTCCTCCCCTCCCCACCCTGCTCCTTTCCGTAACTTCCTCCCAGGAAGGCAGGCCCCTCCCCACTCAAATCCCTGTCCAGGGTCCAGAGAAGGGAGTGGCCCAGGCAGAGAACCCCATTGAGTGCCCACCACATGCCAGGGACTGACTGCCACCCCTTCGACTCTTAACCTAGCACCCAATGGAGCTACACTCATTGCCTGTGTCTTTATGCGGCATATGGTGAATGCCCGTGGGGAGCTAGGTGCTGGAGAGAACTTTAAGTCAGACTTTGTCCCTGACACCAAGGCTTGAAGACAGATGGGTGTAACCCCTGAGGCCACCTCCCCTCCTCACAGGTCGCATTGTAGCACTTTCTCACCCTAGTCGTCCACTGTGCCTCTGCTGCTCTGCCAGTGTGCAGCGGCAGGATGCCCGCGCCCAGGAAGAATGCTGAAGCCAGGTGTGTGGCCCCTGCAGTGGTGGAAGCTCCCCCAGCAGCGGGCGGCCATTTGACTAGGCTGAATTGAGTTGGCTTCACAACCGAGGACTGATCACTGACTACACCATCTCCTTGTTGGGTAAAACAAACCCTAAATCACTGTTATTTTAAATTCTGATCAAAATGAAGATACTAATAGCCCTGGGGGCTGAGTTCTGAGAATCCCCCACGAGCTGCCCAAGGACCTTGCACCCAGGTAGGTCCTCCATGCAGCCCTGCAGTTGCAGCCTTGGTCTGTTTCTGCTCCAGCATCCCCGCCCCACACCTGCCCGGGTCGCAGGCTTGCTGAAAGAATCCCTGGATGGTTCCGATTTCCACCTGGGTACTAGGTATGGCCCCAGCTCTACCACCCCCTAGCCATATGCGTGTTGGAGAGACATTTAACCTTTCTGGGTTTCTCGGTTTTCATCTATAAAATGAGGGAATCGAGAGGGAGGATCTCCATACTACTGCCCTGATCCATAGGCATCAGTGTTTTTCAAAGCCACCAGGGCTGAGAAGTACTAGTCCATCGTTGCTTTTCTGAGCTCAGGGTTGAAAGAGTCCTTTGGCTAAAGAGCTGAAGAAGAAAGAGGACGCTCCCTCACCCTATCCAGCTTTTGGTTCTTCCCGGTCCGCTACAAGACCAGGGAAAATGTGAGTTACTCCTCCAGTCACAACTAGAGCAGGCAGGTGGAGGGTGGGGGATGAGGTGTGGCACGGCACTTTGCTGGACTTTAGTTTTTGGGGATAATGAACTCCTGAGATTCCTCCCACGCCATCAGGCTGGGAATGACTATGGCTCCTTTCTTAGGGATGCTCCGCCTTTCCCTCCTGCTCACAGGGAAACTGCCGACAGCTCCACGTTGGCCTGGCTTTTGAATCTCTGTTCCATATGAATTTTTTTTTTTTTTTTTAAACGAAAGGCCCCTGCTTGCTAAAAAGGAGGTTTTTCAGACCACTGACCTATGTAAGGGGCAAGCTCCCCGGGTACTTCACTGCCAAGAACAAAAAACACCCCCCTTATAAACACTCCCCAGGGCAGTGAAGTCTAAGCCCCTGAGCATGGCATTCAAGGCCTTTGGCGATCTGGCCCCGCTCCCCCTTCTGTGGCAACTGCTACCACTCCATACTTTTCACATTCCAGTCACCAGAGCTGTTTGTAGTTCCTGGGCACACCACGTGCCACAGTCCTGTGAGTCCTTGCAGAAGCTGTTCCCTCTGCCTAAGAGAAGCTCTTCCTTCCACTTTGACCACCGAAGAGAACCTCTATGCATCCTTCAGTGCCCTAATAGTAGCTGCCCGCGAACGCCTTCCTTGATCCCGCACATGTTAGTTACCCAGCCTCTGGGCTATTCTGTCCCCTCGCTCAATCACTAGATCCGAAATGGCTAATTTACAGGTAGCGCAGTGGGATGCTTTTGGATTCGGGACACCTGGGCCCAGACTCAGCCTCCCCGCCCCGGCGCCCCCGGGCCTGTGCACAGCAGGAGCCTCCGCTGCCCGCGGGTGTGGGTTGGACGAGGCCAAGGGCAGCAACCAGCCCGGGGCGAGGCCCGAGACCAGCACTGCCCTCGGGGGAAGCCGGGTGGGGGCGGTGCTCCTGAAGGCTCCAGCCCCGGGGAGGGAAGCCGGCCCCGCACCTCCCGCACTGGGCGCTCAGACCCCTGGTGCTTCTACGGCGTCTGAGGGTATCTCAGCCACCGAAGGGTGTCTCCGCCGCACCCAACGGGTCCCCCGGTGGAGAGATTTGCCTTCACATCTGATTAAAGGGGGCTTCGTTTGGTGAAGGCGCCCAGGCTCATCCCCCACGCAGCCGCACTGGGTCGGCGATGGAAAGAAAGCGGGGGACCAAAGCCCTTCTTCCAAAGAACAGAAAGTGCCCCACCGCGACGCCCCGGCCCCGCCCAGGGGCCCTGTGAGACCGGCCCGGAGACCCCGCGGCCGCTGGCGGGGCGCGGTTTTCCCAGGCTCCCGGCGCCACCTGGTGGCCCGTGGCGCGCACTGCGGTCTCCGCTCAGGAGGCCCCTTTGGCTCGGATCCCACTCCACGTGGGCGGCGGTAAGACCGGAGTTCCTGAACAAAGGTGAATGTCGTTCCAGGAACCTGCCGTGTGGGGACAGAACTGAGGCGTGGGACCGGACAGACCTACGTAGATTCAGCTCCTACCCGAAGCGGGGGCCTCAGTTTGAGCTCTCCAGGCGCACCTGCTTCCTGGGGCCTGCGGGAATTAACCCAATACCTCACCCAGCACTTCTCTTTAAAACCATTCCCTTTTCTCACTGAAGTTCATTTGTAAAATTAGCCATATCCAATGCAACTATTATTTTTTCCCCAAAATATGCTAAAATAAAATACATAGGCATTAAAGGAGGAAAGACAGTTTTCTTCACCCTGGGTAACACCAGTCCACGCGATCAAGTTCTGAACCTGAACCTGAACCTGAACCTGCCCTGAGGCCTGACCGGTAGCTCCTCCCTGCCTCTTCTGTCTCCTTCCGATTCAGCCACAGTGAACCCTCACCTGTCCCCTCCTGGAATATGGCAGCGTCACGTGCCAAAGATCCCAGAGGGTTGTCCTCTTTTCTCAGGTTGTACTACTTACCTAAGAGAGACCTGAATTTGGGAAAATGAATTAGTCTCTAAAGTTTCATGCCCTTTAAAAACAAAACCTTGACAGAGACCAAGGCAGGTAACCGTTCATTGAAATCAGAATGAGCTTTGAGCTCCTGGACTCATACAACAGGCACCTGTTTCTTCTTGATTTTATGAGGCTCCTCTAGCAGTTCTGTTCCTCACCACCAAGAAGCACACAGGTTGTTTAGCCATTGATCTCGAGTGGACGTGTTGGAACCATGCATACTTCACTACCTGATGGTAACACTGTTTCCAGAGTTCTAGAGGTCAAAACAGCGCCTGGGTGCAACGTGGACTCTTGCCATTGTGTTTCCGGGCTCTTTCAGCATAGCTGTCTGAGCTACACAGTTCCGGCCAAACTGATTTACAAACACAACACAGCATTGCAAATCAGTCACAGCACAAGTCTATTCAGGGAAATTTCATGGATAATTCTAACCTAGGGACAGTGTTGGGGGTTTCTGGCAGAGAGCTCCCTTAGTCTGATCAGTCATAACGCTGCTGGGGGAAAACGCTTCCCCAGCCCTGCAGCAGGGGCCGTCCTGGACAGACTGAAATGAAAGGCTTCAGAAGAGATGGAACACGACTTCGTGTTTTTTTTTTTTTTTTTTGAGACAGAGACTCGTTCTGTCGCCAGGCTGGAGTGCAGTGGCGCGATCTTGGCTCACTGCCGGGTTCAAGCGCTTCTCCTGCCTCAGCCTCCTGAGTAGCTGGGACTACAGGTACCTGCCACCACGCCCGGCCAATTTTGTATTTTTAGTAGATGGGGTTTCACCATGTTGACCAGGATGGTCTCGATCTCCCGATTTCGTGATGCGCCTGCCTCGGCCTCCCAAAGTTCTGAGATTACAGGCGTGAGCCACCGCGCCCGGCCCAGAACAAGGCTTTTTCTGGCTCTGTAAGTCTCCCATTCATCCACCCCCTAGATCAAAAAAACCCTATTGTTTTTAGTAATTAAAAAGTAATTCGCGCCACTGCACTCCAGCCTGGGTGACAGAGTGAGACTCCGTCTCAAAAAAAAAAAAAAAAAAAAAAGGCATTTTAAAGCCTGGCGCGGTGGCTCATGCCCGTAATGCCAGCACTTTGGGAAGCCGAGGCGGGTGGATCACCTGAGGTCAGGGATTCAAGACCAGTTTGACCAACACGTGAAACCCCATCTCTACTAAAAATACAAAAATTAGCCGGGCGTGGTGGCACGTGCCTGTAATCCCAGCTACTTAGGAGGCTGAGATAGGAGAATTGCTTGAACCTGGGAGGTTGCAGTGAGCCGAGATTGCACCACTGTACTCCAGCCTGGGTGACAAAGCAAGACTCCATCTCAAAAAAAAAAAAAAAAAGTAAAAAGTAATTGTGTTTTTAAAAAATTCTGGCAATATGCAAGTTTATAAGAAATGAGAAGTTCCTGTAACCCCACTCCCAGCCACCATAATTCAAGTGCTTCTGGAAGAGTCTTGCCCTGAACCTCAGGCCGACTTCTTAGTGTGGGTCTCAAACCAGGCCAGCCTGGCAAACAGGACCCTCCCCAGGAAGCAAGGCCATGGAGAGTGGAGGGTAAGAAAGTCAGTCAGGGATTCATGAACTCTTATTCACAACCCTTGGTTGTGAAAAGAGACTTGATGATCAATTCTAATAGAGTTGGTTGTTAAGGTAATCAATGGGTTGGGAACCCAGCATATGGCTTTAGGAAAAGAGACTAGTGAAACTCAAATTGTTGTTACTATCCCAGTCATTGTCCAGGGACATTTTCTCCCTCAGGTTTACCGTCTAAGTGGCTGCTTCAAATTTTGCTAACCTTAGTGCCCATTCCACACGATTCATTGGATCCTAAATAATGAAATCCATGAAGGACCTTGTTTCCTGATCCTGGGTCCCCAAGGGTTCTGGCCCCACTGACTGTAAGGAAACCTCGGTTTCAGCCATCCCTTCCCTCTCCCCAGACTCAGCTGTGTTACTACCAGCATAACACAGGGCTCTGCAAACTCAGACACCTGCGGGCGGTGGGCGTGGGGGCTGGTGTACGCAGGTGGGGCTGTGGGAATTGGAGACTGGGGGACACAGACTCCAAGGGGCGTTCATTTCCCTGTAGGATTGATCTGTTGCCAGAACTTGTGACTTTGAGAAACCAGAAATCTGGATTTATGTGAAACCTTCTGATTTTTAAATGTTGGCAATTAATCCATATTTTAATATATACAGGGGAGTTCAAAGGAAACATGCCTGGGGGGAACCGGTTTGCTTCCTCTTGTCTGCTGGGCAGAGCACTCTTATTATTCACCCCATGTACAGGAAACACTTAATGAATGCTGGCTACTGTTATTATCCCAAGCCCCAGCAGCCTTCATGGAGCATGGACTTGTAACTTGCCAGGAAATACACTGTAACCTCAACTCTGGTAACACTGAAAATCTGTGGCCCGCCTCCATCAATGGCTGGAGTGTGGCGTTTTCTCTAAACTGTCAAGCGACCAGAGTACTCACGTTTGTGTAACTCCCTGGAGAGGCAGTGGGGCGGCATCTGCACTTGTCTGCACTCCTCACTCCTCTGCTCTTTTGTGGTGCATTCTCACTCTCCTCACCCCTCTCTATTCCCCTCACCTGTAGCCCCCAGCTGGGAGTGGGACCCACTTGCCCTTCCACGTCCTGTTGTTCTAGTGCTTGAATAATTGGCTGTGGCATTAATTCCCCATTTTATCAATCGGCTTGATACACAAAAGGCCTATAAAGGAACACTTTGGTTAGCCAAGCCGGAAATCGTTCTTCTTAAATCTAATGCAAAAAAAAAAAAAAAAAACCCCAACAAAAAACCCATATATATACATATATACACACACACATATATATATGTGTATATATGTATGTATGTGACAAAAGGACCCCTCCTCTAACCTGTGCACTTTGCTTAGTGGTAAAAGTAGGTACCTAGCAAGAACGATGACCTTCCTATGCGCCTATTACTTCCCGCAGTTACAGGTCCACCCTCCCTGGGGAAGTTTTTTAAAACTCCAAGAGTCCAGGAATCAATATTCTAATTGAGGCAATTCTAATCTGAAGACAGGGTTGAAACCTTGCCGGGTAGTCAGATAATTAAAGAACTTCATCTTCAGGGTCACAGGGGGAAGGCCCAACCTTCCTTCACAAGTTACTGATAAAAAATAGGGCCACTCTGGAACAAACAACTTTTTCACAAATCAATCATTTAAATAAGATGTATTTAATTTTCTAATAAAATGCACCTGTAGTCAACTGCTGCTGGAGGCTTTAATGCCCATGGCTTTCCTACTGTGAGCTCCCTTAGGGCCCTGCCTGGATTTTTTTAACTCCTTCTCCACCTGCTAAAATGTAGGTCTGGCTAAGCCTTCTTCAGCGGCCAGAGAATGTTCCCTTCACCCAGACTCTCCAGGTCTCTGCTCAGCTGAGACTCTTCACTTGCTGCAGTTTGCGTGAAGTTGCTTCATGGTCCCACCTAAACCACAGGTTCCTTAACGGTGGGATCGGGGCTTCCATGTCACTACCGTAGCTCCAGCAGCCCACCAGTCTCTCATCTTCACTATAGTCAAAAGCAGAAATGTTTGGACATCCAAGGTAGAGCCATCTTTGAGCTTTAGTAGGTGCCTCTCAGGTGAGGAAGAGGCCACAAGGTAATTTCGAGGTCTTCAGAATTTTCAGGAAATGAACTAAGTTAAACTGCTCCCAGGTAAGCACAATTAGTAATGAACTAAAAATAAAACAGAAAAATCAGAGGGGAAAAGGTAAAGTCATTGATATGGTTTCGCTGTGTCCCCACCCAAATCTCTTCTTGTAGTTTCCATAATTCCCATGTGTTGAGGGAGGGATCTGGTGGGAAGTGATTGGACTATGGGGGTGGTTTCCCCACTGCTGTTATCGTGAGAGTGAGTTCTCACAAGATCTGATGGTTTCATAAGCCTCTGGCATTTCCCCTGCTTGCGCTTCTCTCTTCTGCTGCCATGTGAAGAAGGTTCTTGCTTCCCCTTTGCCCTCTGCCATGATTTTAAGTTTCCTGAAGTCTCTCCAGCCACATGAAACTAAGTCAATTAAACCTCTTTCCTTTATAAAATTACCCAGTCTTGGGTATTTCTTTATAGCAGTGTCAGAACAGACTAACACAGTCATTATCCTAGACTCAAAGTAGAGACTTAGCTAGCCAAGGAGGTTCAGGTGAGCGTCCCTCCTGAGGCTGGACCCCACTGCGCTGCCCTCCAGCCTTCGTGACTACCGTATTTAAGCAAAAGCTCAAGCTCCCTAGTCCAGCACACAAGACCCAGCCCCATGCACACAAACACTCAAGACTTCCTAGCCTTGCATAGTTTCCTCACAGTTCACTGCAGCCTTGACTTCCTGTGCTCAAGCGATCCTCCCACCTCAGCCTCCTGAGTAGCTGGAACTCCAGGCATATGCCACCATGCCCAGCTAATTTTTAAATTTTTTGTAGAGACAGGGTCTGTGTTGCCCAAGCTGGACTTGAACTCCTGGGCTCAAGCAATCCTTCTGCCTTGGCCCTAAGGACTGATTCCCTGGTCTGTCTCCCTACAAGGCCATGGAAGTGGCCTACTGTCAGGGAAACTATTTCTTACATTGTGTTTCTGGAACCTGGTACCAGATCTACCACTGTTAAAGACTGAAACTGGTTTGTCTGAAGGCAGCAGAAAATAATGAAGTATTTTCCACCTCAGGGAAGATCCAACAAGCCAATCTAGGCTGAGTGTCTGTCCATTAGTTAGGTGAGTGTTAAGAGTCCCTCACTATCATGGTGGCACACACCTGTGGTCCCAGATATTCAGAAGGCTGAGGTGGGAGGATTGCTTGAGTCCAGGAGGTCAAGGCTGCTGTGAGCCAAGATCAAGCCACTGCACTCCAGCCAGGGTGACAGAGTGAGACCCTGTTTCAAAAAAAAAGAAAAAAAAAAAGGTCCCTCAATCTCCCTCGAGATTAGTGTTTCATTTATGCTACTTCATCTGCCCAGGAAGAGAGCCCAGCCTGTCATCATTCCCAGATGAGAGCTGTGACTGCACCAGAGTTCACAAGCATTGCCTTGGAAGAACTGTATTTAAAAAAATCATTTTGTAAAACTTGAAAATTACTCACTCGCTTTCCACTAAGGGATCTCCTTAATATTTGTCTTTTAATGTAAAAACAACAAATATTAAGGAGATCTTAATATTTAAGAACTCTTTTAGAAAGTAGTAACTTTCTCAAGTTTTCCTATCCTGGAAAGCCAAAAATTATAACATTTAAATGTGCTTGTGAATACTTTCCTCACCTGTTATAAGCTCCTTTTCAAAAAACAGGATTAACTGAAATATTCTAGAAACATTTACACAGTGTAAACAGAAGCAGCTATGATTAGGGCTGGAGACTTCTTTCATCATTCAGTTTTAAGTACAAACCTGGCCCCAGAAACGGATCTACCCCCAAAACTGGCTGGCACTGAGACTCCTAGGAGAGTGCTGGGCTGGCGTTGACTTGAAGTGTCCAGCAGGGCAGTCAGGGGTGAGTGACGTGAGGGTGATGTGAGGGTGCTGCCACCTCAGCCATGTCCTCCCTGCAGGGGATCAGCATCTACAGACTTATACCAGAGCAATAACCGAGGAACCACTTTTGTCTTATTTCAAAAACATGGATATCTGCATTTAATTTCATTCAGTAAATCAACTCCAGTTAACTTACCATCTCTTAAAAACGGGAGAAAGCAAACATAGGACATGAAAAGTTAAAGATGCATGTCGACATACTGGAGAGTAGTAAGACATACCGGAGAGTAGTAAGTGCACACGTGGCAATTAAGGGTTGTAATTTAGATGTAACACAAGAAAAAAAGTAAAATTACTGTACTTTATTGCTGTATCTATGCTTTCCCAGTATAGCTATAATACTACAAGGAGCCACAGAGTGCCACCTTCTGGTTTAAAACTGTGACACCTTCTTTATTTCTTTTGAAATGCCACTTTATAAGGTGGACGTAGAAAGCAACAGCAGCAGTTACAAAATGTTGTCTGAGTGATTCAGAGAGCTCAAAACAAGGATCCGTGTATAGGCTGAAGAAAAAGACGTTCAATTAACAGTGAGCGCTGTGGAACTTTAACACAAGTCTTCAGGTGGAATTCCTGTGTAAACCTTAATAGAGATGCGACTCACGGAGACCAAAAGTAAAATCTCTTTACCGTTTAGTTTTGTGAAGTGGTCTGCAGTCTCGCAAACAACTTACAAAGTACAAGAAATGTTGCGTGTGAGTACTAGGCATAGAATATTTCATTTTCTTACGGAAAGAGCAGCAGGGGACAGGAAACCTAGTGGACGCCCCGTCACCACCTTTCCCGAAGATGCACACCCGCAGCAATGGCAGTGCAAGCCTGGCAGCAAGCCACCATTACAATTCTTTTTGGTTGTTTAAAATACAAGCACTTTCTGACATCTCGCCCTAGCGCGTGAGCCCCACTCAACTTGGCAGGAAACAACCCACGTCCTCGTTTAGTATCCCCTGTAGGAATTATTTACAGGATGCCTACAGATACGGTACAAACTAGTATGAAATTAATGATAGTTTGCATTTCCAGACACACTCCCGTGGTTAAATAAATATACCACGCCAATTCCGAAGAACGGTTCAATGTTAAGGTGATTCAGAAGCACTGGCATCCACAGCCGCAGAAACAGGCTTCTCGCTGACTGGCGTGGACTCGCCGACTCTGTCCTCAACCGTGGCTGGGGCCTTGGCAGTGGGGGGCGTCACATCCACAGTGAGTGAGGAGGCAGCGTCTGCCTTTGCAGTAGTTGTGGCAGGGTCGGAGGGTGGGTTGCCGGTGGGCGGGAGGGAAGACAGCAGCTCTCCTGAGCTTGCTGCAGAAGAGCTCTCTGGAACCAAGGGGAATGACGGGAGGAACTCGGATGGCAGGGGGAGAGGTGCAATGCCAGGTAAGTTTCGGGGAGGCAAGGAAGGAAGAGGTGGCAGACCTAGGACAAAAACGGCATAGATCATACATCCTCCCAGCACTGAAAGGGCAGCAGGCATCGTCAAAGGGCTATTTTTATTTACATTTCATTAAGGAAACTGAAGCTGAGGAGGTAACACAAATCACAACCTTGTCTGATTTCCAGATAGAGGCGCTAGCAGGGTTAACTATTTCCTACAATTGCGGCTGCCCGCAGGAATAGGTTCTCAGCTTCTAGGCTCCATGTGACCTGGCCCAGCACTGGGGGAAACTGGCTCAGGGAAGAAAGATAGGATCCTTCCAGTCAGAACAGATAGCAGCCCACCCAGCAGGTGACACAGCTGCACTGGATGTCAGACAGGGGGACTCATGCTCACCCCTGCCAGCTGCAAGCTGTTACAGCTGCATTCTTGACAGACAACAGAGAGAGGTAGGCCACAACCCTCTTGCAAAGGCAGCAGAAGGGAGGGGCCTGGATTCTTGCCCTTTCCACTGTCCTCACCAGGGATACTCAGCCTTTGCTTAAAACCTGTGATTGATAACTATTACACTCAGTGGACTCATTATGATGATTTTAAAATGCAAGGCCAGGCGTGGTGGGTCACGCCTGTAACCCCAGCATTTTGGGAGGCCAAGGCGGGAGGATCACTTGAGCCCAGGAGTTGGCGACCAGCCTAGGCAACATGGCAAAACCTCGTCTCTACTAAAAAAAATACAAAAATTAGCTGGGCATGGTGGCACACATCTGTGGTCCCAGCTACTAGAGACTACAACGCCACTGAGGTGGGAGGACTGCTTGAACCCAGGAGGTGGAGGCTGCAGTGAAATGAGATTACACCACTGCACTCCAGCCTGAACAACAAAGTGAGACTCTGTCTCAAAAAAAAAAAAAAAAAAATTAAAATGCATAATGAAGGAAAGGAGAATTATTTCAAGAAACAAAGGAAAGGCAGGGTATAAAGCACAGGTTCAGGGCAACCACCAGCTGGTGAAACTACTCAGAGTCTGTCAAATTTAGGGAAGGGGCAGAGGAGGAGCCAAGAATACAGGGCACAAAAGGTGGGGTGAGCGCTGCAACAGTAAATGGTAGTTTGACTACTACTGGTACTTCATTTTTATTTTTATTTATTTATTTATTTATTTTGAGACGGAGTCTCATTCTGTCACCCAGGCTGGAGTGTAGTGGTGCGATCTCAGCTCACTACAACCTCCACCTCCCGGGTTCAAGCGATTCTCCTGCCTCACTTTCCCGAGTAGCTGGGATTACAGGCACCTGCCACCATGCCCAGCTACTCTTTGTATTTTTAATAGAGACAGGGTTTCACCATGTTGGTCAGGCTGGTCTTGAACTCCTGACCTCAGGTGATCTACCCACTTTGGCCTCCCAAAGTGCTGGGATTATAGGCATGAGCCACTGTGCCTGGCCTAGTACTTCATTTTTAAACCTTTGGCCTGAAAACTAAGTAGGTTAAGGAATATATACAGATGTTGAGTGTTACAAGAGGGGTAATTATCATCTAGACAGAAACAAGACGGTGACGATGCACACCATGGTGCTGTAAGATCACTCACTGGCATCACTGATGGGCCAAACTACTGAGATGGCCTAGTAAGTCAGGCCTCCCAAAGGTTAAGGTATGCTGGGTGATCATTAACCATACGGACTCGTAGGACGCTGCTCCTTCATTTTCAGACAGAAAATCTGAGTGTAGACACTTGGAACATCTGCTACCTTAGACATGTCCAGCTAAAATTTCCCATAGTTTTAAGTATAAAAGCATTTATAAATAATGGAAGATATTCACGTTTGTTTTGTTTTTATATATACACATTTTTTTAAAAAAGAAGAATATTGGCTGGGCACATTGGGAGGCCAAAGCAGGAAGACTGCCTGAGCCCAGGAGTTCAAGACCAGCCTGGGCAACATGGTGAAACCCGGTCTCTACAAAAATACAAAAAATTAGCCAGGTGTGGTGGTGTGTGCGTGTAGTCCCAGCTACTTGGGAGGATGAGGTGAGAGGATGGCTTGATCCTGGGAGGTAGAGATTGCAATGAGCCCAGATCGCGCCACTGTACTTCAGCCTGGGTGATAAAGCAAGACTCTATCTCGAAAAAACTAAACAAAACAAAAAATACAAGCCCAGTCAGCTGAGCAGGGGAGACGTTTTATGGCATAATTTCTGGGCTTGGGCTACGCACAATAGGCTCCACTACTTCCCCAGTGGCAGCGGCTCCAAATATGAAGAGAATGGCGGGGAATTCACTCACCTCCACTAGGCAGCCTGCATACCTTCATTAAAGTCAATGCAGCAGGGCCACGCCACTGTGCTTTATTGCTACCCTGGCTTTTGAGGCTGAGCCATCAGAGTGCGGAGATAGGAGGAGGAGCGGGAGGAGGAGGAGAGGCAGCAGGGACTCAGAAACATTCTTCTTTCCTCTTAAGCTTTTTTTTTTTTTTTTGGAGATTAAGTCTTGCTCTATTGCCCAGGCTGGAGTGCAGTAGTGTGATTCTTCTGTCTCCGCCTCCTGAATAGCTGGGACTACAGGCACCTGCCACCATGCCCGGCTAATGTTTATATTTTTTCAGTAGAGACGGGGTTTTGCCATGTTGGCCAGGCTGGTCTTGAACTCCTAACCTCAGGTGATCCACTCACCTCGGCCTCCCAAAGTGCTGGGATTACAGGCATGATCCTCTTAAGCTTTTTAAACAAAAAAGATGAATATTTATTTGAAGTAGCTGAAATCTGTTAAACTGATTTGCTCTTTCCAGAAAAAATTGAGGAGGATGGGCATTCCTGAATAAAACTTTTATGAGAGAGAGTCCTAGGAGGGTGAGATCTGCAACATACCTGGGTTTACAAGTTCGGGTAAGCCAACCCCTGGCATGATGTGTGGTGCTGGGAGGTTGAGGTTGAGGCTGGGGAGGTTGGGCAGTCCTGCTGGTAAAGGCATCAGACCTGAAGAGAAGGCAGAAAAGAAAAAAAGGGAAATCACTTGACCTGGGTAAGAAATAAATCCTTGTGTATTAAAAACAATCCCAGCCACTTCTAAGTGACAGTACCAGAAGTCCACCTAATGTGTAGCAGTTTTGTATCATAATCATAATGCAACGAAATTTCACTTAACTGAAATATATTTCTCTACCTAAGTGATTAGATTAGGTGGCTAAATGGGTAAAGATGAAAATAAATAACTAATACTCTTAACACTCTGGAGTAAGAATGATGATGGCCGAGTGACTTGGAGAAAAGGCTGATTTGTTTCAGTAGATATAGAAGACAATGAAACTGAATTTTTCTTTGATGGTTGAGGTTTACAGTCTCTGTGACTTTTTAAATTTCTTATTCTGAAAAATATTTGCAGACTTACAGTTGCAAAAGTAGTAAAAAGAATCCACCTTTCACCCAAATTCCCATGTCCATGTATCAGCACACTTGCTTCCTCATTCTGTGTGTGCACATATTTGGTTCATGGCTTAATATGCTTGGATAATGACACTTTTAGTCATACATTAAAAGCGCTCACAATGAAAGTATATTTGATCACTAAAATAATATTTGATTATTATTGGCTGGATAAAGGAACTTGGTCTTCACTGGGAATATGAAGAGAAAAACACAAAAATTTAATTTAATGTTAGAGCTACTAAAGACCAAATAAGAAGCCTTCTCTTCTAGGCTCCCACGAATGACTGTCAGGAAGTCCTCACTAAGGAGACAACAGAGAATGGACTTCTGCAGATTCCTTATTCCTGGCGTATGCTGCACTGTGGTACTGCAGGGGCAGCAGGTGGCCACTGGCCAGGGTAAGGAGCACTACGCTCGGCAGCTAACTAGCTGGTAAATGGCACGTACCTGTAGTCCCAGCTACTCGGGAGGCTGAGGCAGGAGAATCGCTTGAACCTGGGAGGCGGAGGGTGCAGTGAGCTGAGATCGTGCCATTGCACTCCAGCCTGGGCAACAAGAGCGAAACTCTGCCTCAAAAAAAAAGGGCCGGGCATAGTGGCTCATGCTTGTAATCCCAGCACTTTAGGAGGCAGAGGCGGGGCGGGTCACCTGAGGTCAGGAGTTTGAGACCAGCCTGGCCAACATAGCAAAACCCCATCTCTACTAAAAATACAAAAATTAGCTGGGTGTGGTGGCATGTGCCTGTCTACTAAGGAGAGCTGCCCTAGCTCTCATTTATCACAAACTTATTGCAGAGATAAATTGAGATTAAAAGACATAAAAAGTTACGACATAGATAGAATATTTTTCATTGTTCTAAAGATGCAAATATCAGTAATACTGTTATCAACAGCCACATCTCTAGTCCCCTGGTGGTTACCTGGTAAAGTAGTAGCTGGGTTCATTGGTGGCACAGAAGTGAGGGACTGGTTTACTTGTGGTGGCAATAACGGTACTGTTGGTACACCTAAAAAGAAAGCACAATGTTTTCATCTCTAACAAATTTAGTCGACAAAAAATGAACAGAACATGTTAGGACAATCTGCAGTCCCTTCCTGCCCTGTGGTCAGGTCTTCATTTGGTCCCGATTTCCAGCTGCAACTGACTGTCCACCACCCTTTACTGCAGATCCACTAACTCTGCCCATGGCTCTCAACAAAGGCTGTTACCAGAGCCTGTGACAAGAGGGCAGGAGGCCGTGCAGTCCCATCCCAGCCCAGCTCACTGGACAAGAGGTTTACAACTGACCCAAGCAGGGCTGGATTAGAAAACTGTCTTAGACATTTGTATATGGGACACAAGGATTCTAGTCAATCTCAACCGGGCTCCTAAACTAAGATGCCATGTAAGTCGGGGGTTGCAGGGGGACCATGTGCCCTGTGAAACAGTGAATGCTGGTCTGTGAAAGAAGAGAATGACATAGGTGGCTTGAAAGAGACAAAAGAGCACATGAACCTCTAGGATGAAGAGAATGACTTGGCTTCCTGAATGTCCATTTCCTTTTGACCTTAGGTTCTGTGACAGTCCTTCGAAGTCTAACACATTTCCATGTGTACTAACGTTAGCTTGAGGAGGTTATGTTCTTCATGTACAAGCCTTAGGATACCACCTAATCATGTTTACCACCTACCCCAGTGTGAGGTTTTGCTGATGTCGAAACAATAAATGAAAGCACATCTTTCACCTATTTAGCATTCATTTTCACTTATCTAGCACACAGATTCCAGATTTTGTCTTACAGATCTGCTTAAATATGGTAGCGGGAATAAATTGTGCCTAAAAGTATGAACCAACCATGCAGGCAGTCTATTATTTATTCATTTATCTACTTTTCTGTGGAATTCAGAGGCAAGCAAAAATACGAAAAAAATCTAACTGAAACACTGGCAAATGCTCTACTAGCTCCCAGACTGTATAATTTCACTCAAATGTAAGAAGCTGTTTTCTAGTCTGTACCAAAGTGTTAGTGAGTGTGCACTTCGTAAGTGGTCAAACACTATAGCAATGCTATAATTTTTTTATATTTGTTTTGAAATCTCGGTTTTAAGAAAATAAAAGCAGCTTGGATTGGTTAAGCAAATTTCTTCTATTTCCCAATAAAATCTTTCACGTAAGTTTCTTTTCATTCTTTTGTTTGTTTGTTTGTTTGAGACGGAGTCTCCCGCTGTCACCCAGGCTGGAGTGCAGTGGCACAATCTCGGCTCACTGCAAGCTCCGCCTCCCGGGTTCACGCCATTCTCCTGCCTCAGCCTCTCGAGTAGCTGGGACTACAGGCGCCCGCCACCACGCCCGGCTAATACTTTGTATTTTTAGTAGAGATGGGGTTTCACCATGTTAGCCAGGATGGTCTCGATTTCCTGACCTCGTGATCCGCCCGCGTTGGCTTCCCAAAGTGCTGGGATTACAGGCGTGAGCCACTGCATCCAGCTCTTTTCATTCTCAAAGGATAGATACATTCACAAGTCTCAAAAATAACTGACTAAATCTAAGCCAGGAATTCTAAATCTAGGGCCCATAAACGGGCTTCAGAAGGTCTGTGAAGCTCCTAAAATTGTATACAACAATTTTTGGAAGGCAGGTTCTTTACTTTCATCAGATTCTCAAAGGAGCTGAATGGACAGTTGAGTATGGTCATTTGTTCAAGTTTTTTGGGGGGCACCTACTGTATGTTACACATTGTTCTAGGCACTGAGGCACTTTACAACATGAAGAAAACAGAAATCAGAACCTTCAGGAAATTTCCATTCTAATGAGGGGCAGGAAAAGGAAAGGAGAAAGATCAAATAAGTAAAATACATAGCATGTAAAATGGTGATACACTCGGGCCAGGCACGGTGGTTCATGCCTGTAATCCCAGCACTTTGGGAAGGTGAGGCAGGTGGGTCACCTGAGGTCAGTGGTTCAAGATCAGCTTGGGCAACATGGTGAAACCCTGTCTCTACTAAAAATACAAAATTAACTGGGCATGGTGGTGAGCACCTGTAATCCCAGCTACTTGGGAGGCTGAGGCAGGAGAATCACTTGAACCCGGGAGGCAGAGGTTGCAGTTCAAGATCAGCTTGGGCAACATGGTGAAACCCTGTCTCTACTAAAAATACAAAATTAACTGGGCATGGTGGTGAGCACCTGTAATCCCAGCTACTTGGGAGGCTGAGGCAGGAGAATCACTTGAACCCGGGAGGTAGAGGTTGCAGTGAGCCAAGATCATGCCACTGCACTACAGCCTGGGCGACAGAGCAAGACGCCGTCTCAAAAAAAAAAAAAAAGGAAAAAGGTGATACACTGCAGAAAAATCAAGCAGGTCACAATGATCAATGCCACTTCAAAATCGTAGTCATTTTCTAAAAAATTTTATAATCCAGAAATCTTCAAATCCACAAAAAAGTTTAAAAAGACATACTTTTATTTCTCTACAGTTACTTTTATATCTCTACAGTTACATTATATGGGCTATTATATAACATTATGTTACAATGTATGGGCTAATTTGCAAGCAACGTAAGGAAAAGTGAAGATGGAAAAATGCCCATCAAAAAGTTGTTCCTCACGTGTTATGATGCTAGAATATTTTAGTCTTTTTAAATTTATTTACTCAAAAGTGATGATGTCAATTTCTTTCAGTCTCTTTTGAGCAATTCATGCTTTATTTACATTTGTCTTTAACCGTCAAGCAGCCATTTCTCTGCAGTGCCATAAGCCAGGGATCTCTGTGCATGTGCTTAAAAGACAATACAAGTATAACTACAATGTAATGAGAAAAGATTTAAAATGTCAAAGAGAAACTGGGGCTTGAAGAGACATGACAACTATCTCCTAAAATCAGAAGTGTATCTGGGGCCAGGTGCAATGGCTCATGCCTGTAATTCCAGCACTTTGGGAGGCTGAGGTGGGTGGATCACCTAAGGTCAGGAGTTCGAGACCAGCCCAAAATGGTGAAATGCCGTCTCTACTAAAAATACAAAAAATTAGCCAGGCATGGTGGTGCACGCCTGTAGTCCCAGCTACTCGGGAGGCTGAGGCAGGAGAATTGCTTGAATCCGGGAGGCAGAGGGTGCAGTGAGCTGAGATCGCGCCATTGTGCTACAGCCTGGGCAACAAGAGCGAAACTCTGCCTCAAAAAAAAGGGCCGGGCACAGTGGCTCATGCCTGTAATCCCAGCACTTTGGGAGGCAGAGGCGGGTGGGTCACCTGGGGTCAGGAGTTTGAGAACAGCCTGGCCAACCTAGCAAAACCCCATCTCTACTAAAAATACAAAAATTAGCTGGGTGTGGTGGCACATGCCTATAATCAATCATGGCTACTTGGGGAGGCTGAGGCAGGAGAACTGCTTGAACCTGGGAGCCGGAGGTTGCAGTGGGCAAAGATAGTGCCACTGCACTCCAGCCTGCCTGGGCAACAGAGTGAGACTCTGTCTAAAAAATAAAAAGTACAATAATAAAAAAAAAAGCATCTGGAACACGCTTACTCTAAAACAAATACGAGTAATTCAGACTCAGAATGGGCTGCTGCCTTGGGAAGTACACTACCCTACCCCTTACTAAGTCTATTCAGGAATAAACCAGAGAATTATGTGATGAGATGTAGGCAAAAAATTGTAATATCATAAAAAGAACTTATACTGCTTGAATGAAATAAACTCTAAATTCCCTTTCAACTCTATGATTAGAGACTGATGACATCAATATTTAATTTCATCTAGGAAATATTCTAAAACTGGATTGTGGTGATGACTGCACAATTCTATGAATATACTAAAAATTATTTAGTTGTTTACTTATTGTGAATTAACTTATGGCATGCAAATTATTTATCGATAAAGCTGGAAAAAAATAAAACCAGCAAAGAAGGCAAAGGTAAGTATATCCCAATATTGATAATTGATAAAATTGGGTGATGGGGTTCATTATACAATTCCAGCTCTTTTGTGTAAGTTTGAAATTTTAAATTTCATCTGGAGAAATAAAACCAGGACTAAAGAGCTGGGATGAGAACCTAGGAGACCAATTATAGACACCAAACTGTCAACCTTACTACTGCATCTTGGTAGGCTGTTTTAAGTCCATTACAGAACAAAGTGGGATATAAACAAATTGTGAATATAAATATTTAAGAGAGCCCAGGAACAAAAGGTAATAATGAGGCTAGCAGCCATGGCTCGCACCTGTAATTCCAACAATTTGGGAGGTCAAGGCAGGATGATCACTTGAGGCCAGGACTTAGAGACCAGCCTGGGCAACAGAGAGACCCCATCCCTACAAAAACATGAAAACTAAAAACTTTAGAAAAACTGATAATGGGTACAGAGTTTCTTTTGATGTGATAAATTATTCTGAAACTGACTGAGGTTATTGCTTGTACAACTCAACAAATACACTAAAAAAATACTGGATTGTATACTTTAAGCAGGTGAATTGTATGGTAATATGCATTTTATCTTTAGAAAGCTATCAAAAATAAATAAATAAAACACAAAATAAACAAAAAGGACTATATCAGGTAGAACAAGGGATGAAGAAAAGGAAAGAGGCTGGGTACAGTGGCTCATGTTTGTAATCCCAGCACTTTGGGAGGCCGAGGAGGGCAGATCACCTGAGATCAGGAGTTCAAGACCAGCCTGGGCAATGTGGCGAACCCTGTCTCTACTAAAAATACAAAAATTGGTCGCCATATGGTGGCACGTGCCTGTAATCCCTGACACTCGGGAGGCTGAGGCATAAGAATCGCTTGAACCCGGGAGGCAGAGGTTGCAGTAAGCCAAGACCATGCCATTGCACTCCAGCCTGGGCAAAAAGAGTGAAACTCTGTTTCAAAAAAAAAAAAAGAAAAGGAAGGAGACAGGCACATGTCCCCTAAGCAAGAATGAGCTCCTCAGAAAGGAGCTCCTACTCACTTTTGCATCCCCAGTGCCTACTACTTCAGAAACACGCAAATGTGTTGAGTAACCAGAGCAGTTAAACAGAATTTCAAGTCAAGAGTTCTGACTTCACAAGTTGTAGAATCTAAGGAAAGCTCAGGGTCCAAAATATGCAGGGAAGACTTTTAAGCCCCATGTGTATCCACATGGTGATTTAGAACAAGCTTTCACAGCCAGTACCTGTCAACACAGAGTATATATGCAGTTTTCAAGGTACACTGGCATTAATTTTTTAAATTCTTTTTTTTGAGACAGGGTCTCACTCTGTCAACCAGGCTGGAATGCAGTGGCACAATCACAGCTCACTGTCGCCACAACCTCCGAGGCTCAAGCAATCCTCCCATCTCAGCCTCTCGAGTAGCTGGGACTATAGGTGCACACCACACCGGCTAATTAAAAAAAAATTTTTTTTGGAGAGACAGGGTTCCACTGTATTGCCCACGCTGGTCTAGAATTCCTGAGTTCAACCAATCCTCCAGTCTTGGCCTCCAAAAGTGCTGGGATTACAGGTGTGAGCCACTGTGTCTGGTCAATTTTTAAAATTCTATGCAATAATATTACATAAAATAGACTCAAAACAGAATATATTTTTCTGCACACCTGTACTGAGAACACTACTGACAGCTGGTGGAGTTGAGCTAATAGAAAGTCCAGCCAGACTCTGTTCAATTCCTGTAGTTCCTGGTGGTGACAAAGACGGGGGATTAACTGAGGACAGCTGGACCTTCCAAAAAGAGAAAAAAAAACCGAAGATTACTTAAGTTTATTTAAAAGAAAATATAAATATTGGCTCTTACCTGCCCTGCAGATACATATTTGGTTCACATATGAGCTGTCATAAGCTTCATTTGGCACATCTGCCTCCAGACCCTCCCTCCTAATTTTGGTACATGTCACGGCCCATGTACTGTAAGCATCTCTCTGTCCTGTCACTTCTAGTCTTGGGACACATGGCTTCTACCCCAAGTTGCACACACTGCTCTTGATACTTCCACACTAGAAGAGATTCTACTCTCTCCTCTTTCCTTACCACCTGGAAATCATTTTATTCAACCTTTAAACCACCACTGCTTTCCTCTTCTGTCTGAATTCCCAGCTGGTTTATTTGTTTTAACTTTCACTGCTCAGGAAAGAAATCAGCTGGAAGTCTTAATACATGATAGACTTCTCAAGATTTCCAACCTCATGAGTGCATTTAATATTCTTCTCATCAGTGAATAAATGTAGCAGGCAGATCTCCACTTTTCAGGAGAAGAAAAAAAGGAGTCTATATGGACTCTACAGATGGGTGGTTTCATTTCTGAATAATCCACCGTCTGCAGCAGCTCCAGTGCCCTTCAGTACATTCCGAGACAACCTGTATTCCGACCCTTTGCCTAGCTGCTAGTCACTCTCTCATCTTCTCAGACTACCCAAAGAGGTTCAACTGGGAAAGCCCTGATTAGGGCCAGTGGATATGGTGGCTGGGGTCTGAACATGTAACTATATTGGCTCTGGCCATGAGCCAATGTTGGAGGTGAAACTTCCCAGCAGCTCTTCTTTCCTTCCTCTAGAATTGAAGATGGCCAAACTGTGTAGACAAAACCACAGTGGCAGCAGCCCTGTTTTTACAACAGCAGCATTTTCTTTTTTGGGTGTTTGGTTTTTATTTAGTTATGCAGACAAGAGTTAACTGCCCTGAGATGCCTCCTTAAGAAACATTCAAAAACCCTATAAGCGTGTTCAAATCTCTCTTATTCCTTGAAAAGTCTTACTTTGATCCTATAATAGCCCCTTCACTCCCCTCATGACCCCCACACACATAGCTCTCCTTGTTTTCTCAATCGTTTCTTGAAACAATAAGCAACAGCTAGCAGCACCTTTTTACCTATTCACTCTGCTGACCTGCAATTTGCATTTGTCCCCTGGCAAGTCTCTGAAATTGCTCTTGCCCAGGACATGGTTTTTTCACTCCTTTCACCTAACTTCTCTGCAGTACCTGACATGGCCGACTGTGTCCGATTTCTTGAAGCTTGGTTTTCCCTCTGGCCTCCTGCTGACCTTCCTTTGCTAGATCTCTGCCCATCCAGATTTTCAAGATGGCGACCCGCCCAGACCCAGTCCCTAGCTGTACAGCTGTCCTAACAGCCACTGGGTTACATTACCCTCTCTTTGCTGATGATTCCCACATCTGCATCTCTAGCCCTGTCCTTTTTCCTATAACCCAGACTCATGTATCTCACCCCTATCTAGGTATCTTACCGGAACCTCAAATTTAACACAATCAATACTTAACTCATCGTCTACCCTATTTCATAGTGCTACTGCCATATACACTAAACACATGACTTGTTTTGGTAAAAACTTTATGATATACTCAGGTAAGAATGTGACCTTACCTCTGTAAACCCATCTTTAAGAGGTGTAATAGGTGTACCAGCCATTTGTCCTGGAAGAGAAATTTTCTTTCCTTCTTCAAACGGGCGTGTAGGTATTCGATGCAAATAACCATATCCAATGCCACATCCTAGGCTATAAAAACATTTTTTTCTTAACATTGTTATCAATCACAGCTTGTATTTCTTTGAGGTGTTTTTTTTTTTAGGGGGGGTAACCCAAGAGCATAGATTCAAGTTGCCCTGAACATGCACTCCCTTCTTTGAGATTTTAAGATAAAAACAAATTTCTATTCTTTTAGATAATGTCATCTAAGCAGAGGTCCCAGACCACCCCACAGAAAACAGCACCCTTCCCTCCACTGTGGATACCACCCTTACTCCTTTATTTTTCAAGCATTCATCACCATCCAACACACTGCATATTTATTTACTATCTATCTCCCCCAACAAAATGTTAAGATCCTTAAGGACAGAGACCTTGTCTGTTAACTGCCTCCATAGCTGCTGGCACATGGCAGACATTTGATGATTATTTGCTAAATGAATGACATATATACAGCCTTTCCACTGAAGAGCTCTAAGCACTTCTGCATGATGACATCATTTACACATTCCATAGCTCTCTTTCAGAACCCTGACACAAATCAGTCATGTATGTTCAACCCAGATTGAACATACTTCTATTTCATCCTCCCACTGCCACCAGAGGCATTTTTCTAGTAAGATGTGATCACATTGCTTCTTTCTAGTCTGATGTCTTCTCAACATTCCTTTCTCTTTCCTCCCTTTGGGGAATTACTTCTCTGCTGTTGTGTGCAGTGCTGGTAGGACTGTCAATCAGAGTGTCTGCCCTGCCCAAACCAAGGGCATGGCTCATGGTCAAAGCCAGGCCAATTTCTCTTGCCCATGGCTGCAAACCTTGGGAGTCAGAGAAAAAACAAAAATGGCTTTAGTAGAATGAATGCTGATGACATTGCCAAATACTTCTTCCTATCTAAATCCCTAGAGGTTTTCTGAGTCCTGTCCTTTCTACATCTGGTTCTTAAGCTGTTTCCTTGATTATATGAGCTAATCCATATCAATAAGTATGTTACCTGCTTATGATGGTGACAGCTGGTTTTTACCATTTGAACCCAAAACCCCCTACTGATACAATTATCACAGCCTCAACTGCTCAAAATATATCAGAAGTCCTGACCGTGGTATTTAAGGCTCTCTACAATCAGGTTCCGACTTATGTTTCCATCATGATGGCTTTTATTTCCCAAACAACTTGACACTTTCGGAGTAGGCCATGCACTGCCACCAAAAGCTGGGTGAGCAGGCAGTGGCCAACTGCAGCTCTTTTTAATTAATTAATTGATTTATTTATTTACGAGACAATTTATTATTCTGTTGCCCAGGCTGTAGTGCAGTGGCATGATCTTGGCTCACTGCAATCTCTGCCTCCTGGGCTCAAGCAATCCTCCCACCTCAGCTTCCTGAGTAGCTGGGACTACAGGCGCGTGCCACCACGTCCGGCTAATTTTTGTATTTTTTGTAGAGACAAGGGTTCATCAGGTTGCCCAGGCTGGTACTGAACTCCTGAGTTCAAGTGATCCACCTGCCTCAGCCTCCCAAAGCGGTAGCATTACAGGCGTGAGCCACCATGCCAGGCCTAGCTCCTCTTTAACCAGTCTGATGTGCACAATGATGCTTCACCTTACGGTTATTTGTTCCTTCTTCTCTCACAATCAAAACTGCAATTCGGCCAGGCATGGAGGCTCACACCTGTAATCCCAGGACTTTGGGAGGCCAAGGTGGGAAGATTGCTTGAAGTGAGGAGTTCAAGACTAGCCTGGGAAACAAAGCAAGGCCCCATTTCTAAAAAGGAGTTTCTACATTAAACGAGTACAGTGTGTACACCTGTAGTCCCAGGTACTCAGGAAGCTGAGGCAGGAGGACAGCTTGAGCCCAGGAGTTAAAGGCTGCAGTGAATTATGATTGTGCTCCAGCGGAGACAGCAAGATCCTGTCTCCAAACAAACAAAACCCTGCAATTCTCACTAGACTGGATCTCACATAGATTTAGAGAAATAATTTATATTATTTAGATTCAATAATTTATATTAACCAATTATGGCCTTTCAGGGGTAGCTACATTTGAAAACAAGGTGCTTATTGATCAAAGTAATTAAGTGGTAATAGACAATGCACTTGAGGCAACAGCAAGACCCTGGCCAAACGTAAAGATAGCCTAAGAATGAAATTAAGAGAAATAAGATTTAATAAATGAAATGTGGTCAGCCTCTGAGGAAGGAATTAAAGAGGCACAAAAAGACCAGATGCAAGGTCAGAGGCAGACTGAGGAAAATGTTCTGTATGGGCCTAGCTAATGCAATGGCCAATTGACAGTATTAAACACATCAAAAGAAAAAATGTCTTCCAAATAATGTAGCCAAATTTAAATGAAATGTAGCCAAATTTTAATTAAAAATGAAAGAATATGTGATGTTCTTTGCCCTTGGTCTTCACTGTCCACAGAATCTCTTCCTCCAGTTGATTCCATGCTTACCAGGCACTCCTGTGGTACTAATCTGACTTGAGTATTCTTCTAACTGGAGAGGGGGTATTTTTCTACTGCAAACTGAAAATTTGCTATTCAAATAAATACAGCAGCTTCTCTGCAAATTTAGTTTATATGAGGAAGTGCCTCTTCTAATGAATAAATTTTGAATGCCTCGAGTAGATCATATTTCTGGGCATTTACAAACCTGAGCAATGGACAATGATAATTTGATCAAGTACTGCCCCAGATAGGCCAGACTCTTGGATGACATATCTATCTTACTTTTCTCAAACTGCAACAAGTTAGAATACTTGTGGCAAAACATTCAGCTGGAGAATCTCAGGTAGTGTCCGTAAAGATACTGTGAGCAAATGGAGGCTTTTCCTGCCTGCAGCAACTAAGTTATCCTTTTCCCAGCATGGGATTAGAACTTTTGAAAACATGTGGAAAGTTTCCAAATTCTAGGCTTTTCTATAATTATGGCTTATGTTCAATAATTTCTCAAATTAAAAAAGAAATGCTGTTAGCTCTTAGGTCAGTAAAGAAAAGGACTATAGTATGTATACTATGTTCCTTAGATATGTACTTTAAAAAAACTGATTTCAATATTCTAGACTAGCTCTTCCCTTTTTAAAGAGGAGTCTTACAATAAACCAATAACTTCTTTCAAAATAAAAACAATGTTTACAACATATCTGACTGGTATGTTTAAGCAGTCATAACTTAGTCTAAAAAATGACCTTACCTGCCTTCTCCACCCCATGCAGAATTTGGTGTAATAATCACTTCTCGACAGTTATCAGTGTCTGTGTTGTACACATAAAGTTTCAATGGTTTTGCTTCATGTGTTTCAATAAGGCTGAATAGATCTTCAGACTGCAAAAGTGTCACAGGAGGAAAATGTTTCATGTTACTGTACTTTGGAACAGTGTGTCTCAAACCTGGCTACTATCAGAATCACCTGAGAAACCTAAGAAAAAAATATGGATTCTGGGCCCTGCCCTAGACATAAAAATCACTTCTTAAAACCAATACACCAAGCAGGTTTAATTCAATATATTAATTCAAGCAAAGCCTACTTACTACATACAAGGCTTTATGGCCAGTTCCTTAAGATCTAGTTGGCCCTCTTAGTACAATTCTTTTCTACCCAAGTTCTACATATTCTGCTTTTACTTCCCATTATTAAGACCTGGTTGTCTGGGCACCTTATTTCTCACTCTTTTTTTTTTTTTTTTGGAGACAGGGTCTCTCTAACTGTTGCCTGGGCTAGAATGCAGTGTCATGATTTTGGCTCACTGCAGCCTCAACCTCTCAGGCTCAAGTGATCCTTCCACCTCAGCCTCCCAGGTAGCTGGGACTACAGGCATGCACCACCATGCCTGGCTAATTTTTGTATTTGTTGTAGAGACAAGGTCTCACTACAAGGTCCCAGACTGGTCTCGAATTCCTGAGCTCAAGTAATTCTCCCATCTCAGGCTCCCAAAGTGCTGAGATGACAAGCATGAGCCACTGTGCCCAGCCTTTTCTCTCATTTTTGATTTAGCAATGTATACTTCTGCTAGCTAACAGACAAGGAAAAGGATCTACTATAGCTGCGCGAATGCTGTCACTGAACAAAAAGGGGAAGAGCAAATGAAATCAATGAACAATTGAAAATGAGAATTTGATTTAGACTTGAGGTATGCAGAGATTTCTGTATACTACACACAAAATCTGTGCAATTGCCGCACAGTATGTGTTTTCCCTCACAGCTATACCTAACAAGACACCTACCAGATGTTCCATTTAACACCCTGAGGCATAAGTTATTCTTGATCGGCAAAGACTGAAATTTTAACTCTAAATGCAAAGCATGCAAATATCTTTCCCAACTCAAGCATCGATGAGAAAATTTTATATAGTTTTCACTATGAATAAACACACGAATTACCTCATTCATGACTGTATCTGCTCCAATGATATAATCACTGTGTGGTCTAAGACCTGCCAGTGCTGCAGGAGAATTTGATTCCACTTCCTAGAATGACACAAACACATACCCTAAAATTAGCATATACAATCTTCCAAGGTTTAGTCACAATTTTTAATTATATTGATTTTTTAAATCTGTATACTTCTATCTTGCTAGAGATGTGTCATATGTCAGAAACTACAGAATATATTTTAAACTTCTGAGCAAAAAAATTACATAATATTTAATATTTAAAATATTTTTGTAGCTATCTACTCTAACACATCTCATAATGAATAAATCATTAGAAAAAGTTCTTGAACTTCTACATGTCCTTCTCTTCCTCAACTTAAAAAAAAATTGTTCCACGTTTAAAAAGCAATGAATGCTGATTTTTGGTAAAAATTGCCTAATAATAATATCCTTATAATCTTATTAAGCCAGAAACAACCATTGTTAAAACATCTTTCCACACTGCTTCACGAACCTCCAGTAACAGTTCACAGTTGATACCTACCAACACATGCCAAACATTTTCATTTGCCCCATCAAAGCTGCAGAAACGAATGCTCACTCCCAATAAGCCCTGGCCGCCCCACAGGTTACTTGGTGTGACTGAGGTCTCTCGCAGCTCCAACGTTTTGCTGCTATAGATAAGCATTTTTACAGGCTTTTCAACGTTTGCTTTCAGCAGATCCTTAAGAGTGTCATTGTCTTTATTCTGTGAACATATAGAAATCACATTCCTTAGTAAATAAAAATTTAATGTTAGCTTAAGCATCCTATGGCCCTAAAAGAGTAATATTAATAATCAACATAAATAAAACATTCAACAAAGGTTTCACCAACATTTAAATTTTCCTCTATGTAAAAGGAATGTCACGAAATTAAGAACAACTCTTATGTTAGCAACAACTTGAAACTGACTTTTTTCTAATAGCTCACTATGGATTATGGAATTTGCAACCCAACATTATTTGGAATGATCTAGGGCTTCAATGTGTAAAAACAAAATATGCCATAAAAAGTCACATTACTAACGAAGTTGTGATAACTTTGATTATAAAAATCTAAAACATTTACTGGGGTTAACGTTTAATTTTGGACTCTATTTCTAACTACATAGTTTATTTAGAAAGTAGAAACAGTATATTAAGTATTTCATTTCATAAATAAAGGCCAGATGACATATAAATAAAGGCCAACATCCAGCCTTTATTTGTATGTCAGAGATGTTATAAGTAATGAACAAAAACTTCAGACTGTTATGAAAAATTAAACCAAGTGGCTACTGTCCTAAGAATTTGCTGAGATTATGTAATTTCCTTATCTTAGAACTTTATTATGGGTAAACTCTAAAAAAGGTATAAAAAGTGGTTTTAATTTTGTACTTTGGAGCATGTCTCTCTGTCTGGTTCTAATAACATTATTTGTATATTGTGAAACTTAGCACCAAGAGAACTGACAATTTGAGAGAATGAGATGAGAGAATGAATCTTTCTACTAATTCGTTTGTCAATAACCAACAGAAGTCTGACATCTTTAAAAAGCAATCTTTTACATCTTATTTCTTTCTGCCCATGAAAATTAAATATTTAACATATAAAAGACTCCACTGATTCTGGAGACTTCCCTAAGATAATCAGTGGAGCATAAGGTATAATATTCTAGATATTTCAATGTTTTTAATACATGATTATTTCTATAAACTGGCATCATACTATACAGAATGATTGTAACTCATAAACACCCATCTCAGATCATCTAAAAAATTCCATTTTTGAGATATTACAAATACTATAGACAAAACTACAAAAAGTTGAACTTACTAATCTTGAACCATTAATAGAAACAATAAAATCAAAGAAAGGCTCCAATCCAGCTCTGTGTCCTGGGGAATTTTCTTGTACCTGCGGAAACAAAAACAACAAAAATAAAAAATGTAAAGCTTAGGTGAAAATTGTAAGCCGAGTATCTCTTTTCAGTAAAAATAGACCAATTTCATTAATAATGAAATACAGTATACGCTACTTCTCTCATTTCTCTTCATCTCTCCCCAATAATGCCTGTCCAGCTCCCTAAACTCTACCCTTTCTTTAAGTTCATCTTCTATTTATATTTTATTTCTTTGAGATAGACTCTACCTGTGTTGCCCAGGCTGGAGTGCAGTGGCACAATCTCGGTTCACTGCAACCTCTGCCTCCCGATTCAAGCGATTCTCGTGCCTCAGCCTCCCGAGTACCTGGGATGACTATAGGCGCACACCACCATGTCCGACTAATTTTTGTATTTTTTGTAGAGACAGGGTTTCGCCTTATTGCCCAGGCTGGTTTTGAACTCCTGGGCTCCAGCGATCCACACGCCTCAACCTCCCAAAGTGCTGGGATTACAGGCGTGAGCCACTGCACCGGGCCTAGTTCATCTTCTAAAACGAGGTTTTCCCTCTGTGGTTCTATTTCCGTACCACTTTCTCCTTTTTTTGGGGAGAAAGGGGCTAATCCTCTCAGCAATTAGGGGACACAGCAGACAGTCACTACAATTAAGCGACAAATTCAAGCAATTATTCCTTGACTACTAGTAGCAAGGCACCACTCAGTTACAAAGTGAATATAGGCACATAGTCACCTATGTCAAGACATTTATAATCTGTTGAGGAATAGGTGAGAAGAGGAAGGGGCAATGCATACACAGCCCTCTAATCACTATAATGTAAGACCAAACAGGCTAAAGGCTATTTGGTATAAGGTTCTAAGGGAAAGAAGAAGCTTCAGACATAAAAAGTGACAATGAATTGTGGTTTAAAAAGAGGGTAGAACATTCAAAGGTAAAGATAGTCAAGGGGGTAGGAAGGACATCTGAAAACGGACAAAACAATATGAGCAAACACCTGAAGCAGGAGTCTGAAGAATGAGGATCATAGCATGTGTAGCTAGACGACACGGTAGTGGACAGAAATAGAGAATTATAGACTTTGAAAACTAGGATTAACCCAGAAATCCTCTAATCCAGGGATCTTAAATTGAGGTCTGTGGATGGCTTCAGAGAATACTACAGCTCCTGAAATTACACACAATCTTTTATATGGATAAGCAGTTTTCAGGGTGTAAATATTGCCGGCTTTCATTAGATTCTCAAAGGATTTCTCCATGACTCCAAGAAGGTTTAAAAACCATGGATTTTGTGCAATTCTTTCATTTGATAGGTTAAAAAAAAAATACCGTGTCTTGCTTATGATTCCGTAGCTGCCTAATGGTGGAAGTGAAACTCAAAAATCCATCTTTTTTATTTTTATTTTTTGAGACATGAGTCTTACTCTGCTGCCCAGGCTGGAGTGCAGTGGCACAATCTCGGCTCATTGCAACCTCCACCTCCCGGGTTCAAGCGATTCTTGTGCCTCAGCTTCCCAAGTAGCTGGGATTACAGGTGGGCACCACCGCACCAGCCTAATTTTTTTCTTTTTTTTTTGGTAGAGGCAGGGTTTCACCATGTTGGCCAGGTTGATCTCAAACTCCTGGCCTCAAGTGATCTGCCCGCCTCGGCCTCCCAATGTGTTGGGATTACAGGTGTGAGCCACTGCACCCGGCCGAAAGTCCATCCTGAAACTATTAGTCCAACAGAAGGCTAGAAAGAAGGAGTAGAGCTACATTTATTGGCCTTTAAATGAAACAGTGAGATTACTTTTAATATAATTCATAAGTTCATAGAATGAAAAAGATTACTTAGCTTCTCAACAACTCAAATGTTTATCATCCCATATTTGATAATGGACTGTCAAATTTTCAAAATGTACAGTAGTAAAATGTTAGTAGCTAGTAACAGAAACATGACAAAAAAGCAAAAAACAAATATAATCCATTCTGCATTTTTTTTCCAAAATATTTTCCTGTCTAAGGAATTTTTATTCTGCTTGATATTATTAAGTGCTGTCAAAACTATTCCATGGCCAGGCGCAGTGGCTCATGCCTATAATCCCAGCACTTTGGGAGGCCGAGGCAGGAGGATTGGAGTCCAGGAGTTTGAGACCAGCCTGAGTAATATAGGGAGACCCCTGTTTCTACAAAAAAATTAGCCAGGTATCAGGGTGTGCTTCTGTAGTTCCAGCTACCTGGAAGGCTGAGCTGGGAGGATCACTTGCACCCAGGAGGTTGAGGCTGTGATAAGTGAGTCTAGGTTGCACCACTGCACTCCGGCATAGGCGACAGGGTGAAACCCTGTCTCAAAACAAAACAAAATAGGAAAAAAAAAAAAAAAAAAAACCTATTCCACAAGAACAAAAGTTTGCACTGATATTTATAGGTTGATTTTCTATAATAGTCCAAATAGTTCTATAGTCAGTTTTGCAAATAACAGCAGCAAATGACAGATACATTTAACCATACACAAAGCTACAGCTATTTATACAGTAACAAGTCATTTTAATACTTTCAAAATGGAACCCAGATTGTTCCTAAAATACATCCCTCTAATACCAGTGTCAATCAGAATTGTTCATTACCTCTTAATGTTGTTACCTTTTATTATTTTAAGCCAAATTATAGTATTGTCTCAGAAGAAGTAAAACTTGATATTCTTCTTTTGTTACAGTAAAGAATAATTGCCCTATATAGACAGTTCAATGTCTAACTCCCTAAAACTGTTTGATCATGTTTTCATGTTTTCCTGCAAATTTGGGACCAAATCATTTTTGTAAATTAAATAAGTTAAATATCAAAGGTATTTATTAAATGTCTTCAGTTTCTTTTTCTTTTTTTTGAGACAGGGTCCCACTCTGTCGCTCAGGCTGTAGTGCACTGGTGCATTCATAACTTACTCCTGGCCTCCCAAGTAGCTGGGACTACATGTGTGCACCACCATGCCCAGCTAATTTTTAAATTTTTTCTAGTGCACCACCATGCTCAGCTAATTTTTTAACTTTTTGTAGAGATGGGGGTCTTGCTATGTTGCCAAGGCAGGTCTCAAACTCCTAGTCTCAAGTGATCCTACCATCTCAGCCTCCCAAAGCACTAGGATCCCAAAGCAAGTCACCATACCCAGTTTTTAGTTGCTGTATACTCAGTTTTCTATGGGAGTTATTTCATATTCTTCATGTTATCAAATAAAATGGCTAGGGCTCAAAATAGCATATTTCTTCTCAAATGGCAACTCTGAAAGGTAAAGAAGTGGCTGCCTAGAGTCACAAGAAAAGTGAGGTCAAGTCACAGCTATTTGGGACAAAGTCAGATTAACTAGATGTGAAATGCCTATTAGTTGGTTATCAATTAGATGTGAAAGACCTCAGGTGTGAAAGGGGATGAACAGCACAGATCCTTAGGCGCCTCCTCAGAGTGGAGTTTCTCATCTAATAAAGTCCACATCTAATCATCTAATTCTCTGAATCTGAATGTTTCCAAAGAACTATTAATAGCATTTTATCTAGAACCCAACTAGGTCACTGATCAATTTCAGACTTTGCCACTAAAACTGCCAGAAGTTTACCTTTTAGTTATAAAGGGCCAAAGACAGCACTTTTATAACGTAATCACTCATTTAGAAAGCTGACCCTACATGCTGATTCTTATCAGGCCACCCTTATAAAGTTTAAAGTATAAACTTTACAGTATAAAGCTTAAACTATTTGTCTGAAATGGTAATTTTCCAATATCAGAAGTATTTTTCCTATAATTCAAAAAGGATTCAATAGCTAACTTTGAATTCTAAAATAAACTTGATCCTTTCCCTAGCTCTATTTTTCTATTTCATTTGTTACTAACATCGATTTCCTTTGTTTCTAATGGCCCTTGAAATTAACTTCTTTCCTTAATTTATTTACATCATTAGTATCTGTACAATTACGTCAGGTAGGTATCTTAATTACTGCTAGGAAGTCAGCAGAGGGTGCCCTAGAAAAATGCTCTCTTTGACCCTAATATACCTAAAGGAAATTTCCTATATTTTGTAGCATGGAAAATATGATCTACAACATGGCAAACCAAACACTGACACAAGTTTCTCTTGCAGTGTTATCCACTGACAAGAATCTCCTGGCACCTAATCTCTCAAGCATCACATTACCACTTCAATACTTTCTATCCCCTATGAGAGCTCCTGATTATTAATTTATCTTCTGCTTTCTTCAAGTCATCTTAACTAAAAGTCTATACATACTTGGCTCCACAGACCATTTAACGTTTATTACTGGGCCAAATATCAAAGCAATTTACGATGAACAGGTTAAATTTGTAAATTTAATAATTAAGGCCAGGCACGGCTGCTCACACTTGTTATCCCAGCACTTTGGGAGGCAGAGGTAAGAGGATCTCCTGAGGCTAGGAGTTCAAAACCAGCTTGGGCAACAAAGTGAGACTGTCTCTACAAGCATTTTTTAAAAAATTAGCCAGGCCTAGTGGCACATGCCTGTAGTACCAGCTACTCAGGAAGCTAAGGAAGGAGTATTGCTCGAGCCCAGGAGGTCGAGACTACAGTGAGTCATGATCACGCCACTGCACTCCAGCCTGGGCGACAGAGCAAGACTCCATCTCACAAATAAATAAGATTTTATAAGATTATATACAGTGAAAAAATAATAGACTTTTAGAGCCAGACTGAGTTGGTTTTAAGCCATGATTTTGCCCACTTATGAGTTGTGTGAGCTTGGTAAAGTTTATTTACCACTCTGGGCCTCAATTTTCTCATTTGCAAGTAAGGGATAACGCCATCTACTTCACAAGAATGTCGTAAAGATTCGATGAGTTAAGTTTATGAAATGCCTAGCTAAGTCTCAAGCCTATGATAGAAGGCCAAGAAATCTTAAGCTCATCCTCCTAACTCTGCAATCACCATCTGAGGGTAAATCTTTATAGCTAACCAATTCCTGGACACATCATTATTTTTGCAACCATATTAAATACCTTTTACTCTTAAAAAGTAAAAATAAGACTTGTAAAAATGTTAGCAGGAAAGAGAGACAAACCATTTTTTCAAATGTTGCCTCCCACAAATCAATTCCAGATGGATGGTAGATCTAAAGGTCAAGGGTAAAACAATAAACCCTATAGAGAAAAACGGAAGAGAATATCTTTGAGACCTTCAAGTTTGCAAGGCTTCCTAATAAACTGGACACAAAATGCACTAACCATAAACTAAAATAAATTGATAAAGTGAACTACACTAAGAACTTCTGCTCATCAAAAGGTATAATTAAGAAAGTAAAAAGATATAATACATATCCAACAAAGGATCTGTATCCAGAACAAATCTTGAACTGCTGTAAAGCATTAAGAAAGATGGACGATAAAACCACAAGATACAATTTCTTTTCCACTGGAATGACTACAATTGAAAAGAAAGTAACAAGCATTGGCAAAGATGTGGAAAAAATGGAACACTCATACATTTGCTGGTGGGAATGGTGTAGCCGCTGTGAAAAACAGTTTGGCAGATCCTCAAAATGTTACACACAAAGTTATCAAATGATCCAGCAATTCCACTCCAGGTATACAAACAACCAAGCAAAATGAAAATATATCTCCATGCAAAAACCTGTACACAAATTTCATAGCAGCATTATTCATAATATCCCTAACGTAGAAACAGCCCAAATGTCCCCCAACTGATAAATGGATAAACAAGATGTGGTATATCCATAAGAAAGGATGAAGTACTAATGCACGCTATGACATGGAAAAATCTTGAAAACATTAACACTAAGTGAGAGAAGTTAGTCACAGAAGACTACATATTGTTTGATTCCATTAATATGAAATGTCATAATAGACAAATCCATAGAGACAGAAAGCAGATTAGTTGTTATGAGGGGTTGTGGGGGGAAGAATGGGGGAATGGCTACTAATACACATGGGTTTCTTTCAGGAGTAATAAACAGTTTCTGGAATTAGGCAGTGGTGATGGTTGTACAACTCTACGAACATATTAAAAAGCCACCAAATTGTATACTTTAAAAGTCTGAACTTTCTGGTATGTAGCTTTTATCACAATAAAGTTGCTTAAAACAGAAAAAAGACAACCCAATAGAGAAATGGGGGAAAGATTTTAGCAAACACTAAACAAAATAGGATACTGAAGTAATAAAGAAATATGAAAATGTGCTCAACTTCAATGGTCATCAAGGAAATGCAAATTAAAACCACAATGCTACTACACACCTATCAGAATGACCGAAATTAAAAAGATGAGAAATATTAAGTGTGAGTGAGGATGTAGGACATTTAGAAACCTCAATTACTGCTGGTTAGAATGCAAACTAGTAAATGACTTGGCAATATCTATCAATATTGAAAATATGCACACCTTTTGACCGTATATTCCAGCCTTAAGTATATACCCAACAGAAATGGGTATACGTATGTTCTCTAAAAGAAATACACTATACTGTTCATAGTACTACTATTTATAAAAGTCCCAAACTGAAAACTACAAAAATGCCCATCAACAGGTTAATAAATATTGGCATATTATCTCAATGGCACCAAATACATTAATGACATGAAAGGTCTACAATAATACACATGAATAAATTTCACAAGCAATATCTGAGCAAAAGAAGCCAGACACAAATGAGTACGTAGCACGTGGTTCCCCTTATACAAAGAACAACAGCCCAAACTAACCTATGCTGTTAGAAATCAGGATAGTATTCATCCTGTGGAGGTGGGGGTTGTGCAGGATGTCACTAGAAAGGGATAAGAGGCTGGTTACAGTAAGTGTGTTGTTTGTGAAAATTCACAAAGCTATACACTTGTGTGTACTCTTTTAATATAAAGTCTTAAGAGATGCTCCCTGTATCAAAACAAGTATATTGAGGTTGCCCTTTTTCCAATGCCCTTTTTTCCGATTCTTCTTAGGGCCACATGATTTACTTTGCTCAATTAAGAAACATAATAAAGCAGCTGAAAATACTAAAGAGCAATTATGCTTACAAAATAATAATTATAAAAAGATATATTACCAAAACATGGACAGGTAGAAGAAATTATCAACACACTAACTGGCAGTTGTAAGGTTCAAACTTCTGAGGTTAGCTTACAAAATAAAAATCACAGCAGTGTGAAAGAAATGCTTCTCTCCTAACACTCTAGAAAAACAGCTGCAATAAACAAGATGACATTTGTTAGACAGTTTTTACCCTCAACAAGCAAAAATGAGAAGTTTATGATGAAACTGCACAGTAAAGGGGCATCTTTATTACATAAAAAGAAATTTGCATCAATGATTAGAAGCTGGATTTTTTAATCACCAACTTTATAGAAATAATCCCTAAAGTGGTGTCATTCAACTACAGTGGATGATTTCAGTAGGTTCTGAAATCAATTTAGTGTGTCACAAAAGACAAGTATCAAAACACAGTATCATAACAGAAAATTTGTCAAAAATTCATGATATAATTAAGGCCTATATTCTTCATGAAATGTAGTATGTACTGGTTGCAATGGAAAGTACATTTTTTGCTTTGAGCTACAATAAAAATAAAGTTAGGAAAAGCTGTCCTACAAGATACCATTAACACTTTTGCTCCATCAAGTTCCCGGTTAAAAAAAAAAAAGGCAATTAACTTCTTGACTTTTCCCTCCACTTCTGATCCCAGATCATTAAAAGTTTTACCAGATTTAGCCTAAACTTTTCTTTTACCACACAGACCTAACTATTGCTTTCCAGTGAAGCATCCATCTCTTCTTCCAGGATTAAGAGTGTTCAAATACTACTACTTATGCTAGGTTTGGATCATTTCACATTAACCTCTTTCTCTCAATTCTTCACTTGCGGGAGGGAGGAATGGCAGAGTAAGAGGGAAGAAGTGTTTGGGTGGACTTGGGTGTCAGGCGGCATTCTCCCAACTGCATTGGTCTATTGGCTTACATACTCTCAGCTGAGGTATACAGACCTTCTACCTTAAAGTAACAAAGAAAGGAAACCACAAGGCAACTTGCAGCATACAGGATATCACTAGACTACATATTTCACTAGATGATATACAAAGACACACTTATTCACGTTTCTGGCTGATATGTAAATTATCTTCCTTCAGTTTTCTAACAATGAAAATGTTATCATAAAATCGGCTTACTAGAATGTATAACTGTCTCCTTTTTATTACTGCAGCATATATTCCTTTTCCACACACAAAATGTAGATAAGCCCCACTGAATGACTATCTATACCATCAACTCCTCTAACACCCTCCCTCCTGTACCGCTTTTAAAAACAGTAGAGATGTTAAACAAGACTAGAAAATAAATTCAATCCAAGCAATACTTAAATGATGACCCACCTCAACTATAAACATAAATCCTCATGCACTATATGTGTGCGCAGGTGTTCAAAATGATGGGAAAAGATCTGGGAATATGATATAATAAAAAGAAATCCTAAATCCTCCGGAGTTATAATAGGCATTTTTTTAGTAGGGAAGGGTGAGGGAACTACAGTAGTCCCCGTTATCTGCAGGGGATATGTTCCAGGACCCCCCATGGATGCTTGAAACTGCAGAGTACCAAGCCCTACATATACTGTACTATATATTTTCATATACTATTTCCATATGCAAATACTTATGATAAACTTTAATTTATAAGCTAGGCACAGTAAGAGATTAACAACAATAACTAATAATAGAGCAATCTACCACTTATGAGCTGTTTATTTCTGGAATTTTCCATCTGATGTTTTTGGACCTCAGTTAACCAAAGGTAACTGAAACCACAGAAAGTCAAACTGTGGATAAGGAGAGAGTACTGTTTTCCATGTCTGCAAACGGGTAAGTTTCCTTATTTGGGTCTTGACACAAATGTGTGGTAAATAACTTTGCAGTAGACTGGGAGAGTTCAAGCCTCACCTGCTAAAACATTGTCTTCCCACGTTCCTCACAAACAAAGCAAAGTGCATGTTCTCCTGACACTAACCCTAACATAATTTTTAACATGCAAGCAGTTTAAAATAAAATTGTAATGGCAACTAAAAGGAAATAAAAACTCATTATTGCATAATGGTTTTCCAGAAAAGATCTGTACATTAGAAAAATAACATTAGAAGAAATTGAACTCTGCTCTAAAAGAAGCAAAAACTCTGACAACTTCTTAACGCATTTTATATTCTTCAAATAGCTTAGGGATTTGTTTCCTAGGGAAAGAAAACTTGCTGTGTGACCTTGGGCAAATCAGATTAACTTCTCTGTGCTTCTTTTCTTTTTTTGAGATGGAGTTTCCCTCTTGTTGCCCAGGATGGAGTGCAGTGGTGCAATCTCAGCTCACAGCAACCTCTGCCTTCTGGGTTCAAGTAATTCTCCTGCCTCAGCCTCCCAAGTAGCTGGGATTACAGCACCCACCAACATGCCTGGCTAAGTTTCTGTATTTCTTAGCAGAGACGAGGTTTCACCATGTTGGCCAGGCTGGACTCAAATTCCTGACCTCAGGTGATCACCACCTCGGCCTCCCAAGTGCTGGGATTACAGGTCTGCACTTCTTTTCTTTAGCTGCAAAAATGAGGAGGCTAAGGAGGTAATCTGTAAGCCTGAATGACCCACCACGAAATAAGTCTAACTGTTGCTAAGCTATCTATAGGTTCCACAATGAATAAAATCAAATACAGCAAGATCATTTTAATTACACAGACTCAGCCATTTTAATTAATGTGTCTAGTAACACTGTAGCAATGCAATGAAAAGGATACTGGCACTCCCCGTTTAAAATTAAAAAATAATTTCCTTAAAAATGAGGATAGGAGGAAATTAACAGGCACCATTTGTGTGTGTGCCTAGATGACTAAAATTAATGGGTCAGATTTGACCTCAAACTTATGTTTTAAACAGCAGCAAAGTACAGGTTAGGTACACAGACAAAAAGTAACAGTTGCTTAATTAAATAAAAATACTAAAAATGTTGACAACTACAGTAGTATATTTTAGCTAGTATTGCCACAATACTGGTTCTACACAATAATGCAAATGCTAGTAATAAAGGCATCACCAAACATTTGAATGCTTATTATATTCCACATTCTAAGTTAAGTGCTTTACATGAAATATCTCATTTAATCCACAGGATAATCAAGGAGGTAGTGTTAAGAAAGAGATTTAATAATGCTCAATTGTTTTCATTATTTTCATACACAGTATCTAACGTGTTTTTCAGTGGAAAAGGTGGAGGTGGCTCTGCTATTATGCACACTTTTCAGATACAAAGACTGAAGCTTTTCAAAGCATTTCAAAGGGTTGCTCAAGGAAATAGAATGAAGTGATAGAGCTGGCACTAGAATCCAGTTCCCAAAGGCGGTCTCTGGTGGTTGACTATGATAGTTTCTCAATGTACTCATGTCCACAAAGATAACAAGATTCTTTCCTTCTGTCTTTATTTTTTTTTAGAGACAGGGTCTCACTTTACTGTCCAGGCTGATCTCGAACTCCTGGCTTCAAGCAATCCGCTGCCTCAGCCTCCCAAAGTATGGGGATTACAGATGAGAGTCACTGTACCAGGTGCTTCCTCCTTTGTTTCCCTCCCTCCCTTCATTCCCTCTTTCCCTTCACTCCTTCCCTCTCTCTTTCTTTTTCTTTCTCAAGCTCTCAATATTTTGCTAAGGCTACTCTTGAACTCCTGAGCTCAAGCAATCCTCCCACCTCAGCTTCCTGAGTCCTGAGACTACAGGCACATGCCACAAAGCCTGGATTTTACTTTTAATTAACTAATTAGGGCAAGGATGTGGCTCACAGCTATGGTCCCAGCACTTTGGGAGGCTAAAGCAAGAGGATCATTTGAGCCCAGGAGTTTGAGACCTTGTCCCTTCAAAAAAATCAGCCAGACGTGGTGGTACGCACCTGTAGTCCCAACTACTTGGAAGACCAGGGAGGGAGAATTGCTTGAGCCTGTTAAGTCGAGGCCACAGTGAGCTGCGACTGTGACACTGCACTCCAGCCTGGGCAACAGAGCAAAACCGGGTCTCTAATTTTTTTTTTTCTGGGGGGATGGAGTCTCACTCTGTCGCCCAGGCTGGAGTTCAGTGGTACCATCTCAGCTCACTGCAACCTCCACCTCCAGCGTTCAAGCGATTCTCCTGCCTCAGCCTCCCAAGTAGCTGGGACTACAGGAATGCGCCAACACACCTGTCTAAGTTTTGTATTTTTAGTAGAGAGGGGGTTTCACCACGTTGGCCAGACTGGTCTTGAACTCCTGACCTCAGGTAATCCATCCACCTCAGCCTCCCAAAGTGCTGCGATTACAGGCATGAGCCACCACACTCAGCCTTAAATTTTTTTAAAAAAATTAACAAATTAATTAATTTTAGAGACGCTGCTCTGTTACCCAGGCTGGAGTGCAGTGGCATGAGGATAGCTCGCTGCAGCCTCAAAGTTTTGGGTCAAGTGACAATTTTGCTTTTATTGAGACCGGATTTCACTATGTTTTTCAGGGTGGTCTTAAACTCTTGGGCCCCCACCTCACCTCAGTCTCCTGATTGGAGTAGCTGGGATTACAGATGCACACCACTGTGCCTGGCTCAAGCTTCCTTATTTCTGACAATGTGTTTGAGCCATCTCTCATTGGTGCTTAAAAGAGAGAACAAAACCCCAGAATAATTATCTTCATGCTACAGTAAATTTATTTGCAATGCCAACAGGGAAATGTACAGTCTCTCAAAGTAACTACTTAGGATCAGGTGTGGTGGCTCATACCTGTAATACCAACACTTTGAGAAGCCAATACGAGAGGATTGCTTGAGCCCAGGAGTTCAAGACCAGTCTGGGCAACACAGAAAGATCGCTCTACAAAAAAATTTAAAAGTTAGCTGGGCATGGCAGCATATGCCTGTAAGCTACTCAGGAGGCTGAGATGAAAGGCTTACTTGAGCCCAGGAATTCAAGGTTGCCATGGGCCATGACCACACCACAGCACTCCAGCCATAGCGACAGAGTGAGATCCTACAGAGAGAGACCCTGTTTCAAAAAAAGAAAGAAAAAAAAAAGTCACAGTTTCTAAAGCACATATCAAACTTTGTATTTCCTAGTTTACATTGATATTAGTGAATCAATCAATATATATAATCCTTTCAGTAGAATATTAAAGTAAGCAAAATGAACACACTGATGTTAATGGTTATTCTAAGCTCAATTTTTATAAAATTTGTAGAGGAATTATTAAAAACCCCTGCTAGTATCTGACCCAGAAGGCAGAAGAATCAGTGTTGTACACTCTACTACTTACTGAAACCATAATTAACTACTAACAGCAGATTTCCCCCAGTGAGAATCCTGAGGATGATAGTACAGGCATTAAAACACACCTCATCACATAAGTATGAAAGCATATAAGGCCGGGCGTGGTGTCTCACGCCTGTAATCCCAGCACTTTGTGAGGCTGAGGTGGGTGGATTGCTTGAACTCAGGAGTTCGAGAGCAGCCTGGGCAACATGGCAAAACCCCATCTCTACCGAAAATACAAAAAATTAGCTGGGCATGGTGGTGTGTGCCTGTAGTCACAGCTACTGGGGAGGCTGAGATGGGGGAGGATTACTTGAGCCTCGGAGGTGGAGGCTGCAGTGAGTAGAGACTGTGCTACTAAATTCCAGCCTAGAGTGAGACCCTGTCTCAAAAAAAAAAAAAAAAAAAAAAAAAAAAAAGGTGGGGGGTTGCGGGTGCAGTGGCTCCAGCCTGTAATCCCTATACTTTGGGAGGCTGAGGTGGGCAGAT